>NC_041715.1:9293227-9610680 GCF_900700375.1 Denticeps clupeoides
GGTTGGACTTTGGCAATCATCAACTGTTCCTCCAAGTTTTTCAACTGTCTCTTCAGGTCACTGTTTTCATTTTCAAGTTCCTGTATCTGCGAAGCATTAAATCGATTCATTTCAATTTGTCAAGCGGGGCCCTGTAGCACGAGTCATGAATTTCTCCTAAACGTACCCTTTTTTGCAAACCCCCAATCTGTTTTCGTGTTTCCACATCCTTCCCTCCTGACTCCAGAAATTTTTTATAAGCCAGGTCGAAAGCCTGACCTATGGTTAGAGTAATCTCCTCTGCCTGGAAAAAAATATGTGATTATTACAGCATCCTATTCTATAATTCTAATGTCATTATCCTAACATTTTTTATGACTGAAATGCAGCATATATTAACATTAACTAATGTAATCATAACAAATGGAACACAACGCATTACACATTTCTCGCTGTCAAAAACGTAGCAAAGATGTTTGTTGGACTCTGAATCTTTGCAGATGAAAGTAAATATTCTTTTGTCCGTTTTGTCATCAGCGCAGAATGATATCCTGTGCAGTTGGCAGTTGTAGAGCACGTCCTGCAAAAAGCACAGCAAATATTGATTTTTAATAAGGGCAAGGTCATGCAATCCAGCTGTTCCAGCGGTTCCTAATAAATGTCGTTCAGCCAGCAGCAGGTCATGTGACCAGCTGTGACCATAAACAATGAAATAAGGGGTTGAGGATATTTTAAAAAGGTGACATTATCCTCTCAGTCAATCAAAATGAAAAAAACATTTTAGAAATAACATATGGCAAAGGCTTTCTTAATAATAAAGAGAGTAAAAAAAATAATAATTGAACGTAAGCGCAAGCAGATATTACCACACACACCACTTACTTTTGACTTAGGATCTAGAATTTTTACTCCATATATGGAGATCTGTAGTTCCACCTTCGGAGTCTTCTGACCCTCCGATTTCTTGATGTGCCTTTGAAACTGAAAAAACAATAATGACAACAGAGCGGTTTCTTTCCCCAAGCAAATGATCACACATTGAACGAAAACACAAGGAGGTCGATAAGCAGGATATTTAAAAAAGGGAGATATATGGACTGACACGGCGAAGACGGGAAACAAATAAGGAGGAAAAGACGCTTGTCAAGCGTAGAGTCCAGGCTATTCGGGCAGAAGCTGTCGGTGAAATCTCCTTTGAACAACGCACTTGAATTCTACTGAGAGTGTGATAAAGAGGTCAGTGATAGGATCAAAATGAAACGCAGAAATGAAAGGAATCTGGAGCCATGGCATTTCATCCATCAATGTCCCATCCAGAAATGCGTCATATATTCAACCTCGTCTGCCACATTTATGCCTGAATGTCGGCATCTGTCTGCCAGATGCACTTGTGAAACACGCCACAGTCATGCTGTTGAATTAGGATTCTATACGTGAGACAAAAAATTATGTTCCATAATCAGAATGGACAATGGGTATGAGCTACTTCCCTTGATGAGACACTTTCTCCTTGAGACACACGATCATGTAGGGCAGGTGCATAAATGATTGGTTTCACGTGACCATAGAAATAAATTATTGGATGTGTGTATCCCTACCAAAATAATTTGCGAGTGAGGTAGTGATGAATCTTTCATGCTGAAGACTATAAATCTTCAAGTGCAACCAAATTATGAGACGTGACAAAATTGATGACCTGGTCCTTTTACCTCCAACTGAATATCTATGCATGAATATTAACAGAGTGGATCCTAACCGCTGCAGTTTGATGAGTTTACACTACTTATTCGTGTATTTAGATATTAACGGAAGCTGGAATGTTCAGTTATGGCCAAAAGAAAAATCCCTCTTTGCAATGAAACCACTGCATTTTAGCCCTGCCACAAATCCCATCAGTCCTGTCTCGTGCCAACAGTAAAGCATCCTGAGACCATTCATGTGTGATTAAGTTCTCTTTATACAATTGAGAACTTGTAGTCAATCCTCAAGAGGCGGGTGGACAAACAAAAACCCACAAATTCTGACAAACTTCAAGCACTGATTAAGGAATGGGTTTGCAATCAGTCAGGATTTGGACCAGACGTTGATTGACAGCATGTCAGGGCTTATTGCAGAGGTCTTGAAAAAAGGCTCCACCCTGCAAATATTGACTCTTTGCATAAACTTGATGTAATTTTGAAAAAATCCTTTGATTCTTATAAAATGCTTGTAATTATACTTGAATACAGCACAGAAGCAACTGACAAAAAGATGCTTGGAGGTACTAGACAGTGCAGAGTAGGTTTATTTGTGTAGATACAAGCTGTTATGAATTCAACTCAACGTGACAAGAACAATACCTTTAATTTTCTTACTGCATCCTTCACAACTTCTGTCCCTTTGGGTTGGTCGACCTCTGTGTTCCCAAGAAACTACAAGAAAAGATCAATGTTGTGCAGTTATGCATATTACGTCATAGAAGTAACAATTTTAACTTGTGGTCACTGGTTTGTGTTGACACATGGGCTCATTAGAGAGAATCTGAACAGAAAGATGGGTTAGGAACAGGCTATAAGCAGGCACTACTGTTGCCATCCAACAGATGGAGCTGTTAACCTTTTAACTCTTTTAAGTAGCCCAGCTTCCAACAAACCTAACCATTCTACTATGATGTTATATGCTAATCGCAGACATCATGAACATCCTTCAATACAACATATCATGAAACTGGAAGTGTTCATCTGAAACCACAGGCACAGTGCCATCGGATTCTCAGAAATTCCTTTTCTTCTTACAGCAGTAGGCTGCTGCAGCAGTCTCACAAACAAAACATCCAACTTTTTCCAGCCCCCCACTTTCTCTGTCGCAGATGCTGTCCCCACTGAGCAGCTTACAGCTACTGAAGCAACAACAGCGGCGGCAGAAACAACAGAGGAGCAGCTTGGTTTCCAATGATGCATGCTATTGAGCTTCGAGGAGGCACTTTGATCCAAAACATCCCATTTTGGTGATTCGTGCCAATTTTACTGGCAAAACATCCTTCGAACTCTCCCTAGCGCCTTTAAAGCTTCATATTTCTCTGAAACCCTGTGCAGACACTTCATGTCTGGCAGCGTAAACTCTGAAATTCAGTAAGATATCTCAACGATCCGTACTAGGGAAACTGACAAGGATCTGGGAAAAAGAGCAGAGAACAAGTCTGATGAGTTCTGAGTAAGTCATCGTCCAAATGAAAACAATGTGAGAATAAAAAATTGTTTTGTATGAACTGCAACTTACAGTGATTAATCAATTGGTAATCAATCTCATTTGCCTGGAATGTCATTTGAAATGAATGCTTTAATACAGTTCCAAGAGAAATATTGAGATTTTTTAAGATTTGCAAAAACACAATCATGATATAAAAGACACTTCGGGATATTTTACTAGAGGATATTTAAATTACCTTGGCATTGTAAGCTATGAAATGCTTGGCCAGTGCTTCTGGGGTATGCATCCATGATTTGTCTGGAGAGAGATCATACAATTTATGATATATCTGATCTGATGTAGTATTGCTGACCTTAAATTGGTTCTTTAACAAAACATTACACAGCATTTTCAAAACAACGACTCAACATCATGAGAAATACATACTGTGAATTTTTGACAAAAACTAAACAATGATATAATACATTGAAGCCAAACATTAATGAAATAATTTTACTGGTAAACTGTTATTAGGGATATAAATCACTCCTAGATTTTTGTTGGTGCAGTTCATGTGATATTAGGGATGCCATAAAAATATAGATTAGTGACTTGTTTTTACTGGAACAAAGCCTAAGTGTGTTTATTTTCAAACAGACACTTAATATGTGCGCTGATTAAATCAGTTCAATTACACAGCTTTTAGAGACCACTAGACGGCAATATAAATTCTACTGGCCAAATCACCTAGTTCATCTGACACCTACTAGTGCAACCCTACTGTGACACGACATTACATACATCTACATATGTATATACAGTACAGCCCAAAAGTTTGGACACACCTCATTCAATGTGTTTTCTTTATTTTCATGACAATTTGCATTGATAGATTCTCACTGAAGGCATCAAAACTATGAATGAACACATGTGGAGTTATGTACTTAACAAAAAAGATGAAATAACTGAAAACATGTTTTATATTCTAGTTTCTTTGCTCTGATTCCTGCTTTGCACACTCTTGGCATTCTTTCGATGAGCTTCAAGAGGTCGTCACCTGAAATGGTTTTCCAACAGTCTTGAAGGAGTTCCCAGAGGTGTTTAGCACTTGTTGGCCCCTTTGCCTTCACTCTGCGGTCCAGCTCACACCAAACCATCTGGATTGGGTTCAGGTCCGGTGACTGTGGAGGCCAGGTCTCCACTTTTTGTTAAGTACATAACTCCACATGTGTTCATTCATGGTTTTGATTAGGGCTGCAACAACGAATCGATTGAATCGATAAAAATCGATTACTAAAAGAGTTGGCAACGAATTTCCTAATTGATTCATTATGTCGCACGACGCGGAGACGTTTGATTATTAAAAAAAAAAAACTTTATTTGAGCGCGGAGCGGAGTGAACACACTCGGTCTCTCTCGCGCACAGATGCTAGCAGAGTTTGGCGCCTCATAGACAGCGCGGAGCAAAAAAAAAACAAAAAACGAGCGGAGGTAGAGGAAAGATACATGGCGGAGGCAGAGAAATCTGCGCGAAAATATGCAAAGGCGACATGGCACGGCACGGGAGCACCACGGCAATGATCCAGCACCTGAAACGCGTGTTTGATGAGGAGGAAGGGAGTTCAGCAGCAGGGGAAGTCACTACAGAATCCTACTTTTGTTCCGTTTTGAAGTGAGGAACGTAATATCCCTGGTGCTGGTGTTTAACTCGCCGCGGAGGAGAACTAGACGGGGACTTACAGCGCCACCTACAGGCGTGGAGGGGGGATGAAACAGCGTGCGGACTGTTCTCTGCGTCTCCGCATGGACGACTCGCCTATTGTGTCCCTGAGCAAGACACTTAACCCTAAGTTGCTCCAGGGGGACTGTCCCTGTAACTACTGATTGTAAGTCGCTCTGGATAAGGGCGTCTGATAAATGCTGTAAATGTAAATGTTAACCCGTCATCCAGCTTGACAGGCATGACAAGTTAGGGTTAGCGCGTTAATAACAGTAGTAAAGCAGGGGTGCTATAGTTACTTTGCATTAAAAGACTAAAGACATGTTTTTATTCACTAGCCTTTTTTGGACCATTCATTTTTCAATCTGTTGTCATGTATAGCTACACTGCAAAAAAAGCTTTTCTTACCTAGTAATTTTGTCTCGTTTCCAGTCCAAATATCTAAAAAATCTTAAAAAATAGATTACTAGACAAGAAAAATGGCATGACAAAATTAAGTGATGCTTAAAACTTCTGTTTGAGATTATATCTCATTAAGATTAGTTTTCTTACCCCATTGGCAGATTATTTTGCTTGTTTTAAACAAACAATCACTTAATTTTGAGATGTTTTATCAGAAAACAAGACATAATTTCTTATGCTATTTCATGTGTCTAGTAAATGTATCTTGATTTAAGATTTTTTAGAGATTTGGACTGAAATCAGGACAAAACTACTAAGTTAGAAAAGTGTGAGTGTGTGCATCTGCGAGTGTGTGCATCTGCAGTGTAGTGTAGAGAAGAAGTTCTGACATTCAAACAAATCCTGTTAAATTTTCTGATTTGTATTGTTCTTTATATTTTTATAAATTATTTATCGTTCTGGCAGCTCAGGTGGCACTTTATTTAAAAAAAGTCGATATTTGGCAGATGTAAAGCATAGATGTGTATGTTTTTTGCGTTAGTCAATTTTTATGTTATTTTATTATTATTAATATAACAGCTCAAGGAGCAACATGTTTGTGCACTTTCTAAAGATTTTGGTTCTGTTTTTGAATAAACGGTTGGAAATGAATGCTTTTCTTGTTTCGTATTTTTTTTTTAATCCGATTCTACGATTAATCACAATATTAAAATAATCGTTAGTTGCAGCCCTAGTTTTGATGCCTTCAGTGAGAATCTACCATTGTAAATGGTCATGATAATAAAGAAAGCACATTAAATGAGAAGATGTGCCTGTACTGTATATACAGATTTTGTCAATTCATCCATCAGTTCAGCTATTTTATCACAAACCTTTTCTGATAATCAATGGATAAAAAAGCTAGTTATTATGTTGTGTTGCTCTGCATAAACCCCAAACCTACAGTGTAAGATCTAGGCAGATCCATAAATATGTATATATTGCACTTTCAGTAAAATAATGTGGAAGGGGGGAAAAAAGAGAGAGGTTCTTGTTGAAATAACCAGAAATAAGGTCTATAAAAATATTATGTTTTAATATGACCTTGCAACTAACACAAATTAAGAGAAAAACAAATAAATAGTCACTTGGGGGAAAGAGGTGTGCTGCACACACACACACACACACACACACACACACACCAACTATTACTCTGTGGAATCACACTTTGCAAGTCTAGCCAGTACATTTATGGCCACTTAAAATAGTCCCTTGATAAATAAGAAAAATGAATATGTTCCGGAGCCTGCGCGCCCAACCTGGCCTCCCTGTGTTACTTGCACCACTGACAGCCCGGTCTGCAGTGATGTAGTAGATGCAAATCTGACAAAGGGCTTATTAAAGAGCGCATGAAAGAAATGAATCTCTCCGGGGTACACTGAGGGGCGAAGGTTGATGGAGGCACAATGAAGCCTCCTGGCTGCTCAGAGACAGCTCTGGGGACCGGTAAATTCTGGCCATGATGAATGAGGTTGGGCAGTCACAGCCACAGTCAGGCAAGTAGGCTGCAGTTTTTCTTACTGTCAGCACCACGTCCTGATTGATAAGAGTTGCCACACCTCGTTTCCACCTGTGAAAATGAGTATACTGTGTGGAGCCTCTTTAAAACAATTGAGCAGATAAGCACCAGTCATGGTAACAAAGCACTTAAATATAGGACCGACATCTGAAGGGCAGAATTTCGTAACTGCATAATTCCATTATAATTCCATATCACACCATTTTAGCTTAAAGCTGTATCGTGTGGGGTCACATTGAGAGAACTAAAACTGGATAAAAAGTGACAAGAATTTTAATTGCATCAGCCTATATGATATGATGGCACACGAAACCAAATTTGCTGCAGACCTAATTAGGGAAAGCTTCAAAGGGAAAGTCAGACAGGCTATACAGTGGGTGGCTGCTGTTAGTGTTTATCCATCATGTTGCAACTGTTGCTTCAGCCCTGAACATTCGGTATAGCAACGTAAAGTAATAAAATATGACCATTTGTGTAGTTATCTTGTTAAATAATAATTCCTGCAATTTAGTAAGCTACAATATTTTACATACAGTACTTTAAGTTTGATTGATCTCTGCACAATACTAGTCTGACCTCAGTGCTGAATATTCTCCGAGTGTCTGTTGATAAATGTGTGTAAATGAATACATTTTTTTTAATGAACTGCTATGTATAGTAAATGAATGCTCCACAGCACTGGGCTCGAGAGTCTTTGCCTCTGCCACTGCCTTTGCTCTCTCCAGCCACACTGAACGTGTCTACAGTGATGCATCTGAACACAGCAACATCCGTGTCTGGTCAATAAACTAAGAAGACGGGAGGAAATGAAGACACAAGATCAATGATATCTTGCCAGTACAAAACGTTACTGTAGATACTTTGTTGATTTTTGTCTGCTTACATGTATTACATTGTAGTAATAATTAAACTGTATAAAATATTGGATTATGATCTTTTTTTGTTCATGCTTAATGACGTTGCTGCAGTGCTAATCTGAAATCGAATGCATTTCGCGTATTTTCACCCCAACATAGACATCATTCACTACCATGATAAAATCTGTAAATATGTAATTTTCTGTACTGCATGTGCATTTTCCCACCCTTTAGATCCTTCTTAAAATGGTTTGTGTGATTTACATTTTACATGCTGCGGTAATATCAGTACGCTACACTGACCAATCACTGTTATGAGTCGGAGCACAATAGTGCCTAGTAATTTGGGCTGGATAAACTGCTCATTATCTCTATAAAGCCTTTGTCTGCTGGTGAATGCTTGGCTCAGAAGAAGGAGGGGGGAAAAAACGCTACGTTCCTCACTGGTAAAATGTCAGTTTTGTTCAGGAAGCGTTTGCAAGGCAGGCACTTTTGTCCAAGACTAAAAGGATATAAAAAGAAACTCTTTATGTGAGATGGATAGATGGAAAGAGACTTTATAAGGTCTCTGTGCATGTGTAGTGGTGGGGAGGGATTTTGTTTGGGGTTTAACATTATCTATGCCCACACAGTATGCATGTACTATGAAATATGAAGCAACAACAGTATCCCCTTTACTTCACCGCAGCAAATTGCAAAATTACCAAAGCATAATGATCAAAAATGGAATTGCACCAAATCTGTCAACAGCGATTACTGTGTATCTGTCCAGAGTGAGACAGGTCAATAGGAATTCTAACTGAGAAATAGCACTAAACCACATGGTGCCACCTGGGCCCCAGGACTGGAGGGGACCAGGAGGGACCAGGGCTTATTGCATCAGGAAGCCATTAATTCGTTTAGGAAAGAGGAGCGAAGCAGGTGGCGGTAAAAACATCACCCTGCCATATACCAGACTCAGCCATTCTGCTGCAGGCCACAAGCATTGAGGGAGGCAGGCAGGGCTCTGGGCTGCTCGCTTGGAACACACTGTGGAAAACAAGCAGCCATGAAAGACTCACCTTTTCTTCTGTTGAACGCTCGGTTCATTCTGGAAGGAGATTTGTCTTAGTCTTGCTTCACCCCCCCCAACAAAAAAAATCCCACGTCCACCTGGGGAGTAAAGGGAAATTGCAGACATGGGTTTGGTCGTGTCAGAGCATTTGATTTCTCCTGCTTGCACACAAATTTCTTTGGCATTTATAAGTTCCCAGGTGGGACCTAAGCAGACGTAAATATAGAACGTAAAGCCACTCGCCGAGAAAGGCTCTGCCACAATGAACTCTGACATGCAACACTGCAAATTCAATTCCAATCAAAAAAATTTCAGCAAATAAGCAGACACATTAAACCTCCCCATTAATATGCAGAAAGTGAGAGCAAGATCAAATCTAATGCAAATTATCAGCACTTTCATTCACACTGCAAACACTCTAAGGCCCGTCCTAAAATTGCAATTTGTATGAATTAGTTATGTTATTTAACTGCTTTCTGAATGCATTTCAGGAAAGTCGAGGTTCTCTATGCATGAAATCGGGTTTGGTCTGTGGAGAGAAAAACAGTGTAAAAAGACCAGTTGAGCAAAGTAACTCCACCCAGGAAAAACAACCATGAAGTATCAAGATGACAGACAAAAGTTCAAACCACTCAGGCCCCATAATGTCCGTGAAACCACCTGCCAAATTGCAGAAGAAAATAATTTCTTCTTCATTCTGTTATTTTTTTCTTTTCGAGGTACACAATTGGAAAACTATTTTCAGGATGCCTCGGGCGTACAAAAGATGGGATCTATCAATCACTCGCTTTAAAAAAAAAAAAAAAAAAAAAAAAAAAGATAAAACGCAGTAGAAGTGCGCAGGACATAGGCATCAATACTCTATGAACCAATCCTTTAAATCACTTCTCAAAAAGACACCGATCATTAGTCAGCCTCAACACGAGCTCCAGGAAAGGATTACATCGAACTGATTTCAATTACACCTATTTAGGAGATGTCACACGCTGGGGAGTTCAAAAAGAAATAAATAAAGCAAGATGCCTTTTCTTGACGGCATCAAAAGGTACACTCTGCAACCCGTGGGACGCCCGGCCAACCGGTGAGTGAAGTCTCATTCAAATAAATATAATATTTAATTCCCCAGCACGACGCTGCCGGTCTGCCCGTTGACCGGCGGACAAAGCTGCTCATTCATGCAGCACTCGCAGAACTCCACAAAAGAACTCAGCTGAAACGCCTTTTATTTGACAGAATTAGATATACTGTCAAAATGGAAAACTCTTCACTCGTTCAATTAGAAACAAGAGAACAGCTTCTCGTTATTCATAAACAGGATCCTGATGGCCTGATTCCTATTCAAGCATGGAAATAATTTATTGTGCCTTTATACATTATTCTCACCACCTCACTCAAGTTTGTTGGGTAAAAAAAACTGTTTGCAAAATGTTCTGGGCAACACTGAACAATATATACACTAAAAAACAAATGGTGATTATGCACCACGCAAATGCTACCATGACTATTTTGAACGTGCATGCTCCCAATTTGTCACTGTCTAGTGCCATGCATGTGATGCTAGGCAGGTTCCTGGGTATGCTTTCTCCTCACTGGCTCTATGACCTAAGCTGTTGCTTTAGGCCTCTGGATTGTTCTCTATAGATTGATATGCCATATCGTTGGCTGCCATTCAACTACAAAAAATACAATGAAATACTACATAGCCTTCTTTCAGCCCTCTGAGACATACTGTTTTTATGTGGGTCTTAGTGGTCCCCTAATACTGTTTCTGAAGTCTCTTTCCAAAATTCAGCCGTTTTTGCAGAATTACATCCACATTTATCCAGTCAAACATTGAGATTTCCCCAGGACGCGTGTGTGTAGCTTTAAATGCTACTGAGGAAGAAAGAGGCGGGACAAGGAAAAGAGCAGCCTATAGAAGTGAGCGGGTATTCACGGAAATTGTCATCAACACTATTCACCAACCACAATGTTTGGCGAAAACAGGCTCATTGGGCTCGTTTGGCTAATTTTTGCATCCAATCACTGAGCGACCGCAATGCTTTGCACGTTTGGAAGCCATGACAATTGATGGAGATAATGTTTTAGGGGAGGGGTGGGAAATTCTCTGGGTGGCCCAAGCATGAGAAAGGGAAGGTAACCTTTCCCCTTATGATGACATAAAGAGACAAATTCCAGATCCAATTGTCTGAGCTGCCGCTCTCTGAACAGTGAAGCAGTGAATGACCAAAGAACTCTTTACACCGCAGGACCATAGACAGGTGAGGGAAAGTCGTATTAATGTTAATTAATCTCACAAAGTGAAATTTTCATGATAGGGGACCTTTAGGAGTGCACTTCAAAACCTTCAGAAGTCCCGCCCCTTTTGCAAAAAAAACCATTGGCCTGTTCCCATTCTTCTGTAACGATAGAACAGAGAGAGAAAAATAAACAGGATGGGTTCTAACTTCCTCCAAAAATCACAAAGGTCTAGCCTGTCTTTTTAAGAAAGGATAATATTAGAAAAGGGGAATAAAGGTGATGAACAGAACTCTTTGAACTTCCTGAAAATGGCCTACACGCTTAAAAGTTTTAAAGGAACTGCTATTTGGATTTTCGACAGCAGTATGTGGAAATCTGCAGTTCGACAGCCTGAGACAAAATCCCTCGTGGATGTCCCGGCATAACAACAGGATTAGTAACAGTAGCCAGGTGGATCCAGCAGGGCCAGCAAAAAACGCATCACATGGCAACAGATGAGTTTCAAACCTGCAAAATCCAGATCCCTGCTGCTGAAGGAGGTCCCACATCATGTAAATGGCAGAGCACCCAAGCTCAATTCACCGTCACGCAACAGTACGAGTCAAAAAGAAAAGAGGAACATCCTCACATGTTCCCCTAAAAACCTCTCAGACTAGTTTCAACAGACCGATACCATAAATAGACTGACATCGCATCTGTCAAGGGATTTAGATTGCACCAAATTTGATGCCCTGGAGTAACAGTTTTGCTCAATTTTCACCAGTTCATATCTCCTAGCCATGGCAGGCTTCGACCTGCAAATCCCCAATATTGTAAGAAATGGATTACAACAACAGCCCTCGAGGAGACGGCTAGCAGTCACCCTGGTCTGTGACACCGCAAAAGCCAACATTGAGAAATGGATGAGGAAGGGGGATAAAATGAAGATAGGTCAAAAACATTCCATCTGGACAAAAAAAAAAAAAAAAAAACATTCATTAAGGCTTTTTTTTTCTTCAGGGTTTTGAATGAAGGCCAGTTATAACGGCTCCTTCCTTGATGAACTTGGATTTTATATATGATATATGTGATATATGTATACATATGATATATGTATCTCAGGACATGTTCTTTTATGTATTGCATTCTTTGTCTCCATGGTGTTGTGTATTGATTAAATGTTAAATGGGGAACCTCCCTAGCTAAGATGTGTTTACTCTAAAACCCAGTAAAAAACACCTCTGCTGGTCATTCCTGCCTACAATGCTGTGCTGTAAAACAAAGCTTGAACAATAGAGTATATGGGTGGAACAAAGAACAAAATGCATGTTCATGTGGAATAAACTGATACTACCCAATGATCTCCACACCATTCAACATATTATGCTTCAAAATCTGATACTGGATGTAAATACGCCTAAATGCACATAAAATCATCATGCTACTAATGACTATTTATCAACTATCGATTAGTCGACAAGTCTGACTAATTACAAAATGGCTCCTGTTTTACTAACAGCTTTTAAATTTAGCATAAGGTTATTTAAATGTTACAAATAGCAATACAGAATAATAAAACGGAGGTTATGTGAGTCTCCTGCATACTGGTAGCGGGATGTTATCTTATATTGTTCAATACCAGTTCATGAAACCACTTCAGAATTGTCCCAGTTCTATCTGAAGAAATGCAGTCCTAAAGCATGATACTGCCACCAACAGTATTGTGTTCTTTTGATGAACACAATTGTGGAATTGTGGCCAACCTATGTGCGACTTAAGGCATTTTTTTCTTCTAGGCCTTGATGCTTTTCTTTGTGAGAAAAAGGATTCTGTTTTACCCCATAGTGCAGACTTGGAGAAAATGTACTGGTGTCACATGTACTACACAACCAGCACTTGCTTTTTCATCCTTTTACTCCACTTTCTCTATGATCCATGATATATCCAATGCACCCTTCTCCTGGCTGATAACAATGAGATCCCTTTGTGAACCATGGCTTTTGCTGTAGCATCAACTGAGGAAATTTCTACTAGTACGGCTGAACTATATTTGGCAGTTAATCACAGTCTCTTTAACTGATGGCAGGTGTAAACCCAAGAAGACTACATTTTGTACTTCAATAAAAAATAAAAAAGTTTTTCAATTGAATTGTACAGGCTATAGGTCAAACTTAAGGTTGGAAAATGATTTATTGTGGGATCGTGTTTTCACATCACAAAAACCACTTACAAGCATGATGTTGCGCTACACTCTTGCACTTGCCACTTACAATCAGCAGTTACAGGGACATCGTTGTGAAGAAACTCCGGGACACAATGGTAATCAGTGGGGATTTATTTTAGTTTTAGTGTCGTCTTTGTGTCAAGATGTCATTTTAGTCTTTATTAGTCTTAGTCATGTTCATACTCATTAGGGATGTTGAAAATATCTATACAGCAATAAATTGTGATATTTTACGTTGTGAGATGGTATCGACAGGGACATCAAATATCTATATTTTTGTACAAATATTTTGTCCAAAATTTGGTTCCGAGTTACATTGTTTTGGCTGAATTATTAATGTCTTGTGATCCACACAGATAGTACACAGCATATTGTTTTCAGTAAACTGTAGAATATGTACAATATCGCAATATATCATGATTTAATCAGTGGTAGTGATCACTGAGCCATGGAACGCATATCTGCATAAAATGTAGAGGTGAACCTTATCAGCAACATCTAATCTTGACATCCGATGGAACGGATCTTCATATTTCATATTTCACACTGACTGATACCATATTCTACAATTTGGGGCAGTGGTGGCCTAGCGGTTAAGGAAGCGGCCATGACTGCCCACTGCCCACTAAGGGTGATGGTTAAAAGCAGAGGACACATTTGTATCACAATGACAATCACTTCACTTTCACTTTAATTGTATTGTGACCAATGTGTCGTGATACGTGTCATCTCATGAGATCCTTGCCAGGATTTTATTCATATTTTAGTAAGAATATTTAGTCTAGTTTTAGTCAATGAAAACTGATGACATTTTATTTAATGATTAAATTGTTGATAATTAAATTGTTTTTAATTGACCTTTTCAGTAATGCAATTCTATTAAGCCCAGTCAGTATAGTACAAGTACCTAATAGAACAGACAAAAACAACATTTTCTTTTAGTCAAATCCATTTCATAATTAAAACAAGGCTATCTTATTATTATTATATTATTGTTACCTTATAGACCCAAGAATACACTAGACATGTGTATTCCAGACATGGAAGATGCTCTAATTTATTCCACGTTTGACCACACATTCTGTTTTCTTTTCGACTTCATTGTGCGCAAGTGCATCCAAAGATTGCTTCGTCATTTTCTCCCAGCCATCTGTTCACCCATCAGAAGAATCCTGAAATGCAATTAATGCCACAAATGCGTATTGAGGAAATGACATCATCTGTTTGACCGGATGGGAGAAACAGAACACAGATATACTGCATAATAATGATAATGAATAAATGAGAGTAAACAACGTCTCGTTTTTGTCAATGAAATTTTTGTCTTATTTAATCTTGTTTGTATTCGTCAACAATATTTACATTATATATTTTATTATAGTTATCATCACATAACCAGCATTTATGTCTCATCTCTTCTTCATATTTCTAGTTGTTGTCGAACACTAATCTGGTTCATAGGCAAGTTTGTCACCCAGATGCTGTTCACCTGAGGCCTAATTGAAATTCTGACTACACAACATCATCTAATCTCCTGCTTTAGCTCATTCTCTACACGTTATACTCTCTGAGCAGGTAAACCGGTCTCACTCTTTAAAGCCCTAATCCATCTGAGGCGTTAATCAGCCTCAGTCTGGGAACCAAGTAACCAATTTGTGATACGTCTGAAATCACAATGTAGACGTCTGGGCCATCATCATCACAGATCCCTCTCTTAAGTCTCTGCAGGGATGAGCTAATTTTGTGAGCAAGAATGGAACTCATTCAGATACATGTCAAAGCATGTATTAGCATGAAAAGCTTAATTAAGAATTAAAACACCAAGGCCTCTACTTGGAGTCACATCATGCTGCAGAAAATCCATGTGAATAATTAAACTAAAATATTGTATATAGACATAACATAATAAATCTCACCATAAGACATTCTGAATTATAGCTTAATAAATATTTTGATCATCTACTGTTTATATGTTTAATGCCAACAATGCTGAGGAAGGCAGAAGCAACTTTACTGTCTAAAGTGCAGATGCAGAACTGACCTACTTTAAACCTCTAAAGTCTTCCGGCAGGAAAAAAAAAAAAAAAAAAAAAAAAAAATGTGGTGGGACTGTAATATTGAATAAACATTCCAGACATGCTAGTTGTCAACAACTAAAAAAAAGCGTCCGTATCCCTCACCCGACATGGCGTTACATCCCGATATCGCCACGTCATGTGACCAACCCCATTCTCTGCTTCTAAGCTTAATCATAAGACTAATTTTTTCTCTTACTATATAAAAAGATAGCATAAGAGTTCTTACCCCGTTTTTAAAGCGTCCCAGGCAATGGCAAAATAAAACAAAAGCACACACACACACACACACACACACACATATACATATCAGCAAAAAACCTGGCACCAGGAGAAAAGATGGAAGAATTTCTAATGAGCAGAATGAAAGCAGCCGGCAGCAGTGAGCCAGGAGTTCTGAGTTCTGCAGAGGAAGTTCCAGCGGCGCATAATGGTTTTCAGCTGGAAGCCAGATGATACGTACAGCACTGTGGTCAAAAGCGGCGAGAACTTTGCAAACTCCTCGGCAGCCCAAAGACTCGAGGCAAAATAAAATAAAAAAAAAGGTGTCAGATTCTGCATACTTTACATAATACCGCTCTGTTATAATATGGAAAAAAAAAACACATATGGCAATATTAATGATATTAATAACCCCCCCCCCCCCCCAGAAAAAAAAAAAAAAGGAGGAGATGAAGTAGGTTAATGAATAAGTGCAAATCCACTGAGAAAAGATTCTTCCTGCCGCAGCTGGCGAACTACTTGGGAATAAGACGGAGAGTTCTGGCAACAAAGCGTGTTGTGCCTTGGTGAAATCGGACACCCGCGCCTCATTCGACGCCCCACAACGGACCGCTTCAGACGGCTTTCGCGGGCTCGGGAGGCGGCCGGACAAATAAAGCCACTATTTACCAACAACGGAACGAAGCTATCGCCTTTCCTTACGCTCGGCAGGGTCAGGAATGGACGGGCGGTGCCGTGTTAGTCTTGGCTTAGGTTGGGGCGCTTGAGTCGACACATTTTTAATTTATTTTTTTTTTAACTCTGCCAGGCTTTCCATCTTGTGTGTGTGTAGACAGCTGTGGACTGGGCGAGAAAGGTGTTTAAAGGCGTGCCAAGATGTTCGACATTTCTGAAGGTGAAACTTTCAAAAAACAAAAAAGAAAAGTAAAAAGCGATATTGAAACATCTGGCAAACATTTGTATCAAATTCTCCTAGTCCATGTTTTGAGATGTAGGTGATTTCCAGTCTTTTACGACACTGGGCCCGGTAAAAATATTTCCACTAAAATGTTTGCTTGGTCTCCGTAATCCCCTGAACCCTGAACGTGGAAAGAATGTCCAGAAAATGTTTTACCCCACCACTCAATTCAAAGGCCATTCTAAGCCATTATCATTCCTGCATTATTGGCATCACCTCAGAAAAGCAGACGGGACCCTCTGGTAAAATGGCAGACTGCAAACTGTGAGAATTCAAGCAAACGCTCTACATTCTGACAAAAGGAAAACATCACACCAGACGTTCAGGTATGTTCTGAATGCTGTTACAGATCAGCGTGTTAATAACGTTAATGCACAATACCGTTCAAGGGACTACGGTCAATCAGAAATGTCTTCATTTCTGAATCTGAATAAAATGTAGAGGGGAACCTTATTACATTTACATTTTACATTTACATTTACGGCATTTATCAGACGCCTTTATCCAGAGCGACTTACAGTCAGTAGTTACAGGGACAGTCTCCCTGGAGCAACTTAGGGTTAAGTGTCTTGCTCAGGGACACAATGGTAGTAAGCAGGATTTGAACCTGGGTCTTCTGGTTCATAGGCGAGTGTGTTACCCACTAGGCTACTACCACCACTAATCTGGACATCCAATGGCATGGAGCTTAATGACTTTCAAGTTCATTTGTAACATTTTCTATTCAAGCTGATCTAATGCGTTGTTTTTTTTCATTTTCTTCAAAGGACACGCGGCCATTTCTAAATGTGACGTCCATCACGAATGAGTCATGTGACTTTCCCGACAAGGCGAGAAGAATTTTGCCGTTCGCCTGCAACTTTTCATTGTTGTGTCCCAGACGCCACATCGCATGTTCACAGAGCATGTCACACTTCGCGGCCTGTTTGTCATTCCCGATGTTCCCGTTAGTTACATTACATTAAGCATATTCTCTTCTGCAGACCCACATGCGGGATGGGATGGGAATCTGGCTCATTATTCGCATTCTCGATGTCCGCAACTCTGTCCGCAGAGTTCAAATCTCATACTCTGTGGTCATCTAATTCACATACATGCTTGCCACCTATCCGGCTTCTACCATCCCACGCAAATATTGCCAGAAGGCATGACATTCAGCTATTCAGTGTAACGGTCGAGACAAATTCCGTCCCTGGTCTTCATTCCAGGGCGTCCATCGCCTCGCAACGACTTCCTCAACCACGTGCATTCATGGGTTCCATCAGGAATTCATTTATGGATTTATGCCCGCCTATGATTTGAGCCATTGTCCTGGAAGAATAATGGTGAAATTCAAATGTGACGGCATGTTCTTGGTCTGGGCATGTGGTCTCTGGATATTCCCTGCTCCTTAAAAATACAACTGTGGCAAAACCTTTTCAAACTTGGTTAATTGAGACTTTGTCTTCTCCATGAACTATTGTAATTGGTATTCATTTCTGATGCCGATGTCTCAGTAGCCCTAAAATGAAAAATGAAACCCAAAATACTTCTCAAGGGCTATTGACTAGATAATTGTTCTGGCTTGGATGCACTCTCCTGTCTGGAGAGTTATTTACACTCTGCTGCATGGAATTCCAATAATGTCAGAAAAAAAACGAAGATAACAGGGTGTTTCAGCGTACAATGTTGGTCACAAAGCTAGTGCCAGAAAGAACTAAAAGGAAAATGGAAAAAAACATCTCAGTAGCTGGTACGTTGGATACAGTGCCATTACGTTTTAGATATCAATGCTTAAGGTGGCAGGTCTTTTTTGGAGGACGACTATTATTCGGAGAGACTGAATCTACCCATTTTTTGGGGTCAACTAATTTCAATTGTACACAGATATAAAACAGGCGTGTATAGAGAGGCATTTAGTTCAGCCTAGGCCTATTTGTGCTAATGAATGCATATTCCGTTGTGCTAGCGGAGTGTTCTGGAATTCTGGATCTTTTCCCAGTGCACCCTCTTCGTATGACCAATACAGCACACAGAACACTGCAGCAGTGAAGCCAAAATTCGCTGTGATGACTTCCATCACTGGGTCTGACACCTTGAATGGCCCCGCTGGTCTTAGATGTCGAGGCGACGCCATTCCTGTTGCCTGGTTCCTTTTGGACGTCTGCGTGTACCCACAAAAAGTCCTAGAAACCAGCGCTTGACTGATGGGTTCGAGAAATACCGACACAGCCGAATGAACTCTGTCGCAGCAGGAAAAACGCCCTGCTAATCTAACAAGAGCCTTGGAACATTAATGACTGTGATTGGCTGACAAAGTGGACGAGATGCAGCATTGCGATGGCTGCATAACATCAAAATATTTCAGGATCATGGAAAACTCACGCCATCGGTGGTCCGGCATGGAGTCACTACGACTTTCCATTATTTACAGAGAGCAATAAGAACGCCGTCCTATTTTCCCATCGCACATAAACAAGCAAACTGACTGCGGCCGTGAACAGCGTCTCACACCCGAGCCCATTCCGGCCCGAGCCATTAATCAAACCGCGGAACATGACCGGCCCTAATGATGGGGCCGGTGGTGGGGATGATATAAACATCAATAAGTGACTTAAACAGAGATTATATAAAGTCTTTCTACTGCTGCCAAGAGGCCCGACGAAGAGTCGGTGGATCGAGAGGGGTGGACTAAACACCAAAACGACTTAACACAGCGGGATGCGCCAATCGGGGTCCTTAAATCCTGAACTGGCGACGATATTAAAACTTCCATGCCATGAGAGGAAAACCACACACACACACACACACACACACACACAGCTCACGCCGCGGTGCTACTCCGTCGGCGGGCATTACTACTGCAGCAGGGTCCGACGGAACACGCATGCACCCCCAGAAAAAAAAAGAGGTACCGCGTCCCCCCAACGTGCAAAAGCTATGTGTATATATTTATATATAGAACATTTTACAAATGCCCCAGAGTTTCATGGGTGACCGTGAAACGACGTGGAGCTCCACCACCATCGCACCAAAACGCCTCCCCACAGCCAGGCATTCCTGCCGGACTGAAGTGTTGACCGGCGAGCTAGCCAGGGCTAACTACAACCGGACGGAGCGGGGAAACTACACGAAACCAAGTACTCGAACCGCCGTGCTGTAGCCGCTACGAAGTCCAACGCATGCAGCTTTCTGTCGGGATGTCGCCTCGGCTGTCGGTGGCCGGAACTCCCCGGCACTTGCACGAAGTGAGCGAAGAAACAAACTTCCCGAACGTGGCACGCATCCCCAGAGCGACACTAATAAAAGTGTCTTTACTGTTGTGCATATTTTTCCTCAGGTTAGAAAAAAAAAACCCCAAAAACTTTGACGTCCTAAAAGAGGAACGAACGCGCACGGAAAAACGGCGACTTACCCCGAACGCGAACCGCCGCCTGGCCGCACTAAGCGATGGTAGCGCTCTCCGCTCATCCCAGCCCCTCTTTCTGCCTCCCTCATCCCTCTCTCTCCACGCCCGGCTGCTGGAAAACTTCCCTGACGTCATCACGCTCCTTTCGGCGCGGGCGCGGGAGGCGCGCAACGTATGGAAGGCGAAGTCGACAAAAACGGCATTATTTATCCAAACGGGTAAGGGAGCGGACCCACAATGGCAAAGTTGAGGGTTCAAATGCCGAAAGCACCCTGGTGTCTTTTAAATATAACCAAAAAAGAGGTCTGGACCCAGTAAAAAGAATTAGCTTTATTGGGGCAGTGGTGGCCTAGGGGGTAAGGAAGTGGACCCATAATCGGAAGGTTGTGGGTTCGAATCCTGAAAGCACCCAGGTGTCCTTTAAATATAGCAAAAAAAGAGGTGTGGACCCGGTAAAAAGCAATGCTTGCTTAATTAGTTTTATTGCCTTTGTTGGGGCCATGGTGACCTAACAAGTAAGGAAGTGGACCCATAATCAGAAGGATGTGGGTTCGAATCCCGAAAGCACCTCAGTGCCTTTTATGGCTGCCCACTGCTCACTAAGGGAGATGGGTTAAAAGCAGAGGACAACATTTTGTTGTGTGTGCTGTGCTGCAGTGTATCACTTCACTTTCACTTTGCTGTTAGATCCTTTCGAACTTTAAGGACCCAGCTAAGCTCTCGCACATTTCAACATGTTTGTGTACATTTACATTTACAGCATTTATCAGACGTCCTTATCCAGAGCGACTTACAATCAGTAGTTACAGGGACAGTCCCCCCCCCCGGAGCAAATTAGGGTTAAGTGTCTTGCTCAGGGACACAATGGTAGTAAGGGTGGATTTGAACCTGGATCTTCTGGTTCATAGGCGAGTGTGTTACCCACTAGGCTACTACCACCCACTTGTGTACTGAGACGTAAGCTTTTGTGTAAAACTCAGGATGCAACACATAATCCAATAGTCATGAGATTGTGAGGGGCTCCTGACTAAACTTTAACAATAGTATTTCGCATCATTTCCAGAACTTCCAAAATGGCCTGCGTTTGCTCTGCAATCAGCTTATTGAGTCTGACAACATTTCCTGGCCCAATCACTCATTCTAATCCAAGAGGAAAACTGCTATGGTGCAACCTGTGAATTTTCTCAGGCTAAAAAAGCTCTGATGGCCTAGAAGACGAAAGATATCTTTGCTATTTCTGGGCAGCAAAGAATTGAACTGACACAAAAGATCTGGTCTCAGGGCATGAAACACCTCTATAAAAATGTTATTATTCGTTATTTAAAAATTGAAACTTTTCTTCTGTTTCATCAAAGGGTTTGAGCTGAAGAGAAAAAGAGAACGAACGTAGGGCACAGCACTGCGGCGTATGGAAAACAGTGGCACTCTGTTGGAGATGGAGAAAGCCAAGATGGAGAAAGCCCTTCAAACCCTCCTGAAGGTGTTCGTTTTACCTCGTGTTTTTGTCTGCTGGCCTTCCACAGCGGTGGCCCCTGCCACTTCGCACCACGCTCCATTCGTTTTGTGTAGTGTTACATGTGGAAAGTGGAATGTGTGGGCGTGGCGTGCTTTTCCCCTTTCTGCCTTTAGCATACTTTTTTTTTTCTTGCACTGAAAAGGACAACGAAAAGGGCATTTATACAGTCAGTGCTTTGCCTTTCTCCAAGGTGCTTTAACGGGTGGAGAAAACGAGATGCGGTGCAATAAAAGCAGCCCTTACGATGGTTTTAACTTGATGTCACCTATGGGTGCCCTTCCCGTTCAAAAACAAGATTGCCAAGTATCCCAAATGGGTTGCAATGCAGCACGGGGTTCCCCTACTAGTAACTACATGTGTAATTGACATGCATTTAACAAAGCGTGAGAACAATTACAGAGAATTTTGGTCCAGCTATAGAAAAAATACCAAATTAACAATCAGTGAACAGGTATTTCTACATAGTGTTTTTTTTTTTTTTTTTTTTTGCCCTTGCCCTTCAAACAGCCTGGTCCCGACACTGAACATCGTTAAAGTGTAACAGTTTTTCCAAAGTACTGTTCCATCAACCATGTGTTGTTTTTCTGGAGCCTGCACCAAAAAAGTTAAATCGTTACGGTTATATGCAAGTGTGTGATGAATTGCTCCTCTTCCCTTATCTACTGACTCGAAGACACGCTGAATAAAAGCATCAGTAAAATAAAAAATGTCAATCTCCTCACAAAAGCACTTTAGATTAAAGCATCTGAACATAACTATTTGTTTGTCGTTACGAATATGTTGGCATTTTAGTTTACTTTCAAACTCATTTACATAGACCTCCCACTGCAGGAGCTCATTTATATGGAACAGGCCTAGTTGCGCTATGCAGAGCCTGGAAATTATTGATCCACTAAGCACCAACTTTTTTAAAATAACCTTGCACATAGCGACAGTTTTATTGCATAATGATAGCATAATGTACACTCTTAAAGTTAGGGCCAAAAGTGTTTATAGCAGCCTCAGTCCACACACATACATTTCATTATAGGCATCCAATTTAATGTGAGGATTTAAGACACAGGGAGATTATACCCAGCACATAATGCTGCTCTCACTTCAGCTGCAGCCTAGCTATCCAATAGGATTACATTACTTGTGTTCCGGATTGATTTTACTCTGAAAAGACAAAAGTGCAAGCGCCGAGTGCTTTAAATAATCTCTTGTGCTGGGAGATAATAGAAGTTGGTATTTTCAGAGTAGGCAGAGCCACCGGATTTTAAGGATGGTTCCACAGTTCCATGTATCAAAGAGAGACCTTTCATGCAAATTCTTGACAAATCATACATTTTCCACAGTGCTCATCGCTCTATATAGTATAAATGTAAATAAATGCTATATATATAGTATTTACATTTACTGCATGAGCTGAAAAACCTGGTCTGATCTTCCTTAAAGATGTGTTCCAGTTTTCATTACTGTCTGAGTTTTATCATTAACTAAATCCATTGCTAAAACATTCCATTTGAAGTCTGTTAAGAAATATTTAAATATCTGCAAGGGGGGCATTTCAGGGAGGACTGGAGCACATCATTCGACTGCTAAATTACTAATTTCACTCCTAGTGCAAGCATGTCCTCAAGCCTCAAAAGGTATATTTTGCACATGGGCCATTTAAATGATGTTTAAAGTTCTACAGGCCAAATGTCAGTCAAATTGCCTGAAGGAATGTGCCGTAAACAAATAAGCAAGCACTGTACTGTACTTTTTGTGGTCATGTCAGATTCATAGGTTTGGCTTCAAAATTAATTCCTTATAAAGTGTACTGTGGAAACAAGCTGATGATAAATATAAAACACCAAAGTAAAGGGTCAAAAAAAATACTGACTACATTAAAGGAAAAGTTACATTATGACAGTCTAGAATGAAAAAATGGTTTTTCATAGCTGGGGGGAAAAGCACTCAGCAATATTTCACAGCCAGAAGATGCATTTTATGTGCACTTATTTGGCTCTCCAGTTTCCAGCATTATGGCCAGCCTGAACACTAGTACCATAGGCCCATTTACCTAATTAATACAGTAGGCTATTTTCATTATTATTTTTGAGTTTTACTGAATGCAAGTGAGGGCATGATCTCATTGAAGATATTAATAATAACAACAACACTTCATTTAAGCACAGTGCAGTTGTGTTTATCAGTTATTTCAGTCTACAACAAGATGGAGCCTGTGTACAAATGTTTGAGAACTATGGTCTTTCCCTTGTATACAGACAACACATTTAAGAAATACATTTGTCAGATTGTTTTCATACTACATTGGGTGTGACTGGGGCCATGGGACTGGGGCCATGGGACTGTCACAGCAGGTGCCCATGCACCTGATTAGGAAGTCCCGATCCATTTCACCTGGCACCAATTGGGCTTAATGGATTGGGACTCCATAAAACCGGAAGGCAGCAGTCAGTCCAAGGCTGCACCATTGATGTGGAATCTATGACCTACCTCCTGTATGGTTTTCAGTTCCTGGCAATCGCCACACTCCTGCAGGTTTGTTTTTGTTGTCCTTTGTTTTGGCCCTCGTGCCATTTTCCCAGTTGTTCGATGTCCTGTTTCTTGGTGAGTTTTAGGGATTTAAATCTAATTTCCTGTCCCCACTTAGCAGACTGGTAGGGGATAAACATGGTCCCATATGACTTCAGAACTAATACTTAAACAGTATGATGCAGTCTATCTGTTAAATGTATTAAAAGGGACTAATGCATTTCTTTAGCAATCACTTGCTAAAGATCTGTATTTACTTAAACCATTTCAGTTTGGAAACCACTGACATTTATCAATCCTGTCCACTTACATTTTTATTGAGCATGCAATAAAAAAAATCCTTTGTAATTGCGCCACTTGCTATTCACCGTGTAATCCATTTAAATGGATTTTGTGAATACATTGTTTCCCAGATTTTCTAGTGAGCAGCATACAAGCTACACACAAAAAAACAACCCAGCCTGTGTTTCATCCCAAAGGATGCTACTTCATCTGCTGAAACCGCAGAGAAATTGTAGTTGCTGGATTTGGAGGACATAGAAGGACCTGATTATTTTATTCTAAACTAAATGCAAACATTAATATTCCTCATCTAATATTCTTCAATTAGTCTTCTTTGAGGATGAATCAATAAGGGAAATGTCACGTCATTCTGCAGATATGATTTTAGATTTATTTTTGACATTTGGAATTGGCTCTGAAATACTTCTGCGGAATATTTTCTCTGAGTTCTACAGCTCGACCTTGATGACACTCTTAGTAATATGAGAATAAATGACACCAAGTGTTCCTCCTGTGGTTGACACAGTGTATCAGTGTGAATTCCCACAGGAGAGAAAAAATCCTAAATTCAGCAATGACCTCCAAAAACATTTATTTATTTAAAAAAATGGACATCTACAGAAGTTATTAACTTGTATTTGTCTCGCTTTGATTCAAAATCATTAATGAAGTCATGAATGCAGTCATTATGCAGGCAGTTAATCAAACATCATGATATTTAATAAGAGACAGTAGGTGAGGTAGTGTTAATTAAATAAGCCTTCTAGCTGGATAGTGTTATAGCGTAATTTGCTGTTATTACTAATTAATATAAGAATATGAAGGAATCAGCATTCCTTCCACACCAGCTTTGTGTCTGACAGGTCAATGACGGAAGCTCCATTATGAAAAGCACATTATAGAATTCATGCGGCCATATTGTAACCTGCAAACAGAATACTTCCCTGCACAAGACTCCGGCAAATAAATATTCAGCAGGCAGATAAGCTTTCTTCTACAGAGCTCCTCTGCTTTGGAGTAGTCTGTCCATAGCAGTTCAATGCACAAATGATGTGATGAACATCTCACATAGGTTTTAGAATAACAGCCAGGGCCACTGTTGTGCTTGACAAGTACTTTCTAGAGTATCACCCCAGCCACCCAGACCATCAGTGACACCATTCGTGCTGAAGTTAGAGGGATTCAAAAAAATCAGGGATTTACTATCATCATAGTGGACCTGCACCTGTGGATCACAACACTGGGCGAGTTAAAACCTACCCATTACATTGTCCAGTGTCTTCAAACATGGACAAATCCTTTCTTCAATATACCATGATGGACTATTATTCCCAAGCTTGCTCAGACACCTACTCTTTCTGATTCACTCCCTACCAGAGCTTTTACTTGTGTTCAAAAAACTGTAAGGGCCTATTAAAGCCCTTTCATACATACTGTATGTGCCTTTTGGGCTAAATAAGAAATAAATGTTGTTGTTGTTGTTGTTGTATTTATACGAGTAGATCCATTAACACCAACTTAGATTGATGTTATGAAACATGCATTTGAGTTTATTATTGAGAGATATGGTTCAAGGGTTAAGATGTCAAAATTAGACCACACTTTTTACAAAAAAAATATAGTTTTACTAACAAGGGTTAAACAAGTTGTTACACCTGTGTTGCTGTTTCAGGGTTTTTAAGATGATGGGGAAGCTGCTCTAATGGCTAAACCCAAGCAGCATGTATCGCCTTTAGCAGAGGCCGATATTTTACAGAAAGACATTTACATTTTACAGGGACAGTCCCTCCATGGAGCAACTTAGGGTAAAGTGGGTACCATTGTCAGGGACACAATGGTAATAAGTGGGATTGGAACCTGGGTCTTCTGGTTCATAGGCGAGTGTGTTACCCACTAGGCTACCACCACCATTCCACCAAAGACATTCTTTAGCCATACAAGGAATGGGTACAATCACACCTTCAGAAGGTGAAGGTCAGAAAAGGCTACCCAAGCTGTAACACTCCAGCTGGAAAAGCAGTTAAGTGAATAAAACTTTGCTTTTCCTCTCTTCCTCTGTAAAAGGTTACGAGAAGTGCAGCCATAACTCCCTCTCACTGACTTCAATGCATAACAGCAATGTCAGACCAAAAGCATGCTTTTCACGGAAAGTGATGACAAAATTCTTTCCAGCTTCTTTAAAAAGAAATAAATAAATGATGCATGTTTTTTTGGGCGGAGCACCCGCTTTAGTCGTGGGTCTAATTAGTGCATTCTTTTATCCACATTGCATGCTCTCAAATGTGCATTGCCAAGATGGAACATCATTACCCAGCTGTTTAAACAGATGTGTTCTCCCTCTCATGGATTTTTTATAATGTATGCAAGCTATCCAATATTTTCCCCCTTTAATGGAGAACCTGTTCATGATGTTTTCTCTAGACTGGCAAAGAGTGCATATAGGCGGTGTAATGGTCATTGTAGGAACATACGCAGTTTAATACGTGAGTTTATGAAAGACACAGGCAGAAAGTCAGTCATTCATTCATTCATCGTGGAAATGATAGGAACTGTGAAAATGCATAAATAATAAAGTGGAGCCATTTAGTTTCCATGTGAAGCAAACTAATATTTACTCTCCAGATTACCTTATTTCATTGTGGTAATAAATATTCCTTATCTCAATCTTAGACTAAAACATTTAGCTGCATGTGTGATGTGGCATAATTTTGAATACTTATTGATAATTATCATTCAACAATCCATTCAACACAGAACTTGAAGGCAACAGAACAAATATCTTCTAAACAGCTGTCTGCTGGAAAGTACTCAAAACACGTTGTTCTCAGAGTAGACACATAAGGCAATACATTTTAATGTCCCTCAGGCCAATGCTCTGGTTCCGCAACAATTAAAAAATAATAAGCCTTGTGTATCTAATTTTCACAGTCTGCAGATATTAATAGATAGTGGCTAGAATGCAGTTGATTGACACGTCAAGCCAGACAATTTGGTTTTGATGCATTTGTAATTGCATATGATATTCATTTAAGATGAGCGTTGCATGTCAAATGAGAGAAATATTGGAAAGGCTGCCTGAGTTTATTCAGACAAACAGGCAACTCATTTGACGGAGTTTGACCACTTTCAACGATTTAAGATGAACATAATTTGTTTAATTATTCATCCCAAAGACACAGAATGAACAGAGGCTTCATGATATAGTCTCGCCAAAGACCAGATTATCCAGAGGATGCTTCAGGAGTTTACCTACAGGGACCAGAATATGTAAACAATACAATATTTTAAAGAATTTCTTCCTTTACTCCACATTGTTGATGCTTATCAGTGCCTTTGTATATCAAATATTGATCAGCTCCTGAGAAGAGAATCTCATTAAAGAACCTGTCAGCTTGATAAGGTGCTGTGAATAATGAGGTTTCTCCATACTGACACAGCAGAAATGATATCCAGAGTCCTAAATTACACTTAAATTAACATCATTCGGCATTTAAATGAATTACTATATAGGTACATCCCTTTTGATTCGTAACTTCAGCTTTAACCGGGAATTGGATATTTAAACCCCGGGCATGTGAGGTGAATAATGCTAAATTTCTAATTACAATGACACCTAACAAGGGGTAGAATGTATTAGGCAGTAAGTGAGCAAGTCGACATGGACAAGCACATGCATCTGAATGACAAGGGCTAAATTGTGAAAGATGGCGGAACACACAGTGCGTCACAGCCTGCTGCATTTGGGATTGAGTAGCTGCAGACGAATCAGAGTGACCATGCAGACCCCTGTCCTTAGCAACCTTGGAACATGCTGCTCACAACCAGCTATCTCTATACTCAGCCGAGATTGGTCTGCTGGCTGTGTCAGTGGATCAGCTTTCTTCAGGAGCTGCCTCTCCTTAAGCTTTTTGATCTCCTGGATTCCTGAATTACAATTTGCTGGACTGATTTGCACTTGTCCAACTAGGGGTCAATGCAAAGGCCAGATAACCTCAAGTTTGGTACTTGGTCCATTTCTCTTCCTGATCTACACCACCTTAGCTCATTCAATTAGCTCAATCTCTTCTCATAATTTATCATACATTTTGTCCATAATGAAGCAATCACTCTAAAAGCACATCACCAACTTCCCCCGCACAATTCACCAGGTTTAGGGCCTGCATCTATCAATGGCACAGCACCTACTGTAATTACATCCAGTCCTCTATGGAGACCTACGCTCGTCACATTCATCATAAGAACAATACCAGAGCCGAACTATTCCTGATCTGAACAGTCCTGCAGTGTGGTCCTCTCACTCCTTCACCACTAAAACAAACAGCTAAATCTCTAAAACGTAGCTCAACTTTTATTTCTATGTCACATGCCATTCTTCCCATCGAAATTATACAGCGATTCACAATGTGAGGAGAACAGATACGTGTAAACTATTGCATCAATGACATTCAGTGTGATCATTTCACAGTGTTTTCAAAGTAAATTCCCTCTGTTCTTCCAAAGCATATGAGCTTAATTAGAATTAGGACAAGACACAAGAGCAGCCCAATGCATTTACATCTGCCTCACAAACAAGACTCGCTAACCCTGCACATTCCCCCAGACCCATAAATGTTTTCCCCATTGTGTTTGGCCCAAGTTAATTATAATGGCTTATTCATGCTAAAATGCATTTGTCTTGCCAGGCTTTTCATTGGCCTGTGTGTTTAGACCCCTGGAGCGACAGATGACTTCTACAATGGCTAAAATTGCAAGTATGGGTACTTTGATAATAACAGAATTTAAATGGTTCTCTTTCATTTAAGACTCTCTCAAATCTTATTACTTTCTTCAATAGTATGGACCCATATTATGACCAGCTACTGATCGGTTTACAGTTTAAAATATCAGGTTTGTCCTCAAAGAGTGCTATTATAGATATTCAGGGGAAAAGGCTAGGACAGAAATGGTCATTATAATTTTAAATATAAACTCTGACTTACTTACCAATATGTAATGCATAGATGTATGCATAGATATGTAGAACACACAACGAAATGTGACCTCTGCTTTTAAGCCATAACCCATCAACAGTGGGCAGCAGTGAAAGGTGCCCCGGGATCACTTTTGCTCAGTGGCACCTCAATGGTACCTTGGCGGATCGGGATTCGAACCGGCAACCTTCTGATTATGGGGCCGCCTCCTTAACTGCTAGGCCACCGCTGCCGCAAATTGTAGAATATGGTATCAGTCAGTGTGAAATATGATAAACGCCATGGCCACCTGGACTAGCCTGGCGATGCCAGTTTACAGGCGTTTGAGTCTTTATATTTCAGTTTTCTCATGTCTGCGTTGAATCTTGCATGTTTAAACAACACTATTACGTTGCCTCTTTGTGTCCTGTTTCATTTGAGTCCTGTTTCTGTGTTCCTGGCCATCGTGCCATTTTATTTTCAGTTTATTAAAACCCCCTTCAGTTGCTCATGTCATGCGCTCACGCTCGCTCCTTTTGTACCGTGACAATGGGGTACCCTGTACCCTGACTTCCATTAGACAGGACTTCTGACAATACGTTTAAAAAAAATATGTTTTTGCTGTCTAGGATTTTGGATATTTTAATCAGACCTCGGAAATCTTTGTAAACAAATATGTATTATCTTGTGCATAATAGCCTAGGAGAGTATAGTGCCATTTTGCTCTGCTTTTTTGTGTCACAGTCCAAATACACACAGCACTAGAAATGAAGCAACGCTAGAGTGGGTCCATAAATCAAACAAAAGAGTTTCAATGCAATTGGCTGCCTTCTTGTGGGAGGTTTAGTCTTTTTCACATAACTCTTCACTGATATCTGGCAATGAAGAGATCATACACTTTTAATTAAAACTGCACAACAAATAAAGCCTCCTCGAGCATTTTATTTGGCTTTCGGTGCTATACAGCTTGCTGCTGAAGAAAGGGATGCCTTTCATATCTCAAAGCACAATGTGCAAATGTTATGGAAAATTAATAAAATCAAATTCATTTTGTACAAAGAATTAAATATAAGTGGCTCACAAAATCGAGCACTTTCAGATTAATAATCTAAATATTTACATTTTGTATTAAGCGGGTGGCTGCTTGAAATATGTTCATTTATAACCACTGTCAAACATTACATATGTCATCACACAGCGTCATCACACAGTACCAGGCCATTGTGTTGCTGGGCAGTTCATTTTCTTTCATAGAACACCTTACTCAACATGTGGGACGGGCAAAAATATTGGAGCTCATTCACATAGCAGATGTGAAGGAGCCAGATCTCTGGTGTGGTGTTGTGGAACAGTCTCTGATGTGCTGACTCTGCCCATCTGGTGGTCCGTGCAGGCGTCACATTTACCAAGCACAGGGGAAAAATGTGCTGCAGAAATCATGGTTAAATTCTTTTACGAATGCATATAGGCCAGGGCCTATTTAACTCACATGGGGAAAGGATACACACCGCAAACTCCACAAAGATTAACTAATTAATCGCATATTTTTACATTACAGGCCAAAAGTTTGGACACACCTCTTCATTCATTTATCTATATTTGTATTGGGTAATTAGCATAAACTGTTGTGACTAGCTGGCATTGCCTGAAAGTTAAAGATTTTTCACCTTTCCGATGCCGGCACAGCTAGCTACGTGAAATGATTGACACCATTAATGGAGGCGCTTTCCATTCCTTTTAAATGGGGTGACACCATATGCAGCCAAACTGAATTTAGGGTTCGTTCTGCTCGCAGCTACGTTGTCAAACTTAAAGCAAGTAACAGCCATTCAAAACAACAATTGCCGAGCTCCCCAAAAGTATAATTGATCCTTGATAATATTCTAATATTTTGATTTGCGAAAGCCAAATGATTATCATGAGCCAAAATCACGTGTGAGTGCACAGTAAACAAAATGCTTTAAAATGTTACACATTTTTAATGAATCATGGCAATTTATTTTGACTAATTTGTGGAAACCGTTTTCGTAGTTCTTCTGATCTGCCATTTTGCACTTCGTGCACAGACCTTCATCATGAAATACACAGTCGCTTTTAACGTGACTTTCGAGTTAAAAGCAATCTAGCTGGCTGGCTGTGGAAGAAGGAAATAGAGCTGCTGCATGTAAGCTCGAGTGCATGCAGGAGGACGATGGCGAGAGTGATCAATTTTCCTGTATTTTTGCAGAGAACGTCTGTGATGGAGTAATTGCATGCTGTTCCATTCCGATAGTGAAAAAGACAACTTTAGTACTTTTAAAAGCACTTCTCTGAAAAAAAAGCTTTTGCTGTAGTTGTGGATATTACCAGCGTTTACTTAATTAACATTAAAAAAAAAAAACTTTCTTATAACAACATGTTTCACCTGCAGCTTATAGACAAGTGTGTCTTAGGTGCAATTAATTTTTCTTTTTAAAAATTTATTAGGGGTGGCCTATTTATAGATGTGCTCTATAGTCTGGAATTTACTTTTTTTTTTCAATCATGGATTTTATCACCTCATATTACTAATGGGATAACTATTATTATTATATTACAACAGACTGTAAGGTGGTGTACTGGCTACTAAACATCTCCAGGGCCAAGTCTGGTGGCTATCAAGATGTTAGTGTGCCACAAAACAGCTGGAGCGTCGAGACAACGACGTTCCCGCGGCGGCCTTCTGCTGAATGGTGGCTTTGCTGCTGGTGTTGGACCAATACCAGTACAGGTGCCTTGGCTGCTGCTGGTGTGCTGGACACCAAATGATAAGGCTTTGCATGGTATTTGGGTCAGGTAGGGATGTTTGCACATGGTTGCAACAGGGCTCTTTTCTCTGCAACAATGCAGTGATGGGGCCACCCTGTGGCGGACTTCAGACTTTAGAGTGACTAACACTGCTGCTTGGGTTTAATTCAACCGAATTTCAAGCGTGGGGTCTACTTTTTTGTGTAAAGTTCCTCCAGGTTCCTCAAATGTCCCATGGGTTAGGTGAAGTGGTGGCTTTAAATTAGCTTTGAGCTCTGCCCCGGTGCTACGGGCTGGATTGGTGCCTCTAGATGGATGGGATAGGCTCTACTGCCCCAGCAACATTATTTTAGAACCGTCCAGAAATCAATATTAATACAAATGGCATCAAATAAGACAGATGCATTCACGTGAAAACCAGCCGGTACGGTGAACTGATACCGTGGTGTGGTGTAATGAGAAAATTGAGAGTACGGGGGTTTCTTTATTCAGTCAGTCTAATTCTTCCGAGAACCTGTTCCCATGTTTCATCTATCTCTGTCACCTTAAACTGGTTCTTTGGGGTGTTCATCATCTACAGTAAAGGCCAAAAGTTTGGACACACCTTCTCATTCAATGTTTTTTTTTATTTTCATGACCATTTACGTTGGTAGATTCTCACTGAAGGCATCAGAACTATGAATGAACACATGTGGAGTTATGTACTTAACAAAAAAAGGTGAAATAACTGAAAACATGTTTTATATTCTAGTTTCTTTGCTCTGATTACTGCTTTGCACACTCTTGGCATTCTCTCGATGAGCTTCAAGAGGTCATCTCCTGAAATGGAGTTCCCAGAGGTGTTTAGCACTTGTTGGCCCCTTTGCCTTCACCCTTTGCAGCTCACCCCAAACCATCTCGACTGGGTTCAGGTCCGGTGACTGTGGAGGTCAGGTCTCCACTTTTTGTTAAGTACATAACTCCACATGTGTTCATTCATAGTTTTGAAGCCTTCAGTGAGAATCTACCAACGTAAATGGTCATGAAAATACAGAAAACACATTGAATGAGAAGGTGTGTCCAAACTTTTGGCCTGTACTGTTTATCTGTGTAAGTCATGTTCTGACTTGCTTAGCATGCCTGTAGTTTGCCGAGCAGTCGATTGATTGAATTTTAAGGATATTAACCAACTCTTGGTGAAGTTTGAACAAAATCACCATGCACAGGAGGTAAATGATTCTTTCAGTATTCGCGTACATCTCCAAAAATATCATTATTCCTTTAGCGTAATTTGCCGCAGGTACAGAGTGGCTCAAATTCTTATCAATTCATTAACAAGGATCAACAACAACAAAAAAAATTAGATACTTTATTAACTTTTTTTTCCTTTTTTTTGCCAAAACATATGGCCTTTTTCACAGACATTCTACTTTTAATGCAAAACTGAATGTGGACGAACATGCTCCCAAGCGTATAATAAACGCATCACACGGGCAATAAAGTGTAATTACGCCGTGACGGACGTCATTAAATCAACACGGTTCCGGCGAAAGTGAGCCGGAAACGCGTGGGGCCGGGCCGCGCATGAATTATTAAAGCCACCCTGAACACACACAAAAAGTTCATAAGCAGCCCACCTCGGTCGGGCGGCGGCGTCTCAACTCGGCTCACTTTAAAAAAAAAAAATACTAATAAAAAAAAAAAGAACAGTAATAATAATGGCTTCTTTCTACCACGGCTTTTCACTGCTTGCACTTTTTCTCGGACATTGCAACTCCCACTTCATCCGAGGTGAGTTTTTCTTCTCTTCGTCTTTGTCGGTGTGTTGAGTAATGGAGCCGCGGTGGCCGCGTCGCTCCTCTCCCCGGGAACCGGGGAGGTTTTTGCGGCGGGGCTCGAACGCGTCGCGTCGCGGCGCCTTTTGTTTTTTTTGGGGTTTTTTTTTTGTTGCTCGGGGCTGCAGCCGCCGCGTGGTCCCCACGAATTTCGGGGCTCCGCGTCGTGGTTACGTCTCCTGAACTAATCAATAACACACATTATGCTAATTAGTAGTTATATATCTATTTTTTTTTTTTTTGGAGATCTCGGGCCTGGAAGATCTTTTCCCCATCGGGAAGGTGTGATGGATTGAAAAAGTTCATATGCAACCACTGACCAAGTCCCCAGGACCAGAAGTTTTTGTTTAATACCCATTAATAAATGAAGCTGTTGCAGCTCTCCTTCTAGGGACTTTTCCACTGTTAGTGGGGATAAAGAGTGGAAAGTTCATGGAAGTTTCAGGAAGTTCATGTCCTTGAGAAACACACCAGAAGAGCGCAACAGTGTCTGTAAACATTAAGTGACTATAACATTTACGGCATTTATCAGACGCCCTTATCCAGAGCGACTTACAATCAGTAGTTACAGGGACAGTCCCCCCCTGGAGACACTCAGGGTTAAGTGTCTTGCTCAGGGACACAATGGTAGTAAGTGGGGTTTGAACCTGTGGTAAGTGTGTTACCCACTAGGCTACTACCACCCCGTTATAACATTGTCTCCTTCTCTCTCTCTCTCTCTCTCTCTCTCTCTCTCTCTCTATCTCAGCTGCCATGTCTGAGATCAGGTGATCCGCACGCTTTCACGGCATTCCTCGCTTTTCCTTTTGTGGGGTACAGGGGGCCGTGGTTTGGGCCAGTAGCCTCTGTGGACAGCTAATCTCCACGAAACACATGTTTACGTACATCCGGAAATGCACATTTTAATATATTGTTGCTATTGCGGGAAAGTTCGTTTTTGTGCTAGATTTTGCGTCAGGGCAGCGTTGGCCTAGGGCATAAGGAAGCGGAACGACATGCGCGAAGGGTTGCGGCTTCAAGTCCCAAACTGCCAATAATTATTTACTTTCTATTTCATATGATTCATTTTTTTGATGATTGTTAGTGTCTGTACCGCATCCGTGATTAGGCCCATCCCCGGAGACCTCCGTCCGGCTTTTGCTTGATTAGGGTCAGGCGATTGTTAACAACTCGTTTATTATTAACAGTATTAACAGTTATCGAAAGGATAGAAGGTTTGAATGTGAAGTGAAGAGGCGTTCTGCGTATTGTGTGTTTGCGTCTCTGCTAGTGTTGGTTAGTGGTCTCAAGGAGAGATTATTTATTTATTTTTTGCGCCAAAGTAGTTCTGCAGATATTCTGAACTTGGATCACCGAGTTCTGGATCTGGTGTAAAGTGCAAAATTAGCACAGGAGAGGTTGTGTCAGGTGAAGTCCAATGGTCTCAGACGTGGTGAGGCCGTGCGTTGTGTGTTAACCTTTCAGAGGAGCTTCACAGTGCAGCACGGTTACCATGACACTGTGAGACGGTGATGTCAGATGCGCCTGGAAAATATCTTCTTCACAGCGGAGGCATTGATCAGTAGCGAACGGGCCAGGCGGCTTTCGTTTTTCCTCCATCTACCTCTCAGTAACACATTTACCACAAGGGTGAAGAATGAATCATTTGAATAAGCATTTTTGATATTTTCTTTGATATACCAGCCTGACCAACTGACACCTGTTGGACATTAATATTGCTTTGTGCAGGTTCCTGCTGTCCAAAGACCGTATTTACAGACTAATGACTACAATGATTAATGGGTTAATGAACAAAATGAAGCAATACCGCTCATTTAAAATAAACATGCATTCAGAAGGAACGCATTGTGGGAAGAATTGCACGTACTTTGTGAGGAGCATGAAGCATGTAGCGTTCAGGTAACGGTATTGGATCAGGGGATTCTGGGGCGGAATGCATCTGCGGGAGGTCGGGGTAAGTAGGTCAGGTAAGGCAACATGACAAAGGACCATAAACCCGGATGGAGATCAAACGCAGTGGGGGGGGGGCTCACGCAGGAAGCATTGTGTATTTCCGAACAGCCGAACCAAAGTCATGACCTCATTCCCATTGAAGCGCCGAGATGCAATTTAGAGCCAGCCATTCAGACGTGATATGCCCAAAATACACACCGAAGACATCATAACCGTAGAACACACCCATCAGCAACTGAGTAAAGGGTTTTGCTCATGTTATTGTCAACAAAGGCGAGATTCCATGGGGTACTCCAGATATTGCGCTATAAAGTGTTGTTGTATTATATTTAATCCGTTCATACAGAAAATGTCAATGACTCGCAAACCTTTTTCCACTACTGTATAAGGGGAGAAATTGAGTCACCGCAACAGGAACCACGTATGAAAAGAATCAGTTCCTTCAAACAAGATAATCACAGAGGAGCTGTCTTAGTCATTAAAAAAAAAGGGGGGGGGTTAATTAGTCATTCATCTTCCATGTGGCCCCTTTACTCTAATGCCTGAGGTTGCATGAAAAAGTGATTACGTGGCATATGGCACATTTCAGAATTTGCCCTGACTGCCATCAGAACATGAGGTTAGGTAGGCCAAAGTGTGTTGGAGGGTGAGCTAGTAGATAATAGAGCTAGTGGCACAGAAACTAAGTTATTTCTTACTGTTTTCTCATCTTTGACCAGTGACTAGTTACATTTGTATATATACAGTACTGGCCAAAAGTTTGGACACACCTTCTCATTCAATGTGTTTTCTTTATTTTCATGACCATTTACATTGGTAGATTCTCACTGTGAAGTTATGTACTTAACAAAAAGTGGAGACCTGGCCTCCACAGTCACCGGACCTGAACCCAATCGAGATGCTTTGGGGTGAGCTGGACCAACAAGTGCTAAACACCTCTGGGAACTCATGTTGGAAAACTCATGACTGTTGGAAGCTCATCGAGAGAATGCCAAGTGTGTGCAAAGCAGTAATCAGAGCAAAGAAACTAGAATATAAAACATGTTTTCACTTATTTCACCTTTTTTTGTTAAGTACATAACTCCACATGTGTTCATTCATAGTTCTGATGCCTTCAGTGAGAATCTACCAACGTAAATGGTCATGAAAATAAAGAAAACACATTGAATGAGAAGGTGTGTCCAAACTTTTGGCCTGTACTGTATTTTTTTTTATATTGTGGCAGTGTGGAAGGTACCAGCTACCAAAACACACAATATTCAATTAGTTCTTATGCTAAATTTTGCATTTAGGGCAGTGGTGGCCTAGCGGTTAAGGAAGCGGAATTGTAGCCGAAGGGTTGCGGGTTCAAATCCCAAACAACCAAGGTGCCACTGACGTCCCCGCGAACAAGGTACCATCCCTTGCTCACTAAGTCTGATGAGTTAAGTGCAAAGTGTTGTGTATCACGATGACAAAAACAATGACAAAACAGATCTGTGAATAAATAGGGGAGTGCATAAAAGAGCACGAAATCGGTTAACTGAGTAATGTTGTAGAAAGACGGCGTGCCCAGGAATAGGCTGGTGGAACAATACATTGATTCAGTGGTGCCAGGTGCAGTATTGGTTCAATATCGCCTCACTGGATGAGTCATCCAAGGAGGGCATGCCTGGACCGCTAAAAGATATCAGAGCTATTGAAATAACACAAGTGGAGGAGCGCTTTCAGGTTTCATTCTGAGAACAGAAGTTCTTAGAATTTCCACTCAGTGGCATGTTGGTGGTTGTGAAGTGATGGTGGGTGTGACCAAAGGTGTATAAATATGAAGAATTCATTAAAGATAACAGCCATGTTGTTTAAAAATAGTTTTTTTTTTTTGTGTGTGTGTGTGTGTGTGTGTATATATATATATATAAAAGCCTTTAATAAAGCATGGCAAACTTGGCAGACGGGCCAAGAAAAGGTATAAAAACACACCCTTGGGTGTTACAATTTTTGTGTTACAGGTCACATGACTAACAGTACCAGTTCCACAAAGGTGCCAATCCACATAATACAATACAAGGGACTTGACCAACAGAAAGTGCTTCAAAACAAAGTATCATGTAGAATGAAAAAGTTATTTCTATAAATAGTAAGTAGTCACAACTTTGCACTTAATACTAAAGCTTGATATAATGTGCCATCGCTTCGCCTTGCTTGTAGTAAAAAAATCAGTTGAATTAATTCCGCATTTGACTGGCTCTGTTGTTACTGAGAAACAGTTGGTTTCTGAAGAGTGGTCTTGTGTGACGAAACACTCCAAAGCAACACTTCGTGACCCTCTGCAGACACTAGTGGCCTAGTGGGTAACACACTCGCCTCTGAACCAGGAGACCCAGGTTCAAATCCCACTTACTACCATTGTGTCCCTGAGCAAGACACTTAACCCTAAGTTGCTCCAGGGAGACTGTCCCTGTAACTACTGACTGTAAGTCGCTCTGGATAAGGGCGTCTGATAAATGCCATAAATGTAATGTAAATGTGAACTTTGACCTCACTATACTGTGGGCGGAGTTAGTCACCTGCCCCTAATCCTGATGCAGAGAGTGTGATGGAACCCCCCCCAGTGGGGTTCTTCCCAGAGTTTCCTCCACTACACACCAACCCAAACCCATTACAAAAATATGCATTGTTTGCCAAGCTCCCGTTAAGACAAAATGGTTGTGTTGTATATTCCTGGACACTCAGAGATTGTTAAGATCTGCTTTTCCTCCATTCCCGCTTCATGTGTGTGTTTTGAAGGGGCAGAAAGAACACTTGCCCGCTGTGATTCTATTGGTCTAGCGAAAATACGTCACTGCAATCTTACCGCAACACCATGAGGTGTTGTTTGTTGTTGGCAGTATAGAAATGGCATGTGATACGTATGGACCTATATTTCAGTTTGTTTACTGAAATATTGAGGTATATTATATTATAATATGTGGTGGGATCCTGAGTGGTGCTCAGTAATGGCATTTGACAGGGAGCATTTATTTAAAAAAATTCAATCAGATTTTTTGCTTTAATCTATGAGTAAACATGGTAGACGCATCCCAAACTAAAGCCAGAGTCAGTCAGTCAGTCCCTGCTGTAAGAAATGAAGACACACCCAAAGTGCAACACCTCCGAAGGATTACTCAGACATCAAGTGACCAAAGTCTACTAACATCACCAGGATGCTGAAGTACTTTGACAGCATGTGTTTTAGTAGCTCGAGCAGCTCTGGAAATTTACTCACTAACAGGAAGTGATGCTTTCTATTTTAGGACTGCACAGGTGCATTTCTAATCTTTCAGTCGCACTAAAATGAATTTCCTGACTTCCTGGGAAACTCCAACTCTATGTAGAAATGGACAAGCTGCGATATCTATGTCAAGTTAAAACATTCTAAAAAATTCTTAAGAAGAGGTGTGATCGTTATTAAATTAATTAAACATGAATTAAAGCTACTTGTACTACACATCCATATCATTATAGTTGGACCTAAACTATATAATGGCTTAGTCATTATTATTAGTATTAGTCATTAGAATGTGATGGTTACTTGATTTTGTACATTGAATAAAATCATTGATTTGATCTGATATATTTGTTCAGAAAATAGCTGAGATTGTGTGAGTGAGGTTTAACAGGTTAATAGAGTTTTACTTTCTAATCTTGGTATAAGCGCACAAAGGGTTAAGGTCATGCCACCGGTTCCGATTTGTAGCACACATGAATACATTCTACACCTAATGGCTGCCATATGTAAACTCGCAGTGTTTCATCACTGTAAAACGTGCACATGCATTACACAAATATGCACAGAATGGATACCGAACATAAAGGTTACAAATTCTTCTTAAGCTGCATACCGAGCTGCATACCAACAGGAAGTGCAGGCTGAAGACTGTGGCGATGACAGTGGACTTCAGGAGACGTCCCTCAACACTGCTCCCCCTCACCATACCAGACAGCCCAGTGTCACACATCTTCAGGTTCCTGGGCACCCAGAACATCTCCTTCATCCTCAAGAAGGCCCAACAGGGGATGTACGTCTTTAGGCAACTGAATAAGTACAGTCCTCCACAGGAGCTGCTGGTCCAGTTCTACGCTGCAGTCATTGAGTCTGTCCTGTGCTCCTCCATCACAGTCTGGTGTAGCCACCAAACAGGACAGGAGTGGACTGCAAAGGACTGTTTCCCTGCCCTCTATCCAGGACCTGTTCTTGTCAAGAAGCAGGAAAAGGGCAGTGAAGGTCATCACAGATCCCTCACACCCTGGACACAGAGTGCTCAATCTGCTTCCAACTGGCAGGCGATATAAAAGCTTGCAGACTAGGACCAGCCGACACAGGAACAGTTTTTTTCCCCTTGACATCACTCTCCTATACAACTGAGCTATTACCAGATCACAATTGCACTTTATGCATGATCTGTATGATCTCAGTAATCTGAAATTTTTGTGTATATAAGATTTGATTATATTGTATATTGTCATTGTTTTATACTGTTGTGCTTTAGAGACTTCATCGGATTCGTTGTATATAGGAATATACTTGGCCAATAAACACAATTCTGATTCTGATTAACGCAACTTGAAATAAGATCAATGTCCTGTTTTATGATTAAAAAAAATCTTTAGCCTTTAAAAGTGTAAAATAGAATTTACTCTAGATCCTTCAGATGATTGACTTGCCCTCAAGTTATGTCAAGTCTTGCACTATTGAGTGACTGAAGGGGCTTTTCTGAACACTCCTGCCTGGTCCCAGAGGAGCTCATCAGTAGACAGTCTGTTCAAGCAGGCTGCCTTCAACACACACACCCCACAGTTTCAGATGGACGTGCAAAATATTTCCAAACCCCTTGAGAATACCCCCTTGACAAGACGTTCATGCCCCAGTCTGCCTTGTCTCAGGGGGGCCAGACTAAATAATTAGACCCCTTTAGGTTTCCATGTCCACCTGTTAATAATGTTATATAATGAAGCTTTCTAATGAAAAACGCACAATAGCTTGAGAAGGCTGTTCTTTTAACAAAGGGCTTCTTAAATCACTTCTGGTCAGAGTCTGGTAACGGTAATTAAACTAGGAAGGAGCTTTTGATATTAATGAAGGAATGAGCGGCCCATTTAAAGGCTGTGGAGATTTCACTGCCATTATGGAAGGTAGATTAAGTTACAGACACGGTCATTAACTGGCTGAGTAAATGATCCCTTCACCAGTAAGGTAACTGTGACCTTTATTGCATTGATGTAAGCTGAAAGAGAGCAAAAAATAACCCCTGCATTGATTGTCCTGGCTATTGAAGGGCTGTTTGTTACGTGAACTTGTCAGAGAAACTCTCCTTCCGGCTGGGATGGCGTGACTTTACATTGATTCAGCAATCACATTGCCTCCATTGGTATTTCATACGGTGAACCAAGTGGCATTCAAGCATGAAAGTGCTTTGGAGGAGCCGAAGTAACACTGTGATAATGAAATGACTGTATCTGAAGCTGACGTTATGAGCATTTGAATGATAAAGTAAGTATTTGCAATCACCGCCTGTTCGAGACAGGTTTGCAGAGGAAACCTTTTAAAATCAGAATGCAAATGGGTTTTAAACACATTCCTGATGTATATGTATTGATGAGCATTTCTGTTTCATTGCCGTGTACCTTATATATTAGTGAAACAATATCTTATTGTTTTCTTTTATCTGGTGATATTAGCCTGTATTATAATCAATCATTTGAAGTTTGCCCTTCATGGGTATGAGGAAGGTTACTGAAGGACACAGTTCTAATGTCAAGTGTGTGTGGGGGGGATGATGATCTGGCACTATGGAGAAAACAAGAAAATAAAAATTAAGACAATGTTATGATTGAAGATATAAAAGAGAAGCTTTTTTCACTTTGAAAAGCAAACAGGTCCACACAGTAGTACAGAGATGTGAATACCAATGTTTTCTTAAGGCCTAATTATATGAATATAAATCAGTCACACATATAAGGCATTGTTTTACATTAAAATTGTGTTCATGTGTGATTGGAATATAGATGTTAATGTATGTCATGATAAAAATTATAAAAAATTATAAATAAAATTCTGAAAGTAAGAACTTCAGTATGAGTATGGACTATGAGCATAGTTTTTGTGCAACAAAATTTAGCTTTTTTCTCGTAGTTGTGCTGCTGGGCTCCGAGCCTGCACCAATCAGTCTGGCAAAAGGGCTCTAATCTTGGACAACTGCTGCTGATTAGGCGTCCATGATTAGGGCCCTGTTATAAAAAGGAGAATGCAGCAGGAATGGACGGTTTAAGTTTCTCTTATGTTTCCTTTCGGCCACCACACCTGGTTTTTGTTGTTGTCTTTAATAAATCCCTTTACCTAAGATGTCCCGATCATGCGCGTCATTCCCCTTTATGCCCTCAGTCGTGACTGTAGTAAAACATACTAAAATACTGTAGTAAAGGAAGTAATCTGCCATACCTAATATTTTAGACTTGAATAAACCAAACAAACCTGTAGCGTTATAGTTATACTAAGTAAAAAAAAAATTAAGCATAATTAAGCTTAAATTAGAGCAAACTAATATTTAACTACTGAAATGAGAAAAAAAATATTAAGCGAACAACAGCTATGGCTTACTTTTCTCGGTGTACATACAGTACAGCCAAAAGTTTGGACACAACTTCTCATTCAATGTGTTTTCTTTATTTTGATAACCATTTACATTGGTAGATTCTCACTGAATGCATCAAAACTATGAATGAACACATGTGGAGTTATGTTCTTAACAAAAAAAGGTGAAATAACTGAAAACATGTTTTATATTCTAGTTTCTTCAAAATAGCCACCCTTTGCAGTTGCACACTCTTGGCATTCTCTCGATGAGATTCAGGTGTTTAGCACTTGTTGGCCCCTTTGCCTTCACTCTGCGGTCCAGCTCACCCCAAACCATCTCGACTGGGTTCAGGTCCGGTGACTGTGGAGGCCAGGTCTTCACTTTTTGTTAAGTACATAACTCCACATGTGTTCATTCATAGTTTTGATGCCTTCAGTGAGAATCTACCAATGTAAATGGTCATGAAAATACAGAAAACACATTGAATGAGAAGGTGTGGCCTGTACTGTACATAAAAAGATTAGAAATGAAATCGCTCGTGGAGAACACCCGCAAGTGCTATGATTCAACGTTATTGGGAAAAGTGAACCCAGTTTATGCACGCTTGAAAGAGTGTGGTTTTATGACATATGCATACTTTTTTTCTCCACCACTGCTAGATTATATTTATGTTAATTTTATGTCCACTTAAGACTTAAGCCATGTTGTACAACCAAATGTTGACCATGCATTGAATCGAAGAGTAGCTTTCGACGCATTTGTGGAGGTGAATGTGAAAAATTTGGTGAACTGGATTATTTTGTTTGCTGAAGCCTGGACTGCAACATACAGATAATAGCGTGAGAAGGACTTTCCTGTTCGTGGGTTTGCAAGGGTTTTTGCACTAGAAGGATTTTCTTGTCTCTCCCTTGTTGCTATCATCGAAGACCGGCGGAGAACAAAGTTCAGACTCCTTGGAGACAGCAGATAATCAGACTGTGGGGAGACGGGGGATTTTGCAGGCGAAGTCAACGCGAAACTCTGAAGCAGCACTGATAAACACCCTCCTTTCAGCATCACATGAACCCAATAAACTGCAGGAGACAGAACAACAAACAGAGTAAATGGGAGTTCAGCGTTGTATATTTAGAGGGCTTCATAGAAAACGATGGGAGTCAAGAGCCATGGCCCTGTTTTAAGGGAAAACTGTGTATGTGTGTGTGTTTTATGGTTGGCCCAGTCGGAGCTCCAATAACAAGTTAACCCCTGCTGATCCACTTTCAACCCCCACAGCGTGTCTCAATGAAGATAAATCCAAACTCGCCTTACCCAGTAAACGTTACATTCAGTTAAGAAAGTCCTTTTATTTTTCTGCCCAACATTCTTTCATTCCATTGAATGGTAAAAAAACATGGATTTCACTTAGCCATGTGGTCAGCATTTGGCAGACACTCTTATCCAGAGTGTCTTACGTAAATGCTTTAAAATGACCATCATTTGGTTCACTAGGATCCAATCTATAAATACCATTATCTTTATAACTCAGAACCCAATCCTTTATTTCTTTTTTAAATACTAAAGAGAAGAATCCTCTTGGCCGAGTACACTGCATTTGATCTCTTTTCTTGTCTTTCCAATTCCATTTCCTTTCAACCATTTAAACTGTATATATGTGTGCCATTGTATCTCGCTACGGTATCGCAAGTGGGCATGATGATATGAAGCACCTTTATTTTAGGCCAGGGCTTCTAAACTGGGCAAAGACCCTTGATCCATCCATGCTAGAAATGTGAAAAAAAACCTGGGTTCCCAGTGTATGATGTAAACTGTTGTTCCAACATGCGTCATTTGTCAGAAGACTAATCGAGTTAAACATTGGCAGGTTTTGTCGTAAGGCTTCAGTTGATGTTTTACTATCAACAATCCTTTAAAAAGGTCACATTTAAGGTCACACTTGGTGTTTGTGACCTTATCTAGCTGTTCTCTGATCAAGGCACTGGGCTTACGTGACTCAAGTGGACAGGACCAGAGCTCTTGCCCACAGATCAGTCCTCTTTTTGTTCTTTTTTCACTCACCAAATGAATAAATGCCTGTTTGTTTTGTCAGACTGTAGATCTGCTTGTGCAATTAATAGTTTCATTGACATGTTGGTACTACATGGACATAACTCAAATGCGTTTATTACTTAATTAGTGTAATGTTTAATTATGGTTTTATGACTGTAGATGCGTTTGTTCACAGACTCTTTTTTTACATTTTTTTTATATGTGTAAAATGAGCTACGTGTAATGCTTAGACTGTCATCGTGTCTGGACGTGGGCTGTACCTGGGAGGACTTGCCCATGTTCTTCATCAACAATAACCTTGGCATTGAATCAGGGTTGGGTAATTCAGGACATTATCAAAAAAGAGAGAGAGAGAGAGAGAGAGAGAGAGAAAGCTGCCTGCAGAAATCCGTGCAGCACCCTGCCCATTCCTCTCTGATAGAATGAGGAGCTTTAACTAGGCTTGTTCTTGGGTATTGTACGGACATGCTTTTCTTGCATCCGTTGTTGGATAATAAATAGGCAAAAACAAGACAGCAGTTTGGAGTTTTATGCACAGCGCAGTGTATCTGCTACCTGAGTCAGTAAGACTTTTTAAATCACATTTTGTATTCTTATTAGATACAAAGTCAGGGAAGCATCCTGGGAAGACAAACGTCCAAAATATCTGCCTGATTTTGTAAACCATCTGAGTTTATACATCCAGAGCAACAAAATATAACCCTAGTACACATATACAGACAGTAAATATTCATGATATTATGTTATGGGGAACTATTTTTGAACTGGCAATAAGCGCAGTGCTAAATATGGGTCTTGTTCACTAGTGTAAGAATAAAAATTTGTTCTGGTGATTTAAATGGATAAAACCAGAAAGAAACGTGATATTTTTTATGATCTTTGTGCATGTGATGAATTGACAGTTGCGATTTAAATCATCCAGGTAAAAGCAGTTAAAATCAGGCTGCTCCCATTTTATAAAAGCCTCTTTAAAGCCTCTTTGGGTGACAAAGACAGAACAGAAAATGTCGATATTGTCTCTTCAAGATACAGATACCATTTACTAGTTGATGATTACGCTAGTGAACAAGCTCCATGCTTTGTGCATGGTGCTGCGCTTCGTGCCAGTTTGAAAATAGTGAAAAATAGTGAAAGTTTGCATTTCACTGGGAGCCAACGGACAAATGCAGCTTGTAAATTTTGTTCCCGCTGTGAAATTTCCGTCTGGATGACTGCTTATCTGCCTGGGCCGAGGAATGTCAATAAAAATATATCAGATGCTGTAGTCTGAAAAAAAAAAAAGCTCTAGGAGTAGTCAGTGTGCCGCTGGTATTGCGTTAAGGCTCACACCGCCTGCGTCCATGGAGGAGGCACCGGCCCAGAATTCCATGGCTCTGCTCTGTACTGCCCGGAAGGTGGAGAGATAGGGACGTGCCTGTGACTCATGACCTATCGCGCCTCACCACATGGTGGGCTGTGGGGCCGGTAGCAGATGCAGGAGGTGAATATCAGCGTGCTGAAGGCTAAGCGATCTACCATCTGGCTGGGGGCTGTCACTCAAGATCTTCTAGACCATGTACCAGGCTGCCCTGTCCCCCACTGACAAAGATCAGGCTCCTCGCAGTGTGTACAAAAGCTGCCCTACTGTTGCAGCAGGATGGTCCCAATTTGGCTTATGCTGTCATCTTTTTATACCTTACTTCCCCACATTATGCTTTTGCGGTCCTGTGAAGGGGGAGTTGATGTATTTAAGGAACATGTTTTCCTTATACTATGTTAGGCAAAGTGCATGGGGGATGGTCACTAGTGTCATCAGGGCATTAAAAAAGTATTGACATGCTATTCAGCGTGCTGTTTGCAAGTGATTAGTTCCAAACCCCAGAACATGTACCTTTTTTATGATATTGTGATATTTTATGATAAGGAGGAGTTCATAGAGATGATTGACCGGTTTCACCATGCATCCATGTTCTACTTTTTCCCTTTGTGTATGGCTATGTTGGGGTTTATATATAAATATAAATATAGACTTACGATCATAAAGAAGAATTTTGTTGATTGTGTGATATTTATGATAAAAATGTAGAATTTTGTTTTGCTGATTAGTTGCATGTCTGTGCATGTGATCATCTATAAGCTGGTGGAGGTCATTAATTTATTTGCTCTTCAATACCACAGACAATTATGACAAAATGCCCAGGATGAAGCCAGCAGGGAACCCAGATGAGCTTGGAATGTTTGTAGATATTCTCTGTGCGGCACAATAATGACTTTGACTCACCCCCACTCCCTCCCCCAGACGGAGGGCCGCCTCCACTCCGGCTTTTCCATCACTCATGCGCCCTGAAGAAGGACGAAGGGCCCTGCAAGGCAATAAAGGAGAGCTTCTACTTCAACATTGACACAGGCCACTGCGAGAGCTTTGAATACGGCGGTTGTCAAGGCAATGCAAACAATTTTGAGACCTTGGAGAAATGTGAAGAAATGTGTGTTGTTAAAGGTGAGTTAGTTTCATGCAAAATTTATGCAGTATTACTAGATGACAGATTTTAAAGCAAAAGAAAAATAACAACAACAAAGAATGCAGTCCATTTTACATTCTGACTGTGGGATCCTGTCAGAATAAAATTTCACAAGCCAACCTTTACACTGCGTGTTGTCAGAAGCTTCTCCACACCCTGCAATCAGATAGTAAATGTACCGTAAAAGCTGAACTTGAGCAAGTGCTGGACTGAATGCTATTTGCCGTTGATCTTGCCGCAATTACACACTGCCCATTCCAGAACACTTCTCGTGCTACCCTGTATACAAACACGCAAGCGTAGGTTATTTGTGCAAATGGAATAGATTGTACGTGGATGATGTCAACATTCCAGATTATTTGACCATTTTATTACGCTATTACAATTCACATAGCTGGAGGAAATGCCTTTAGACAGGAAAACCTGAATTATGTAAAGCAGTGAGGTGAGGTGACACATACCTCATTACCCCATCCGGTCAGTGAGTCACACAGGCCCCGCCTTTCCCGCCATCCCAAGCTCCTCCCACAGGTTCCCACAATAACTGAAAAAGATGTCCCGTAACTAGACTCCTAGACTCTCTTTTTTTTTTTCTTCAAACAAAACGTGTTGTCAGACTTTAATGAAGGAGGTCCAAGCACTTTGTTCAGCTTTGGAAAGTAAAGTGCTGCTCTGTAGGGTATCCGGCCCAAGTTGAATTCTTTGGAAAGGTCACTCAGGAGCCCCCATTGAAGGGTAGAAACCATGAGAGCAATGAAGTGAAGGAGAGAAAGCACCCAGTGCTTAATATTTTACCCTCTTTGCCTTTCAAATTTTGCAGTTAAATTTTCACATTCCTTATAATAAAAAATAAATCAATATATTAATCACATTAAATTAATCATGATCTGGACCCTTCTTCTTTAAAATGTACTGTTTTTTTTTTATGTCTGCTTTAATTTTTAGACATTTTCCCCAACTTGTGCAGCAGCATTTATTTATTTATATATGCTTTTTTTTTTTTACCTTGACCCTGTAATGAAAAAGGATATGCTTTTGGATCCAAAAGGCCATCCTAAGACAGAGAGTGCTTACTGCAGCCTTTTCACAAGCCAAATGATGCAAAACACATTACCTGGCGAGTCAGCAGCTCATCACCAGCCAATGTATCCGGAGAGCCATTTCTTCCCTTTAGCTGTTACTAATCAAAGTAGGTCGGAAAATTAAAAGCCGTAGACAAGGGCAGAGAGGTTTCGGCGGCCTGCAGTCTCGAAATGGCCCGAAAGGGAACGTTCATCTGATCTAAGGTGGGACGTCTCCCTCTAGTGTTTGAGTCTCAATACAGCAGGTGATTTTGGAACAATGTGTTTTGTCTGATGGCATGTGTGTGTCATGCACATACTTCCTCAAAGCACTCCTGGGAAAATTGCCTTCCATGTTTACGGACGTTTTTTGATGAAATCCTGAACATTGGGGGTTGGACAAGAAAACAGACATAACCTTGAGCAAGAAGTACGCCCCAAACCTAGACAGTGATTTATCGCAAAGAGGCGTGGATGGGAGGAAATGCACCATCAAAATTCAATTCTTCCTTTCATGTGACACTTGAAGGAGTTGCTCTGCCCGCAGCATTCATTTGGCCCAAGTAGCGCTGAAGAAGTGCAGTATTGACTGGTCTGACCTTCCACTTCAGAAGCATCTCCAGGTTTACCCATAAACCAGTAATCTTATCAGTAATAAGCCGATACTCTTCACCAACGCACAGAACATTTCAGGCTATATATATAGAATGACACACAAAGGGAAGAAATGCTGCCATTGCCTTTATTATTTCCTCTTTACCGATGGGATTAGACATGCCAGGGAAAATAATATATAGCCACTTAAGGAAATTTTAATTAACGTCTATAAATAAATTCAGTATCTCGGCGTATAAGTGGTGCTGGGATATTAACTGATTTTATCCTGGTCCCTGTCCAGTCGCTTATCAGCTATGTGCAGCCCATGTCTGGAGCTTCCTTTAAATAAAATTAACCACTGTTGTTGTGTGTGTAGCCCTCGGCCAAGGTGAGTATTCACAGGAACTCAGTATTGACTTTCCCAACCAGAACTCCAGAGGATTCATTCAATTTATATTGTACGTTGTCTGAGTAAAGCGAATGACGTGTGCTCTCTGTGCCCTGAAAGATTCAAGCCACGACCCTGTTCCAAAAAGCTATATTTCTGCTGCACATACATACCAGAACCTTACATTCACACTGAACTCAAGATCAGGTAAAGCATAAGTGAGGTTTATAGCATTATATCACTAATTTCACATAATTTTTTTACTGTTATTATCATAAATGTCTCAAAATTGCAAAAAGTGAAAAACTAATAATAATAGTGTGTGTCTTTGATAAATTGTTTTGGTGTGTGTCTCTCTCTTTCTCTCTTTCTTTTTGCCGTTGGGAAGAAAACAAGAGTCCATGCCATCTAGAAGATGAACCGGGGCCCTGCAGAGGGTTGGTTCCCCGCTATTACTTTGACAGTAAGAGCCAAGAGTGCAAGAAATTCTTCTATGGAGGCTGCTTCGGGAATGCCAACAACTTCAAGACGATAAAACAGTGCCAAGATAAATGCCAGCGTATGTACGTCACGGCTTTGTGCCTGCTCAGTCACTAGAAAATCGCCTCTGCACTCACACATTCCCGTCCTCGTACAGTCCCATATCTCACAACCAGCGCCTTTCCCAGCTCCCGGAGTCCCGGGATGTGAGTCCGATGTTTGACGTGCTGATTTATGTTAAGATGCGTTTGTACTAGCTTGGAATTTGCAGTCCGTTCCACTCAGTAACAAGGACGGGAAATAGAATCTTGTAAGGTAGAACTTTTTTTCTGCACTGTTGTCTACTTACTGTGAAGCCAAAAGGAAAGAAATGAGTTTGTCTTGAATGCAGACTGTCCCTAATTATCATACCAGAAATAATCATGTTAATTCCAATGAACAATATCAGTAATGCCTTGAGGGGCTTGGTGTAAGATACTTAATTACCTCCAGTCCAGAAATTTTTTATTCACTACTGACTTGTTTAAACATGCAAACATGCAAATGTACTGTTCCAAATTTCAATATGAAAATGTAATGCACTAAAGTTATCAAAAGCCAATTATCATGTGCATTTCATCCTAATTATAGTCATAATTATACTAAAGTACTTTTAGTCTTCTGGTACATGATTGCCTCTGGCAATAATGATGGTGAAAATACCCTGAACATAACCTTCCCAAATGCCTGTAGCTGTCACAGATGCTTACAATGTTGAAAGCATAAAGCCTGCTAGAGTTATCTCAAAAATAGACATCAAATTATTAAAAATATATAATAGGAAAATTTTAGTCACATTTGAAATTGAGATACAGATGGAGTGGCATACTTTTATTCTGCTGTTTAACTGGATGACAACAAGGCCTAGCTATTAAAGACAATAATAAACACACTGAATATGTAAAAAAAAATAACGACGGCAGCTATCATACATGCAATTCTGATGCAGTCTGGGGCAAAAGGCTTGATAATAGTTTAATAACAATAGGAAAATAACTTAAAAGCCATCTTTTCTCTCAATACTCTCAGCAGGAACAAATGGGCATATCGAGAAAGCAAGTCAACTGGATGAAGATGCGCATATTTTAACAGGTACATTGACATTTATTCACTTCTTCTAACACCTTACCACTACAGGAATAAATACTTAATATACCGCGTTTAATGTGTTTTTTTCTCATTGCAGTAGGTAAAACATATTATTTTGCTCATTTAAACTAAGCTCTCTCATTTATGCTTATGAGTAAAATGTTTTTTTACTATAAGGCTACCGAGAGCAGGTTTGTTTGCTTTAGTCACAATAAGGCAATGCTAAACTATTAGGTTTGATTAAATTATTCAATTTGAGCCAGTGTTTTACTTTTTCAGTGCAGGAACTAGATGGAATAAATATTTATACTAATATTAGAATATATTGATTAGTGTTTTTTTCTATTACATACATTTGTTTCAGTTGTAAGATGACGTTTTTTTGCGGGGACAGTAATAGTGGAGTGCAAGGTACTGACAAATATATTAAACATATACATATGTATTGATGTTGGCATCATGTTAATCGGCAGAAGCAGCGCAGGACTATAGATTTATTACTGGCCATGCTAATGAGTGTATCCAGTGTGCCGCTGTTGCGTAGGCCTCAGCAGAAGCACTGCTCATAGCTGACTCCTTTCTCCATACCTCACAAGCACACAGAGTCATGGTGGAGCCAAATGTGGAGAAACCCACGCAACCCAGTGAAGAAGCACACGTTCTACCAGGTACGGCCATTTGAAAAAGGGTTATTGTTTTTTATTTGAATGAAATGCCTTTTTATTTGATTTTAAATATATTGTGAAGATGCATCGGTCAGTCTGACCTTCATCAGAAATTCTGGTAGTTTTCCAGATTTCTTTAACATCTGTATTCCACCTGGATCAGTAGCTGGCACATCAGCGACATATGACAGAAAAAAAAAAAGAAAGGCCAGAATGATTGTTCACTTAACTTTAGATTTCAGTGTCCCCAGTTATATACTATATATCCTAGTGAGAACCTCCTGTTGGATTATAGACTGTTCATTTGTAAGAGTATTATAGTCAGAAAACATCTGTTACTGCAGTTAAAATGAACTAATATAATTATTTCCAGATGATTCTGCAAAAGGCTCCCATGCGGTGGCAGAGAGACAGGAGTCTTCAGGTAGGTTTTTTTTTTCTTTGGTTTTTACACCAGACCTCATTTGATTTATTTGAGTGCTTCTCCTAATTTAATGAGGTGAGGCATATTGCACGCTCAGCTTGCCTGTGGATTGGAGGTCGGGGGCCGCGCTGCAGCCATCATTCCTCCTTCCCTTCCCTCATTCATCTGACAGTGATGCACAGCATTCACTGAGTGTGACTGTCAGCCACGGGGAAACCAGGGAGAGTGTAGAGTGTAGAGGAGATGTAGAGATTGCCTCAGCACCAGGGGGGTGAAGAGGAGGAGTAAAGTGAGGGTTTTCTGCAAATACTTATGTGACTGTTTCTCAGTTTAGCATTATAAAATTAATCAAGTTAATTAAATTAATAATCAATTAATCATTAATCAAGAAAATATACAGTGCATTAACAGTGGAGCTGTTGTGTCATGTCACATTTATATGTAGAGCTGTCACACCTGCAAGTGCAAAGGGGAAGGTAGTACAGAAGTGGGACATGGAAACACAAAAGAACACGGCACGAGGGCCAAAAACAGGGGAAACGAGGGAAAACATAAACTTAAAGGCAGGAACTCAAAACAAACACAATAGATAAGTTAAGGGTGTCCACATCAATGTAGCTGCAATGTCTGGGTTTTATGGAGTCCTGATCCATTAAGCCAAATTGGTGTAGGCTGGGATGGATCAGGACTCCATGATCAGGTGTATGGGCCCGAAGTTCTTAATGACACTTGAAGTGCTTTCAAGTCAAATATATTAATTCCTTACATGAATAACATTATAAGAATGTGAACATATTAAAATCTACAGTCAATAGGAATAATGATCGGCTGTGTGGTGGCGCAGCGGTTAGCTGCTTAGCTGGTTGTGAGTTTGAATCCAGGCTCGGACCTTGTGTGGGTGGACCTTGCTTACTCTCCCCATGTTGGTGCAGGTTCCTACGGGTTCTCCGGTTTCCTCCAGCCATCCAAAGGTTGTTTTTTTTTTAACTAGATCAGGGGATGGCAACATTTAACACTTGGTCCTGGTTTCCACAAAAGAGAAAGCACCGGTAGCCGCAAATTCCGTTTGACATAAAATGAAGATCACACTGCATACATTCTTTTATGCTATGTATAAAAATAGGATAGTGTGTTGCTTGTGAAATTTAATTTATGCCAAAAATAGTTTTTCAACCCATCCAGACATGTTCGGGGAAAAGAGGCGGTCTGGTCACCGCTATGCTAACGCTAGCCAACTTATGAACTTAATGTCAACACATGAAAATCAATCACTGAAATATTGCAAACAACAGGTTTCAGATGTTGAAACGCTGCTCTTTTTGAACTAAGTGATGACCAGCTCTAGTGGGGGTGGACAATCAGATTTCAAGGCATCAACAAGCTTGATAAATGCACGGTGCTTTGGCAGGCATATGTGCATGTACGGCATTTGTGACGTAATTTGAGCGACAAAAATTGCCATTTAATGTTGAACTAAAAAAATAACTATTAATTAATAATTAAAAAAATATTAGTTATTTTCCAACACCACAGGGAACCGCGGTGTAAGGATGAAAGATGAATCCTGCACCCTGCAGAATGTGAACCGTTGACTCGAAATTGTTTGTTGGTACGAGTGAAGGGGGTGTGTGCCCTGCGGCGGGCTGCCGCCCTGCCCCGGGGGAGTCCCCATCCTGCACCCAGTGTCATGGGATTTCCTCTGGCAGCTGCCAACGTGAGTAGGACTTGATTGTTAAATGATTATTGCTAAATGGCCTACTTTTTCTTCTCCAGACACCTTCCTCCCGGAGATTTGCTTGCACCCGATTAACCGGGGCACCTGTGATGGTACGGAGAGGAGATACGTTTTCAATGCCAAGACAAAGAGATGCCAGTTGATCCGCTACACCGGCTGTGGAGGCAACAGCAACAACTTTGTCCTCAAACGACACTGCATGAAAATGTGCATGAAAGGTATGAAGCGGCAAAGCAAGAAAGGTCAGTTTTATAAGTGTTCCGTCAAAACAGCATGTAAGACAATAGTCAAGAAACAATACACAGGAAGCACGACTAGGTGTAGCTCTGATTCTGAAAGGTCAAAATAGTGAGCTGAGCAGGTTCTAGGCTAATGTATATTTATAATAACCTTCCTTGACGGCAAAAGCTGATATTACAGAGCACTTTCAATGGGAATCAAGCTTAATTTATAACAACATACATGTTTGAACACTGACAATTTATAACAATATAATATGAATATTCAAACCAAATCAAGGACCAACTTTTGGCTTGCTATGGGGTACCTATATCATGTAAATTGCTGAATTTTACTTGGAGGCTCTACAGCTTCATGTAGGGCCCTATGAAAGCTTTTATTTTTTCCTAAATTAATTTTTTTCTATTTTAATTGTTCTGAATTACACATTTTCTTATTTATTTTACATCTTAAAACTATGTAATGGGGGCGAAAAAAAGAGCAAATTCAATATGACAAATCACATTTAATCACTGTTTAACAACAGCTTTTGTAAACCATTTACATGTAAATAGTATGTGCAATATATGTAAATAATTTCATGCAAAGATTTTTTACACAATATTACACATAGGAAGAATGTTGTAAAATACAAGTTCTTCACATTTGAAATCAACAAAAATACGTAACAAATAAATAAACATCAGGGAGACCTGGAATACAAAAAAAGTTGTGCCCACTTGCATTATGAACTGGAACCATGATAATAAAACCAGCGTATTCATAATTTGAATCAGCTGATTTGTTTGCATGATGAAGAGTTTGCCTGTCCGCGTGTTTACATCGTGTTGGTGTGTGTGAAAGCCCCGCCTCAACCGGAAACACGTGTAGTTACAACCGATTCTGTCCTTGTTATGTTCTTGGTAGGCCACCAGCCCCCTAGAGTTGAGGCATAAAGAACAACCCTTGTATCAAATGACAACATTTATGGTTAAAAAGTTTGGTTGTTAAGTGTGTTGAGTTTGAGCTATTAAGATAAAAAGAACTGTTCTGTTTCAGACTGATAATAATACAGAATCTTGGTGCATGAGGGTCATTACATTTGCATCAGTCTAAACTGTATTCAGAAATGCAGCCAGTCGCCAGAAGTGCATGTTTCTGTATGCCGACATACACAGCGTTACACTGAGGATGGGGGTGTCAATGGGACAGGGTCAGTCATGTAATATGATGAATATGTTATCCCGCTGCTATCACTCTTCCCTCAACTGGCACAGTTTTTGTCTAGGTTTGGCAATTTATGGCTTCATGGTTCTTTAAATTGTTTTGTCGTGTTTGAGGCTGATCATTCTGGGTGCCGCTTGAAGTCCTACGTGCTTTCTAAATTGGATGTGAAACCCCCAAATAGCAAAGTGCTTCCAATGACAAATTCCTGATTTCGGCTCCTTTTTCATGATGGGTTTGCGTTATTTTACGTGTGCGTAATCAAGCAGTTTGGCTGACTAAAGCCTTTCAGTGCAGGTATTTCAGGTACAGACTTCAAAACAGCTCCATTGTAGCAGTGAAGATGGGGGTAACCACGAAATGCTATTTATCAGTCTTGGAAACCTTTTGTTTCCCCAGATCACCATGGAAAGAAGTACATGCGAATCAAGAAGAAGAACACTGGAAGCATCCTGTTCAGATCATTCTAAATCCCGATTTAACGCAGTATCAGCACTGAGCAAAGTGTATTTATATCATTCTACCTGTCTTCTGTAACCTTCTACAGTACATCATCATATTACTTTCTTGTACATGTTTGTATTCATGTTTGTATTTTTGGAACATGATGTATTTTTATGATATAGTTGGTGTTCGGGAAGGTTTTATAATCAGGTAAACCTATATGATTTGCACCTTTTTGTTATGTATTTTAAGAAGCTGCTTATAAAGTGCAGTGAAAGTTATCGACACTTTGAATAATTCTTACTTTTTGTAGACTGTACGTGACTCTTCTTCTTTTCTTTTTTTTTTAAAACCGGGGACCTGGTTTTCATCGTGTTCACTAATGTCACATCACTGTATTCCCTAAGGTCACATTACAGAAAATGTAGAAACCACTGATCGCTAGTGAATGGCACACCTAAAACACAAAATTCTATAAGAATTTTAAACAAAGTTTAAAGTGATCGACAGCTCTAACACACCCTTCTTCAGTCAGGACGATTTAATCCTGCTCACGTGTGCACACTGCTTCAGTTCTTCACGATGGATTTCCACTATTTTATAAAATGCAATGTAACGAATCTTAAGCTCCATTTCTTTCTTTCTTTCTTTCTTTCTTTCTTTCTTTCTTTCTTTCTTTCATTCATTCATTCATTCATTCATTCATTCATTCATTCTTTCTTTCTTTCTTTCTTTCTTTCTTTCTTTCTTTCTTTCTTTCTTTCTTTCTTTCTATCTTTCTATCTTTCTTTCTTTCACAGTGCATCTGCCGTGCTCTGTCCTGTTTGACCCAAATGCAAGTTATACTTGTGTATGTTTCTGAATATCTTGTACTTTGAAATAAACGTGTTTTTTCCACTTAATTAATAACATTTAGTATTTTTTGCGAAATACATGAAGGTCCGGGCGTGTACGGCAGGTGGCGGTGTTGCTCACCTTTTTTTTCACTTTCATTGGACCCGCACGATTTTAAATTTTCACAGCGTTTGATTGCCTGGCTTTTTTTTTTTAAATATCACAGTAGTCTCTCTTCGTAATTAAAAAGCATTCAGAATGCACCCCATTACACCGTGAACTGTTTGTGCGTGGAGGGGGCGAGGAGTCGCGTCGGTGCGGGGACCGAGGCGGGGACGGCGGCGTGATGTAACAGGAAGCCGGAGTTCATCTCTCGCCTCCCGGCGCCTCCTCTCCTCCGTCCGCCGCGCAGAGTAGACGGGAGTGCGGATTGTCCCCCCGGCCGAGAGCAGGTGAGAGGGAGAGAAACATTATTCTTCTTTCGTGTCTGTCTGTCTGTCTGTGTTTTATATGATCATGTCATCACGTCGGGGCTGGAAACATGTGGCGCCGTTTCGCGGCGAAATGATCGAAGACGATCCGATCGATCCAGAATGTTGGTATCGGAATCGGGAATGTTGAGGATGAATTGGTGGCTTCTGTAATCGATCAGGATGGTGAGAGTGTGGAACGGCAGGGAACGGAGAAGTCCGCCGGAGATTCGAGGGGAGATGGTGAGACCCCCAGAAGTCCTCTTTAAAAAAAAAAAAAAAAAGTAAAAACGTGGACCCTTCTGTGACTCGTGTTGCTCGAACCTCTGGATGGAGGTGCGTGTGAAGGCGGGACAGCTCCAGTTTTTGTGATGAACATGCATGTACCTGCATACAAGTGCAGGTGTGGTTTAAAACACGTAGACCAGAGCCAGCAGAGTTCCTGCACTTGGCTGGAATCGGGAAAGAATTATATTGTGGAAGGTGAACATGTTTGTGCCCCACGTTCCGGTAACATAGCTGAAGATTCTCCTCTAGATTAAAAAGGAGCGATGCATGCCAGCAGGAGAGAGCGGACATCACCATGGCGCACGGCTCCTTCCCAACTCGCCGCAGGGCGCAGGCTGGGCCGAGAGCCATCGCCCTGCTGGACCCGTGGGAGCGTGGACGAACCCGAGGCAGGAATAAACCACGGGAAGCGCAACAAGGCCCTTTCCACTGTGATGGAGGTGGGGGGGGGGGGGGGGGGGGTTCTAACCCCTTGACACCCCTCCACGTTTCGGCCACCGGTGCGGACCCCGATTGACGTCTCTTTTCCCTCCGGCGATTATTCCGGGGCATTGTGCCGTTATTTGTGCTCGGGCTGGATCCGTTTCACCAGCCGGCAGCGCAGCTATCAGGTTACATAAAGTAGAAAAGCCCAGATGCTGCGCCGATGACTGCAGGCTGCGTATCTGCTGGCCTGTGGACGAAAGGAGAATCTCGCTCGGGCTGTGATGTAAGACAGGGGACGTGTTGTTAAAACGGGACTTTCAGTATTCGTAATTATTTCGTTGGGCAGCTGTGTTCTTGGCTGTTGTCTGATACGGTCCGGAAATTCGGAGGATTGCTCCTGGACGCTCTCACTCACTCACTGTCCACCGGCCGTCTCGGGACACTGGGACGCACACGCATCCTTTACTCAGTCCTGCAGACAGTCCCTCCAATCCAGTGCCTTCGGTTGGTGGGAAGAAATCTGAGAACCTGGAGGAAACCCGCACAGGGAGAGCATGCAAACGCCACCCACACAATGGCCAAGCCGGGATTGGCCCGTTTACGGCCTTGGTGTACATACTACATAGTTATTGCACGCGTCCCTCCCTCTAACTCTTCAGCGCTATAGAACCCGGTTTGGACATTTTGCAAGTTTCACGTCCTCCCTGGCCTCCGTCCTTCCTTCCCGCCAGCGGCACCGCTGATCACAAGCGGGTGCCGCTAGTCAGACAATGCTGTGCATGATTCGAGAAGGCTGCTAGACCTAGACGATGAGTGAGAAAGGGGCGTGGTTTCGGCACCTTCAGTGGACACGCCCCCAGCATGTTTTCATGATTTTTAAATACTTAGCGAAGTCTAACAGGATGAATGGTTAGTAACATTGATTTTTTATGATTGAGAAAACTGTCACAGCCGGTTGTGTCATGACAATATCTAGAATACACACACACACACACACACACACTAGTCCATGCACATCTGGAACATAGTACACAGAAGCAATCATCATAAATCAGCAGCCCCAGTGATAAAACGCAGACGGATTTACTGTGATGGCTCGTGCTTATTAATTTCATGCCTGACAAAGGCGTCACATCGCGGTTACGTCGCTTCCGCCCGGCTATCACCCTGTACATGTGTGTACAGATTCAGGATGAAAAAGATCGCTGTAGATGAGGCTGGTTAGGCCGGAGATAATCCATCCTCGCTTTGTTGAAATAAAGAGTCTCGTAAACGTCACGTAACGCCAGAGCAGCCGTCACCGTGGCTTTCTGTGTTATGACGTGCGTTAGTTTAAATCAGCCATTTTTGGGAAGGCGGGGGGCCTAACGGCACACTTGTTGTTTCAGTTCTTACATGAATATTAGAACGCATGAAAAAAAAAAATGATGCATTATGGGTGATGAAGCAGTACTTTGGTTGGCTTCTCTATGGCAACGCGGCATGAACAGAAGCGAGGTGAGACAGAGGGCAGGGACACAGACGGGGGAGTGTAGGATGGGAGGACGAGGAAATTGCGTGCACGCATTACTTTATCATTATTTTAAACTCTAACCAGATTACACGCGGCTCCTTTAATGGCTCTAGCGTGGAAATTTCGAAGCCGGCCTCATCCCAAACAAGCTGTCACGGGCCAATGCGACCTCGCTGATTTATTAGACGGGGATGTGACTTCGGCCGGGAACGAACTGCCGATGTGCCAGTGCTGCGTTTTTAAGCCCTCCTCACATACGGGCGGGGCGCAGGCCCGGCTGAACGGAAAGACCGGCAGTTCAAGTTCAGGGCTCTCCGCCCGCCTCGGCGCGGTTTCTTGTCTGTCTAAAAACGGGCGCGAATTTGATCCCGCGCCCCCCCCCCCGAGCTATTTCCGTGGCCGCATGGGGTTGCCGAGAGGCCTCCCGAGCGGCATGCACACGCAGCGTGGCATGTCCCGTAGGCCTGCTGCGACTTTCAGGCAGGGTCGGAGCGCCGATTTTCCCATCTGGGTGTTTTGAATGTCTCGTCCCTTTATTGAGGCTGGAAACGGTTGTCATTTGGCCTCCCGCTCTCCATGGGACCCCCTTTCCCCAGAGTTAATTTTAGCTTTACATGCTGAACTTTCGCATGCGCTGCTTATCTAGGCTCTGCGGGGGCCATGAGAAAGCAGCAGAGAGCTCACATTCATTTGGAATTGTCTCCCTCTGCTCGGGCACTAATGCACGACCTTGGTGACAGTAAACCGCTCTCAGCCGAACAGGATGTTTGTCTTTGGCCCGGAAGACGTAAAAACACGGACCACTGGAAGGCAGTTCAGTAAGTTATTGTCCATTGTGCAGCAATAATGATAACGAAAAAAAAAAAAAAAAAAAAAACACTTCAATGGCATGTTCATTGAAGAAAAGTAATCTGTTGAGGAAAAACGAAACTGCTTGTACAGATTTGCATATTTTATGGTGTATTTACTCTGTGCAGAGTAATTTTTTAGAAAGTGCATAAGCCCTTCACAACGAATTGACACCCCGGAAATATACAATTACATAATTACTCTTTATTGTAGGCACCTCTGAAAATAGCACTTTAGGTGATATCATATTTGGTATGCATGCTGTCAGTAGACCTTAAGACCCACACACATATATTCAACAAAACAATTTTGAGAGAAGGAATGAAACAGATCAAATCAACTATCACAAACTGTAAAAAGCCTCACTGACCAGGCCAGGTGTTGACCAGGACTGGACAGCCCGCACCACAGACAAGCTCTTTATTTTTAGATAAATCCTACTGTTAGAACCATTTGGGCTTCTTTGAAATAAAACACACACACACACACACACACACACGGCTCTGAGAAAAAAGCAACATAAAAAATATTAGACACTGAACACAGTTACCCCCTTTTTAACCTCTTAACATACAAAACACCACCTACTGGTAGCACCTTTTTTTTGTTAGACATTTTGTCAGATGTTTTTTCAGGAAAAATAACATCTTATATTTTACACTATATTAAAAATATTGTTATTTATCCATTGTTTCTCTTGTCCAGAAACTCCTCTATTCCTCTCTGTGTTTAAGGACACAGAGGCCATTTTTTTAATCATCAAAATCTATTCAAGAAGCCTGATAGGAGCAAAGTAAGCGCCATTGTGTTTGTTTTGTTCTCGGAACAATGAGAGGTGCTCCTTCATTTGCGAGCTATGCTTTCGGCGTGGGTGGCCATGAGACAAAGTTTTCAGAGACAAAGGCCTGGGATATTACTTTGGTGCCCGTAAAGTGCGCTTATCTTCTCTAATGCAGTGGTTCCCAACCCTGGGGTGGGGAATTGTATGTGCGCTGAGGTTACCAAAATGATATTTAAATATATAAAGCATATAAAATCTCTCTGTAGTCATGTATTCTATATAGGTTAGAGCTGTTAATGTTGGCCTGGGTCGGGTCTGGTTTGTACTCAATGTCTAGAATCTAATCGGGTCTGGTCGGCTCAGCTCGGTCAGCAAGCATGAACTTCCGGGTCTATAGTACCTATCCTTCCTGTATGATTCGCTACTCCTAAATTTGTTTGGTGACTGTTAAAAGTGTTTCACATTTTCACATTTAATAATGTGAATGAAATGTTAATTTGATTCGCAGTTCTCGGCCACCGTCATGACGTGATGCGTTTTAATTCTCACAAGAGAGATGCTGAAGAGGTGAATCAGAGGCAAGCAGCTGGTGATCATATTTTAAACACGACACGGCGAAGCAGTCGGCTTGGGTCGGGTCGGGCTGAATTCTGTCGGGCTCCAGCCGGGTCGGGTCTTTTTAGGGACTAATATACAGTTCTAATGTAGACTCTATACAATGTAAAACAGGGAGAATAGGAACAGCCGCCAAGCGTCCACTTGTGTGCACTGGCCTACTGAGAGTAAGACGGGGACGGCGAACATCTGCAGCCACATCTGGTAACGCCCGAGGCAGGGTGTGAGCTGGCATGTGCCTGCTTCTAATGTCCGGCTAATGCAGAAATCTGCCGGGGCTAAAACGGGCCGGAAGACGTAAAAAGGCTTCGCCACGGCGGAGGCTTTAATGCTGTGTACACAGTGATAATGAAAGATAACATTCCCGTCTTTTTTTTTCCCCTCGTGGAAAGTGCTGTTTTTTTGCCGGTGCATTAATGCGTCTTCCACAGAATACTGCAGTTGGACAAATATTTGCACTTTGCAGCCCCGATCTGATTTGATGTGGGTGGCATGTGACACGCTGCAGGCTGCGCAGTGCGCAGAAATACGAGCGCGGATATTTTGTGAATGGGCAGGACGGGGACTGTTCAATGCTCAGGTGACAGCAGCTTGCTGTTTTAGTGTACAACAGATATCGTTCGCATGGCTTATGTGACCTTAACAAATGAGAGCACAGCTCCGGTCTCCTCGAGGATTGTCTCTCATTAAGAGTCGCAGAGCCACGCGCAGCTCACAAAGCCTTTGGTAATGAAAGTTAGAGTTCAGATCAAAAAAAAAGCTTAAAGGTCCCCTGACGTGATTTTTTTTTTTTTTTTGCTTTTATATCAGTCTTATTGGTCCCCTAATACTTTATCTGAAGTCTCTTTTCAGAAATTCAACCATGGTGCAGAATTACAGCCACTTTGATCCAGTCCCACAATGAGATTTCCCCAGGACGGTTTCAGTGTCTATATCTTTAAATGCTAATGAGGAGGGGAGAGGCGGGACTAGGAAGAGAATGGCCCATTCACCAACCACAATTTTGTTGTGTCACCGTAAATAATAAAATGAAACCACTGGTTCTTCAGAGTCTCGTGTGACGGAAGTGATATATTTGTGCTCATTTTTACATTCAATCACCGAGCAACTGCAATGCCTCGCACATGTGGAAGACATGACGGTCGGTGGATATGATGTTTTAGGGGAGGGGCGGGAAAAAGCATGAGAAAGGGGAGGTAACCTTTCCCTTCATGACGACATAAGGGGACAAATTCCGGAATGGATTTTCTATATCTTTATATATATCGTCATTTCTAGCCGCTGCAGGACCATAGACAGGCTACGGGAACTCGTATTAATGTCAAATAATCCCACAATCCCACAGTGAGATTTTCATGACCTTTAAACGTCACCATAACCGGTATTCTGCTCTTATCTTGTCTGTACAGTAGCTGCGTCTTAATTAGATTCTGTTAAAGTCGCGCTTGTTGCGTAAACATTACGCGCAGAGCATGTTTGCATGTGTCAGTGCCGCCAGACTGTGTGCATTTAACTGATAAGCGTAATTACAGGATGCGGGGAGAAAGCCCTCTCAAAACAGACAAGTACATTTCCAAAAATGGGGCAAAGGACGGGTGCGCAAACATCCTGTGGCCGCCATGGGATGTTTACCGTGCACAACTTCACGTCGGGACAATGGATCTGCGGAGCCCAGATGTAAGGGTGCCCAGCACTCCTTTCTGTCTGTAGACGGCAGCAGCAGATGTCGCTGACTGGGATGTAGATGTGGCTTATGGCCTGTCAGAATGAGCCAATATGGGTTCTGAAATGACCACTGTTGAGCACAAATGTTTGCCTGAGTGTTATTTGTTTTTGAGCAGTTGCCATTGCGTTCCGGTTGTTATCCCTGCCATCTCTATAATCATTATCTTTATAATTCCCATTTGGTATTTTTCTTTTGAATGTCTCTTGGAATACAATTAGTCAGAAATTTTTTATGATCATTAATGCTGTTTAGGCAGATTAACGCTCTTTTATGTACGAAATTAAGTACACATACTTCTGTACGTTAAATACATTGGTATGAATGTGGAACAAACTTGGCAAACTTGAGGTCGGCTCAAGTGATGCCTGTAGTCTGTTGAGGCCATTAATCTTATTTCAACATGTAAGTGTTTTAGAACTTTTAACCATCTTGCATAACCTCTCTTTGTTGAGAATCTCTTGAACTATTGGCTACACTACCCACGCAATTTACTGCTCTGTTCTGTCCCCACACGCAAGCTTTCCAGAAACATGGACAAACGTGGACAAAATAACCCCGGAGTACAATTTATCCCCTTATCCAGAGCGACTTACAGCCAGTAGTTACATGGACAGTCCCTCTGGAGACTTTCAAGTGTCCTGAAGAAACACAATGGTAGTAGGTGGGGTTTGAATCCGTGACTCTGGGGTCTCTGGTCCTTAGGCAAGTGTCTAAAATCCCATATCGGCTACTATCCCATATCCGTAGCTATCTTTAACACTAAATGTGCTTTTAGACCTGTATAGGCCTGTTAAAAGCCATTCAACAGAAGAGCATCGTTGCATATATAGAAATGTGACATGAGCATTCATACAGTTAGCATATTAGATATTCTTAGCTTTCGTGTGGGTATTAATGAGTCATGCAGGACATATGCAGCATGAATTTCACTTTGGGGACCATTATTGCTAGCAATGAAGGGTTTGCATAATCACAGTGGACTGCAGCCAGAGCAACAAATTATAAATAGGTGCTCTCTGGCTTGAGTTGGTTTTCCAGAGCAGATTCACGTTATGATGCTAAAAGCAGGAGAGAGCCAGAGAGAAGCGAGAGAAGTCAATTTCCCCTCCCTGGTGGACTGAGGGCTGGGGACTGTGCAGGTCATTGGAGTGTGCTGTCATGTTCAGGGAATCATCGTGAGTTGATGCTTTGTGACGTGGTGCGTCATCCTGTTAGAAGTGGCCTTCTGCAAAACAGGTAAAATGTGGCATCCTGTTGGAACGGCCGTGGTGTCAAACAAATTCCGAGCCCAGTATCGTCATGTCATAAAAACAGATGTATGTGGCCTTCATACAAGCAATATATACATTTTAGATTTAAACTCTGTATTTCAACCCAGTTTCCCATCCTTATTCAGTTATTTTTCAACCTCCAGCCCAAATGGCTCAGACAGCATTTCAAAGCTGTTAGATCATCAGTTATGATGTCAAGGAATCTTCAAATCCTTTCATTCAGGGAGAATGACCCTTGCTACAGATGCCACGTTTGGTGACAAACAACTGTCTGCTTTTTTTTCTGCTTACAAATATTTATATTTATTAATTATTGAGGAAATATGTTCTGATTTAGGTAAGGTACAATAACTACTCAAGTGTATTCTGTATGATAGAATTCCAGAATACAGATTAGAATCACCATTGTTTTTCTTGTGAAATTACCAATAAATTTGATGTGTCACATGACCCTCTTCCTATTGAAAAAACAAAAGTTGGATCCAAGATGGCCACTTCAAAATGACCACTATGGTCACCACCCATCTTGAAAAGTCACATATACTAATGTGCCACAAACAGGACGTTAATATCACCAACCATTCCCATTTTTTTAAGGTGTATCCATTATATGGCCCACCCTGTGTGTGTGTGTGTGTGTGTGTGTGTGTGTGTGTGTGTGTGTGTGTGTGTGTGTGTGTGTGTGTGTATATATATATATATATATATATATATATATATATAAATAAGATAAAAAGTCATACAGTTGTAGAGGTGGACAGTTGTAGAGTCCAACGTGTAATATATAGCATCTGTCCATGTTTGGAGGTACTGGACAGGGCAGAGTAGGTTTTAGTCCAACAGAGTAGGTTTTAGTCCAGTGTCATGGTGTACATTTTATGTCCATTATGATGTTACTGGTCCATTTGAAGATCCCTGAAGCTTTAGTTGTTACGGTGGTGGTGGCTGTGATGACCCTCTGGTCATCGTTTAGCAGTTGCCAGGAACCAGGATTTATCTGCTGGTCTCTTCACTGGGGTCGGCCGGTGATCTGGGCGCTTGATTCCGTGTCTTGGAGAGAACAAACAGAAGCAGCGGCAGACGGTGGCATTGCACGACTGATACTGAAATATGTGGTTATAGTGGTGTGTGTGTGTGTGTGTGTGTGTGTGTGTGTATATATATATATATATATATATATATATGTATGTATACATATATATATATATATAGAGAGAGAGAGAGAGAGAGAGAGAGTGATATCCTTTGTGGACTCGTATGAAGTCCTTACTGTTTGTCTTTGAAGGATGGAAACTCTCAAATTGCCAGATGCTGAACTCTATCTGCTTCCTTTCAAATCCTAAATTGAATTTAGCATTTTAATTGACAGGGACAACATTCAGATGTCAGACAGCTAGTTCAAATTTCTTTACATCCTTCACCTTTTAATGTAAATGAAGTGCTAGGTCTCCCATGAATCCATGCTTCCATGTTTAGTAGATTGAACCTCTGTCAGGGTTGAACTTCTCTACTCCCCCGGGGATCGGGACGGCCCACAGTTGGCATCATTGTCATGCGCATCAGCCTCTCCAGCGGCCACTCTTCGGCGGCCTATGAGTCATGGTCGTCCTTGAAATCTCCACATCGGTATGGAGAGAAACGGTTCACCGGCAGTACGTCCGGATGACCAGCAGATCCTGGGTCACTATTGCATCTAGCACACATCGTCCGCTTTCCCGTGCACAAATGATTCCGTTCTTCGCTACTCCTCTCAACAAGTTTGACAAGCTCTGTGTCCCTGGAAGCTGTATCAAGATATAACAGATATCACTGTGGTGTCTTATTCTGGCCGTCACAGGGAAAAAAAGTCCGATGCATGTATTACACGTGGCTCTGAGCACGATTTAGACAAGCACAGGCAGTGCAGAGTCATTCGTATGCATAATCACTCTGTTTGACTTCAAATGAGCTCATTAAAATGGCACGATGAAAACGACTGATTGAATCCACAGTTTTCTCTTTTCAGCTTTCAGTATCAGTGTAAATGTCTTTGAATATAATGCATTTAATGGTCGTACATTGTGGAGACATGCTGATTGTGTTACAACTTAAACATTTGAAACGCTTTTATTGACTGCTGCTGTACATGTTCTGTACAGGTAGTCAATGCCTTGCATTATTAACAATGTGTCCTCCACCTACACAGTACATATAACCAAACACACACACACACTTTTTAAAATGTTCTTTTTGTGTTTTTTTTTTTTTATTTTATTTTTATTCTGCTTTTTATTAAGTTGATATTTATAATCTGAGATCATGACATTGCCTCTCAGTACTAGTTGCCAATACAACAGCATACTTTGCACATGCATTGAGCAGCTGAAGGTATATGAATGACATGTGAAATTGGAATGGAATGTGTTTCTGTTGTGAAGGATAGAATACATTCTTGTTGCATAATAACCAGCTCAACCAACATACCTCACTGAGTACTGAAACCAAATGGTTTTCTGCCTTTTCAGATAACTGCTAGAAGATGAATTGGCCTTGGCTGCTTCCTGTTCTCCTTTTGAGCTCGGTGTTAAAGGTAAAACATCCTCTGTTATCGTAGAACTACAGAGAAAAATGCCTTTATCTTACATAAGGAACAGTAGATTACAGTACACTGTGGAGTTGTCTCTATTAGGAATGAATAATGTGTTCATTCATAGTTTTGATGCCTTCGGTGAGAATCTACCAATGTAAATGGTCATGTAAATAAAGAAAACACATTGAATGAGAAGGTGTGTCCAAACTTTTGGAATACTGTATACATATTTTGTAATATTCTGTGAATGCGTGTACTGTGTTTTGCAGGTCCACGTGCTGGCTAGTCCAGAGGTAAACGAAAGCCAGCATCAGCAGCCTCAGAATGTCTATCACGACATCACCATCACCAGGAACAAAATCCTGACAGCTCAGTTTGAGTGCTACCAAAAAATCATGAAGGACACTGGCCACAGAAAATGTACGGGAACTTCATCCATGAAATCTCTTTAAAGTTTTTCTGTTAGAATTTCAAATTCATACATTTCCATTGATGGCATTTAGCAGACACCCTTGTCCAGAGTGACATCCTGGGACACTCAGGGTTTTAACCTTTTTTTGGGTCGGTTGTCTGGTTACCCACTAGGCTACCACCACCCAATTTCATCATCATTGTGGTGATGGTGTTTAATGCACCATGACTGGAAATGAGCTTTCAGAATAAATAAACGTTTAGATGCCCGAATCTCCTTTTTTCCCCACATGGTTGCTTAAGTTCTCACTGGACGTGAACACATGTTTTTATATTTAAAATGCTTGAATTGTGAAGGTGCCTTGAGCATTAACAGAGACATGCTCCTCGCTCTGCAGTCGGGCCTGTATGTAACAGGACGTGGGACGGCTGGCTGTGTTGGGAGGACACAGATGCAGGGATTACATCAGAGCAGCACTGTCCAGACTACTTTGAGGACTTTGACCCGTCGGGTGAGCCAGAAAAATTGGTACATTTTTCCATGTTTTTTTTTTTTTTGGTGCCATTTAGTGACATCACTCCTCTGGTGTCTTTGATCTATGAGCAGAAATCGTGACCAAGATTTGCACTGAGAATGGACACTGGTTTCTGCACCCTGTTAGTAACCGCACATGGTCCAACTTCACCAGATGTAACGAGCACACCAACGAGCGCCGAATGGTGGGTCTTATTGATGATATGATATTATATGAAGTGATCTGATATGATATGGTGATGTTTGTCTTTTTTTGTGTTACAGACGGCCATGAACTTATTCTACTTAACATTAATTGGCCATGGGTTGTCTTTAACTTCCCTGTTTATCTCATTAGGAATATTTTTCCACTTCAAGTAAGATAAACTTACATTTTGTACAAAAATATTTTATTACAATTTTATTTTTAATACAATTCCTGTGTTGTACAGAAATATATATTTTTTATCTTTTAGAAGTTTAAGTTGCCAGAGGATAACCCTGCACAAGAACCTGTTCTTCTCGTTTGTCCTAAACTCCATCATCACTATTATTTGGTTGACTGCTGTGGCCAACAACCAGGAATTAGTCCAGCGAAATCCTGTAGGTAGATTCAGCCACGAAGAGAAAAAAGTGTTTCTTAATACTCAGATGCCTGTGAAATGTGTAAAATGGTTCATATGTTATCTTCTAGACTGGATGTAAAGTTTCTCAGTTCATCCATCTTTACTTGTTTGGGTGCAACTACTTCTGGATGCTGTGTGAGGGAATCTACTTGCACACACTTATCGTCGTGGCCGTGTTTGCGGAAAAGCAGCACTTGATGTGGTACTATCTTCTTGGATGGGGTACGTTACAGTCACTTACGTCACTAACGGCACTCCAAAACCACTCACGAGACTTAAGTTACCTTATTCTGCTTTTTTCAATCTTTCCATTAAGGCTTTCCATTGATACCAGCTGCCATACACGCCATCGCTCGCAGTCACTACTACAACGACAAGTGAGTGGCTGCATACTCTGTATTGCACAGTTTGCAATTTAGCTTTATTATCTCTGGTGGGATTATTTCAAACTATTGGCACTATTTTCAAACTGGCACTACGAGCTAAGCGTGGGGCTTGTTCACTAGTGTAAGGTCAATGGCATCCGAAGGATACATAAAACAGGAAAGAAACATGATTGTCTATGATTTCTGCACACGTGATATATGGCTTTAAATCAGCCAGTATGATGAAGCAATAATTACTAGTCAACAAGCCTCAGGTTTAGTGCATAATGCTGATTCAACAAGAGAGTGGCCTTATTTGGTAATCAAGTCAGTTCTGTTTCTTTATGCACTTCTGTCCATTTCTAAGACATTGCTGTCAAAATTGAATATGAAAATTTATGTATTATTTGTATATAATTTTTTTCAGTTTCTCAATAAAAATAGTGAACAATTCAATAGAATTAAAAATATCAATTTTACATAATGTACGTTGATAGTGCAGACTCATTTTGCTTAAGACTACAGCTAAAACCCTCACACATTATTTCAACACTTGAACCAGACTCGGCATTCCGAAAATAATGTTTAAAGCTCTAAAACCTTTAGGAAAGTTTCATTGTTTCCTTATACATGTTCACATTATTCATCTAAAGCCCTGGGTGCAAAAGTAATCAATTCTTCCCCCCCATGTTCGCAGTTGCTGGATCAGCTCTAATACATCACTGCTCTACATTATCCATGGTCCCATTTGTGCGGCCCTATTGGTAAGCCAGCATCTTTCTCAACCTGCCACACCCAAAACATAAATCATGTCATTGTGCACTTATTTTATTATCGAGTGTTGTGTAGGCTGCATTGTGCCAACTTTTTAATCGTCTGTTATGTTCATTATTATTAATAATAATATAGGATATAACAGTGCTGCTTTCGCTGAATCTGTCTAGCTGTGTTTATGGTGCACATTTATTTTAATTTGTCTTGCCGTAGGTGAACCTGTTTTTCCTGCTGAACATTGTGCGCGTCCTCATTACCAAGCTGAAGGTGACGCATCAGGCTGAGTCCAGCCTGTACATGAAGGCGGTGCGGGCGACACTGATCCTCGTCCCGCTGCTTGGGATTCAGTTCGTCTTGCTGCCCTACAAGCCGGAGGGACGAGTGTCTTCGGAAATTTACGACTACATCATGCACATCTTGATGCATTATCAGGTAAAGCCATGTGTCGCATGGCCAGTACAGCCCACACCAGGATCTTTCAGGCAGCGCGCTAGTTATCACTTCAGGCTTCAAGGCACTGAGCGGACTGGGAAATCCTGCTTTCTGGAACGTCCCCCATGTTGCATAATGTGGTGCAGTCTGCATGTAATGCGTGTCACTCAGGCCGCTGCCCCCTTAAAATCAGCCTGGGATCTTTCCCGAGTGTCAGATGTGCAAGAAGAAAAAAAAAAAAAAAAAACAGGCCGCAGCAAAATGTAATGCTGAGCGGTGTACGTGAATACAGAAAAGCCGCAGGTTTTTTAATGCAAACATGTAACATCATTTGGTTAAAGGACTGATCTTGAAATGGAAATGATAAAAAATTAATGGCCTGTGAAGCAAAATTTCAAACGATGCCTCATAAGACATTTCTCCTTTTTAGGGGCTTCTGGTGGCTACCATTTTCTGCTTCTTCAATGGAGAGGTACTTCTTTCTTTCTTTCGCCATGAGGGTTGTACGGGTTCATATTTTAAAATTGTGCAACAGACCATGTGAGTTTTGACCTGAATGTGACCTACATTTTAAGAAGGCATGTCTGAGGCTTGAGGCAAAATCTGACACACACTTAATATAAAAAACTAAGAACAGAGAACATTAAACTGGATGTTCAAAATGTACATCAGACCCATCTAATTGTTTTATTGAAAATCAAAATAAAAAAGGACAATTTACTTTTGTTCCAGATTATTGACAACCTCCATGCTTGAAATCGAAAGTTTTGGGTCATGAGAGTCATGGGGATTAATGCAGAATAAAAATATATTTTTACATATATTATTGTGAAGCATGTTACTGCATATATTGCGGGACATTATATTCCTGTACAATTGGCCAAATTCTAATTTATTTAGTTTGTTTAATGTGATCAGAAATAATAGTTTTCTGAGACCACAAGAGGGTTGTTATAAAGTCTTTGCATCCATGAGTTCTCTTAATCATCTGATATTAAATTGAATACTTTGCAGGTGAGAGTATTTATGTACCACATTTGCTCTTGTTTTAGCAGTAATCAGAATTTCTTTATTAGACTTAATAGATTAATATGCATTAATCGCAAGTTTACTTAATAAAATATTGGCTGATAAGGGTTACTGATGAGTTTCTTTAAAAAAAAGATGTTTATTGTGTTTAGTTTTTTTTTTGTTATGTTGACTGATCTGTGCATTTCAGGTCCAGGGAGTTCTGAGGAGACACTGGAACCAGTATCGCATTCAGTTCGGGAGCACCGTTGCACAGACCGACGCGCTAAGGTCCGCGTCCTACACGGCGTCCTCCATCACAGAGGTCCAGGGCTGCTACAGCATCGACAACAACACAGAACTTTTGAACGGAAAGGGCTGCCATGACACCGAAACAGCCACTTTAAAACTGGAAAATCCATTCGCCTGATTCTCAGACATTTGGGGTTCACTGCGTTCTAAGCTTGCTCCGCGGAAAAGAACGGACCTTCGTGGTGCACAAGTTCCTTCAGATACGTACACTGAATGGCTTCTCTCTGCTAATTGGGCTTTTGCTGTCATTGTGAAATATTTAATTGAAGTATATAGCTGTTTGGGCTAAAAAGTCTGGTGCTTTTGTTGAAATTACTATTAATCCGGACAAAATTTGCATCGTAAATGCAAAAAAGAAAACAAATTACTGTTCTCTCCCCCAGACACAACGTCATCTTGTGTGTCAAGGTAGGAACATTTGATGGATGTAGTCAATCAGCTGATAACATTTCATTACGCTGTGCTCTCCGGCGGCTTTTTGGTGCAATTTTGGAACTCAGTGGTATTGTTGCACAGTGTAATAATGGTGTTGCATAGCAACAAGGCTCATTATTGATTGGCTGGTGATTTCCTTTTAGCTCCGCTTGTATGAAATTGATCACTTGTATTGTATGTACAGGTTGTATTTAGTTTGCTGTTTGCCACAGAAATTTTCTGTGTGTCCTTGTCCATCTGCAGTGTATTTCTTTGGAGCAGGCCATCATCCGTCCATTCATCCATCATCACTCTTATTCAGTAAGGTTTTCAAAGGGTTTACTTGCACTGCCAAAGATCTTCTATGTTCTTCAACCATTCTTCTTTCTACAAGATGTCTTTTTAAATGTGAAATATGTAAATGTATGAAATCAGACCCCAGTCTGTGATGTTGCTATAACTATTGACTGATGGCATGACCAGCTGAATATTTATATTCATATATAAATGACTATGAAAATACCAGCATATTGGAACAAGTATGAGCTCGTATGGAGAACTATGTTCACGTCTCCAGTGTCTAAAAGGAACTTGCCGTGGGAAGGGTGGAAGTGTAAATAATTTATCATTCAGCTGCATTTTGACTTTATGTGACACAATATTATAATTTTTTTATAGTCAGTGTTAGTGTCACGTTCCAAAGTCTAGTGGTTTAAGAACCTGACAAGGGTGTGGAGAGGAAGAGGTCCGCTGTTACATACACAACCAATCTAAATACAAAAAGCTGCCCACAGCTCACTCAGGGTGATGGGTTAAATGCAGAGGACACATTTCGTGGTGTTCACGAATGCACACAACATGTGACAATTCCTTGTCATTTCACAATGACAATCACTTCACTTTCACTTCGCACAAAGAAACAACAACACACAAAGGAGATCCCCACCAGGTCCCCAAAACAGGGTTCTTGCAGAACACTGTCTGAAGTCCCTTTATATAGGTAGTGGTGACCAATAGTCAGCTGGTAGGTGGATGCTTCAACTCCTAAAACAGACAGGAACACAAAAAACACATCCAGCCACACAGAACATGTGGTGGGAGTCACACTTAAATCAGCACATATTTTATCCTGCACTGTACCTTATATAATCCTAATTCCTGTATATTCCTATAGATAATTTTTTTGTTTTGATTCAGACTAAGATAAATAGTTTATAAAACAAATTGAGCAACATTTGTATTTTAATGGTTTCCGTTATGGGGTCATTTTTCTAATGGGGTTTTGGAGGCTTAGTAGATTCCCAGGATTCCCTCAAAGAACCACATTCATTTATGAATCAAGTATTTTGATGCTATTTGTATTTTTTTGTATGCAACTTTCCTACTTTCTTCTATTCGTATTAGACCACAGCTTGAGCTGAATGGAGAGACAGGTCTCCAGTGTGGCTTTACCTTGTACAGCATTTGTAGAAAGATAAAGCATGTCGCAAATTTGCCGTATTTGAAAAGCAGCTCTAATCAAGTTCATTTCCATTTTGAAGTGATGAGGTAAACCAGTTGAATGTTATTGGATCTGGGAAAACAATTATTAAATGAAATGAACAAATCTGTTTTTGACTGAATTTGGTGAAAACCTTGGCAAATTGGCACTAGTTCCATAAAAATTCAGAAATCCCGATTTTTTTCATCTTTAACCCCCTTTAATCATATGGCAATTGGTAGAAAAGTTCGAGTTTGTATACACCTATTCATGTCATGTTATTGTATGCTTTTTTTTTTAATGCATCTCACAATCTGGTAATAATATGGGACTATGATTTGTGGTCTGATAATCTGTACTAAAGATGTAAATATTTCTAATGTCTCAGTTCATTCAGAAAACGATCTTGATGGCCCTTCTTTTGCGAGTAATCAACATTTTGTAATGTTTGCGTGTTTAAAACACATTGTGCATGTTATGGTCATATGGAACATGGGTTGTGGGCACCATGTGATGCCTGTTCTATACCGTCGATATATTTAAAAATCGTATCGCAGACATTTGGTTTAGATTTTTAATAACATTTTTTTTAACGTTTTTCAAAGACCACTAATATATTATATAAGCACTAATAGATCTCTCTTTCGCTCTCATTCTCTCTCTCACACACACACACACACAGACACACAGATCACAGCCACAGATATTTTGTAATCATATTAATTGTGTAACTACACAGCCCAGACCGACATGGTGTGTGACTCAACCACTTCAGATTCTCTGTTTGACTGTACAGATGCCTCTCACTCCTCCTGCTGTCTTTTATTTCACAATGAGCTGTTTTTTTTTTATCATGTAATTACAAATGAAGCACATCGCTTTGGAATTGTTTTTTGTATAATTTATTGAAAATATAGACATTCTACTGAAAACAAAGTGCTCTCGTCAGTTCCTTGCACTTAACACCGTTCAGTGATCTGGTATCTGCCGCTAAATCAGTAATGTACAGGACATTATACATTACTGCTCCAAAGTTTAGGGTAATTTAGAAATGTATAATATTATAAAATTAATAGAAATTGTGATTGTTAATGATGTAGTCAAACCTACGTTAATTAATGGAACAGATACTGAACTAGTACGACATTGGCCAGGTTATTGCTTCTTTAATCAATGCAACTGTTTTCAGCTTTACATGACAGTTCCATTGGAGTTCAAGACTAAATGATGTTGATGAGGGGCTTTTATACAATTTTTTCTTTGCTTTTGTACAAATATTAAATTTATTAACAGCTATTTCTAGCTACCATAGTTAACATATGTTATTTCTTTTTTTTTTCCCCACAAAAAGAGATAACATTGGGGTAAAGCCGCAGAACAAATATATCAAAAAATCCAGATTTGGAGTAAAATTATGAAAACCATATAAGAGATGCAGATGAGGGCCATAAGCATATGAGGCCACACATCACTCTCAATTAAAAATGAGGCAATATACGATGTACGATGGACCCTCAAATAGTGAAATGTACCATATTAGTGTACATACAGGCAGCCAACTTGGTTCTGTGTGCCATGGTTTGCAATGGCCTGTGATCAGAGTCTAGACAGGCAGACCTTCCCTATTGCAGCGATTTATGAGGATGCTGTCAGCGCCTGGTACACAAAACCATTGCATAGCACTGCATAGAAAGTGGCACGGCACGTGCACCGCATTCTCAGATGTGCTACAGTCTGATGACGCTGCAGTTCCACTGCAGCCCAGGCGATGACAGCAGTATGGAAGCATGCACTGTCCCTGCTACACTCCCAGGTACTCACATGCTCACCACCCCTATATAACTGTATTCTTTTGAAATGAATGTGTGTTTTTGCATGCTCCAAGGCTTTGAAGATGCTGTGTAGACATGGACTATCATGTGTCAGTGGACGGAGGCCAGGGTCGCGAGTGGGAATGCCAATTCAGCGAACTTTACTACAGTAAATTGAGCTGATGCAAAGAATTTTGCATTTAGCTGGCAAACAGTCCAGGCCATGTCAGTATGTCAGCATAATACTTTTATTTCACAGGACTGTATTTTACAAAAATATCCTCAGATAAGAATCAAAGTATTAGCAAAATCCATTTTTATCAGGTTAATTATGTATAATTTACACAATGGAAATATTTCCAATTAATCTACGCATCTGATCATCATAAGCATATACACCAATTAATTCAGCAGAAAACAAAAATCTGAAATCTGATTGTTCATAAATGGATGGAATGATGGAATACAAAGGTGACCCTGAATTATTTATGAAACACAAGACGTTTCATGCTGGGACAGAAAAAAACAAAACCAAGGAAACTTTAGCTTCCAGATGTTTCCTCTGACGTGGCCCAGCACTACATGAAGGGCCATAGCACATGCTAGACAACTGCTGCTGTCCCAAAATATGCAACAATGCAGGTTATTCTAAGCATGAGTGAGAACATAAATCAAATACCATTGACGTGTTGTAGGCCAAGATCACAACTTTATTATGATGAAGTTCTGGTGCTGTATCATCATCAATAAATAAAATTTATATTGTTCCACCCAAGACAAAAAAAAGTAGGCTTATTAGAGAATGTAATGCAGTACCTTACATCAGACAGAATAGACAAATAGTCCTGGATAAATCTCAATGAACACCCCAGGGTAATCCAGTGCTGACCAGAGGTGGATGGGTTCACCTTGCTGAGTCTTGGTTCCTCTCAAGGTTTCTTCCTTTTCATGGAGTTTTGCTTGCCACCGTTGCCTTTGGCTTGTTCACTTTGGGCCTTGAGCAATGTTCCATTGTTAGGCGCATTATAAAAAGCACAGTATAAATAAATTTTAATTGATTGTTTAAAGTTGTCCAAATAATGTACTCACACAAACCTGTTTTTCCTAGACCTCATAGGTTTTTATGTAATTATTTTGTAATTATGTAATTATCAGTTGATGTGTTCACACCATCAAAATGACATAACAATTACGTAACAAAAAAGAACATTGGTCTAAACATGTGAAATTCAAATGTCAGTCTTTTCCCAGTGATTTAGTAACAATAGTTAAATAACAGGTTTCTCCCACATCTACTACCTTGAGTAATACTTGCATCCAATATTACTGTTCAGGCAGGCCTATTATGCCTAAAAGAGAACCACGGCACAATGATGATTTGACACATGGTCCACTATTCTTTAACAAAATGTCATATGTTGTACTATTTTTATACATTTATAATCACTACCAGTTAAACGTTTGGACACCTAATAATTTATGAATTTTGCTTTTTTTAGGACAAAAGACATTTGGAACATATAAAAACACATGTTTTGCATAAGCTCCAAAGCAGGGAGCTTTTGCTGTGATGGCAGCATTTCACACTCTTGGCATCTCTCCACCAGTCAGACAACGGGGATGGTTTCCAACAGTCTCGAACCATTATGCTGAACACTTTCTTATCATCCAGTCATGTTAATGAGCATCTCATGATGCGGCTTTGAATGATGATAATAATGAACAAAGCAGTCGTGAAAGTAAAAAGAGGTGCCTCTGAAAAAAACATATTTATGAAACATACTTCACTTTCAAAATATATTTGAATTGAATTGAATTCTTCAAAATGGCTCCAGCTTAGTCTCCATAACCACCAAAAGTGTGGCATAGGTGTGTCCAAAATTTTGATGGGTTGTATAAAGGCGTGAATATTTAACGTTAGTTCAACAATTATCCCTAGTACTTGACTCAAAGAGTACTTCAGTGAATTTCTCCATTAAAACTTTCTCTTGTACTCGGTTTAATCCATGAAGGGGAAATGTCACTTAAATTGTTATGAGAAACAATATTTTTTCAGGTCTTGCTCTTGAATGAATTTGACTAAACTGGCTAGGTGACCCTTCACTGTCATTACAGGAGGACTTCTGAAATTTCCAGAGAGCTCTGTGTGCTCCATCAGCAATTTGTTAATGCATTTTCACAAAACTGGAGATGTCCTGGGTGTTCTGCAGCACTTGTGGTTTGGCTTGTAGACAACAACACTTGACAGCTAACAGCTAATAGTACTCTGCCCACAGCCCACCATATGTCTCACCATATCTAAGACCTCCGTGGGTGGCTTTTAAAGGCCCAAAGCTGTACAACATTCTGGTTTAACTTGTGCAATGTGGAATTCGCAAAATGGCTCTTGGGAAAGAAATTGAGCTAAAATGTCTCTGCTGAATCTCTGTTGCAATCAAGATAGAAATCAGGATGTCTGAGCTTTTGTTTAATTCCGCAAATGCCCTACAGATGCTGGCTGGCAAGTAAGCCCTGATCGGTGAAGACATGTACTCCATGGCACTTCTAAAAGGTTTCCTGTGGTGTCCGTCTGCAGAGTTTCTTCTTTATTTCAACACGTTCCGTATATGCTTGATTGTAATTTGAAGGCCATGAGAAGGAATTGGAGATGATGTTTGACCAGGGTGCAGAGTGTTACGCCCTACCTGGTCGGGCCGATGGAACAAGCGAGCAGCGTTCCTGGCTTATGATCCACCTTGACCTGCCGGAGCTGTCACAGCATGACTACACCAGCCTGCTCAATGCATTGGAGCTGCATTTTTTTGGACAGCGGGGGGAACAAATCAGCTATGAGGGAGAACCTGGCCCAGCAAGAGGGTAGGGGCACTCGCCAGCAACCCCCTCCACTATGGCTGGGGCACCGCAGACTGACAGTGGATGCGCAGGAGGAGTTGCTCTACAGTCATTCCTGTGGTCCCTCTCCCGTCTCACGTACAGTTGCACGCACAACAGACACTTAACATGACCATTGGTGAGGCAGAACACGTGGAGGTGATTCTCACTTCCACCCCAAGGACTGCTGGTCAACCCGGTCGGCCCAGCCGAGCTTGCCGGGAGGACAGCGATGTTGAGGCTCATGACGAAATACTGGTGTTGCACCAGCAGCTGGACTTGCGAAGGGACATACCGCACATTACTCGCACAGGAAACACGGATCAGCCATTGACAAGCAGCGTGTCATGTCCACGGGCTGACGGGGGACGGAAGTGCAGAGATGGGACATCTGGGCAAATGGGATTTACTGAAAACCAAAAAAGGAAAAAACGTCACAAGGGCCGAAACAGAGGGAACAAACAAAAAACAAACCTGCATGTTTGTGCCGATTGTCAGGAACTGAGAACATGCATAAAGAACATGCATGTCACAGAGTCCACTTTAATGTCGCAGCATTGGACTGCCTGCTGCAATACGGTTTTAAGAGAGTCCTAATCCATCAAGCCCAAGTGGTGCCAGGTGAAATGGCACTGGGGCATCACACAGTGATCCAGCCATCTCACAGCCCATGGGCCACGCCCATGATCTTTGTTAAAAAGAAGGACAGGACAGTTCCTGCTTTTTTTGCGTGGACTACTGGCACCTAAATGCAGACTCATACCCACACCTGTTTATTGATGACACCCTGGATCTATGAGTCTGGGTCACAGTGGTTCTGCTCCCACGACCTGCGGAACGGATACTGGCAGGTAGATGTGGCCCCAGAGGCTCGATGCAAAACAGCCCCGTGGTAAGTGGGGAAGGGGTGGCTATGGACCCAGCCAAAATGGCCACTGGATAGAGGATCTCCAGGAGTATGATTTTGAAATACAGCAAGTTGGACTGCAATGCAGATGCGTCCCTGTGAATATGTACAGTGTTGCTTCTGTGCATGTGCTGAGGAGCAAGAGGCGGGAGAGGCTGTTGTCACCTCAGGGAGTGCAGTGGACAATGGCGACACGCTCGAGATGCTGGATCACACTCAGCTGGAGCAGAGCCAGGACATTTACATTTATGGCATTTACCAGACGCCCTTATCCAGAGCGACTTACAATCAGTAGTTACAGAGACAGTCCCCCCCCAGGAGACACTTAGGGTTAAGTGTCTTGCTCAAGGAAACAATGGTAGTAAGCGGGATTTGAAACTGGGTCTTCTGGTTCATAGGCGAGGCCCTCCCAGGGGGGGACTGTCCCTGTAACTACTGATTGTAAGTTGCTCTGGATAAGGGCGTCTGATAAAAGCTGTAAATGTAAATGAAATGTAAATCTAAATTGATTTTGAATTCTCATCATTCTTATATTGGTTTAGATGTTATGTTGCCTGGATGTTCTTATCTGCTAAGGCGCTTTGTTTTCATTGCTGTCCAGTTCTGGTGTTAACAGTTCCAAACTCTTGCCCCCTTCCGTAATCCTTCCCGATAGAGGAATGTAAGAATAAATTCATGTTAGGGGGCGAGAGGGAGCACAATTTTTGGAAACTTTCCTTTTTAAAGAAAAAGGCAACAAGGATAAATTCTTAAGACAATGTACGGAACTCACAGGACACAAGCTGTCAATCTGCATTTGTCTCTGCCCTCTTTTATGTGTCTCGCCCTCCCAACACAGGATCCGCAGAGCTGTACGATTTAAAACTTTTAAAAACCCCAGAGCAGAAAGGAGTTAAAATTCATGATGGCAGACTGCGTGCGCCATCAAAAATTCAGGTACCTTGGAGAATAAGGCCCAAGCAAGATCCTTAACTTCAGTGTCTATGAGTTGAATTATTGCTACATAAAGTGGTAAATTGCCCAATGTAGACAACAATCTTTTAAAATAAATGCTAAAATGTTCTGTTGTTAAGGTTCTTTCAGGACATATTGCAGCTCTGTTAACATGCATTTTCATTTACTGGCAATCAAATATTTTCTGTAGCCCAGAGCCGAATATTCCTCGGCCTGGTACTGGCCGATGACAGAGCGTGTTCATGATGAAGTTGGACTGTGAACTTTAGAAATGTCTTGTTTTTGTATGTTGCATAGTCTGTAAGGTCTGAGCAGAAATAATTCATATTAAAGGCCTTTTGCTGAAAGACATGAGGAACACAGGCTAAAGAGGCCATGCACGATATGACTGTTTTCTCTGGAGCAAGAGGACCCTAATATTTTCCTATTAGCATTTATTTCCTATTTGAACTGATCCTTCCAATGTCTTATGTGAAAGGAAACAGGGACTCCAACAGGGACACCAATAAAACATGTATCTGCTTGTATCTGTCGGAGACTGATGGTTTTTCTTCTAGATGCTGTTTACTGCTATGACCGTCCGCCTTATCTGCAAAGCAAACAAGAACATTTTTCAGAAAGACTAACAAAAATCCCACTGCAGATAGTTGTCCCCAAGGCATCCGCACAGGGCCGGAGCTATCCTTGCATAAACAAACATCTATTTAGCATGGATAATCCACAGATTATGGAGACATAAGGCACTTATGTGCAAACTAAATATATGAAATATAACTAAACATAAAAATTAACTTTATTAGTAGGGCTGCCAATTGACTGAAAGCCCTAATACATTTATATTTACATGCACTTTTTGCTACTGTGTCTGTATATTAACCCATAGACCAGGGTGTGATATTGTTAACGCTGTAAAATACATGCATTGCAAGGTGCTAATGGTTTCATCTACATTGGTGTCTTAAAACTGGAAAAAAATAACACTTTTGATGGAACCTACATGCTGGTAAATCGGCTACCCTGCCCACATCTGTTAAACAAAGGCCAGTAGACCTGATTAAAGGTTAATGCTATTTTAGTGGGGTCCAGCACAGCCACCCAGGGCTTTGTTCTACTTCTCTTCCATTTTTTGTTAACTGCGTGCGTCATCCCCCTCTGACAAGAATATTGGTCCTTTTTTAGCAGCTTTTCACACTGCAGAACAATGTGACTTTCATTATATGGTGTTCATTTAAGAATTTGTAATCTGGAAATGTAAATTACTGTGATAAAGAACAATGTATTAAATATATCTAAATCACAGTGTAATATGGTATGTTCATATAATATAACATGTACTGCAAACCTAACATGGAGTACACACATACCATGGACATATAGCTCAAACAAGCCCAAGCTCATTCATCTCTTGACATCCCTGCTAAGTGTCTTGCTCAAAAGCCCAGCAGAGGTCCAGTGGCTGAAGAAATCAAACTCACAACCCAGAATTCCAGTTATATTCTCTAATAAGATATTGTTATTTTTCAATCGTACCAGTCTTATCGACATTGCTTGTTTGTTCTTTTTGATTAACTTGCTCTGTTGTGTTTTGAATCAATTTAAAAAGTTGTTGATGACAGAAAAGACAATGATGGATATTATTGGTGCTTTTATGTAATGCTGCCATGAAAGCAGGAGGCGCAGGTTGCACAACATGGTGCAAAAGTGAATTTTTAAAGATTGGACACCCCATTATGATTTTTTTTGCTTTTATATAGGTCTTATATATTCCTACATTGCGAAAATCCTCGTTTCTCACCATTATTATTCCGTGTTGGCTCCGCCGTGCGTCCCTGACATATTAGTCCAACCTCCAACCTGACCTATAACAACAATGGTGCATAACACATGCTGCGGAACCTGATAAAGCAACTACTTGAAATCCTTTCTACGGCGCACATTTCTAATGAAAAGACAATGCTGGCGAACAACCATGGAGGAGAACTACATGCAAAACAAGACATGAGACCAGGGAGTTACAGCGCCACTTACAGGTGTGGTGGGTGGTTAAAAGAGTGTTTGGGCTCTTTTCTGTGTGCATGACAACATTTCAGACAAATAATTTTGTCCAGGAATTAAATGCATGACATTGCCCTCCATGACTGTCCTACCCTAAAGTAGGCAACACATGTAGAACTTATTTTGTGGTCAACATTTTTCAGACAGTGTGTGTTGTCCAGTGTCATTTTACTCCCCCTGACAAGTTTGCCCATGTTAGCCTAGTGTTTAACAGCAAAGTGCTTTGGCTGGATTGATGTTTATGCTTCTGACAGGCGTTATCTGAAGCAAAGGAATCTAAGGAAATGAGAGTTGGATAATGTAGTACAGATGCAAAATTGCGGCATTCACTCACCAATGTGAACAGATCCAGCCGAGAAAGCAAAATGAACTTACTACAAGCTTCTGACGCTTTTAGTGCAACCAAATTTCGAGTAGGAGATGCTCCCGTTATAGATGATGATTCTCCAAGTGATTCTTGGAAATAACCACTCTGATAACACATACAGTTATCTGACATTTTTTACAGATCATTAAAATAACACAGCTAGCATGAATATTGTAACTTTTCTGTTTTAGTTTACTTGCACACATTGAAATGTTAATTTCACAGCTGCATGAACAGCTCAATAAATAAGGCACCACAAAATGTGTCACACATGTTGTCATTTTAGTTTACTGCGCCAGAAAAAAATGATTTAATGTAGTTGGCACCAAAATTAAGAGATAAAATCTTGAAGCACCGGAAAGCATTGATTAGAACATGATTTGCCTTCAAATAAGAATTCATCAACTCCATGACAATCGTAACAGGCCTTTAGGTAAAAACCAGAGCAAAACTTTATTTAACGTGGATAACGTCAGTCTCATATATGCTCTTGTGTTTCCCACCCAACACCTGCAAGTCAGTAACAAGGATACTCCCAGTAACGCCTCACACCGAGCACTTAAGACATGCTGGGAGTTTAAGGAGTTTAAGGGGAACCCTCAGAGGAAGTGCCACTTTCAGATGTTTGACCTCGACATTTTGAGGTGCTGTCTCCCTCCTGCCCCCCGTGGGCGGCGGCAGCGAAAACAACAGGGACAGGTGTTGATATTCGAGAACGCAGCCTGCATCCCCCTGCCTACCCCGGGCGCTGAGGGTCGCAGCTGGGAGGAGGGGCTTGCTGAGCCCGTGCCTTGTGGCTTCATGTGTCACAAAATGGATTGTCAGAGTAACAAGTATGGCTCTGCAAAGTTGGTGATCCAATCCATGCAGCAGATCTAGAAATGCAGCCTGAATGCACGCCCCGTTGCACAAATTTGCATAGTTTTTGCATTGTGCAGCACAGCGCCATGTTGTATTTTGAAGTGTTGTGAAGGCTCCCCGTGCCCTGTAAACTGTATGTAGTGCTGCCAACCACCTGTCAGAGTCTCGTAAAGAACCGCTCCGTTGCCGAGGCAAACTGCGTCAGTCAGGCAGGGCGGTGACGACTGTGAGCATTTGACCCTGCCGAGAGAGAGGTTCACAATATCTGACACCTTTAACAGGAAGCGGGAATCAAGGGATAAAAACAAGGCCACCATGTGGGCGTAAGCAATCAGGGCCCCTACTGAGCATGCTGGGGCTACAGCACAGTGCTCACTGTGTACTGGGTATTGTATATCAAAACCAGTACATCTGAAAACATTGATATGTCAGCAGATACCAAGAAAGAGCTTGAGCTTCTCAGAAAGTCGAGACCAAAACCATCATGATAAATGTGACATGAAACATGAAAAATGCATTGCTGTAGATTGTTCTGACTTCAGATTGGAGTAAATTCATACCTACTGGAAACTGGAACCTGAAACACGATGCATTTGGGAATCCTTGCATGACTGAAAAGTTTGGCGGCTTGTCAGGTTCATTCAGTAATCCTCCCTGCCCTCGCTCTCTCTCACTTCGCTCATCTCAGGCAGATCATCTTTCCAGGGGGGAAACAGGATACAGAATTAGAGTTCTATTATGAGACTGTAAAGACTAAAATGGTTGCTTCATTGTACCAATATTTAGTAACATTACAGAGTGCTTATGCCAGAGTAATAAATTATGCATTTTGGGGCACAAGTGAGTCTTTCTCAGTAGCTTCCCTGCATGCATGCCCATGTGGATTCGACCATTTTGTGTCCTAGTCTTAAATACATACCACTTAAAAGCTCATTTGGACTGACATTCTGTTTTTTAACCCTTTCTAAAAAAAAAAAAAAAAATTTAATATATATATAATTAATTGTACAATTTACCTGGTTGTTTAGCATTATTGTAACAACCTAAATTATACTTTTATATCCAGATTAATAAAATAAGTATGACCAGTGCATTTTAAATAGAGCATATAGAACCTTTTTTTTTACAGAGCTACATTTTTCTAATTACCATGTTACTCACTATTCCTGATGTTCTCAAACCCATCCATCAATTTATCCTCACAAACATACACAGATGCATCATCTAAAGCTGCTTTAGAGAGTTGCTAGGAAGCTGGAGCATATCCCAGCAATCTGGAACACAAGGCTGGAACAAGCCCTTGACAGGGTTCCAGTACATCACTGGGTAAATAGACTCAGACATACCCACCAAAGGACAATTCTGCTGCTCCAGCTCAATTAACCTGCACATCCTTTGACAGTAGGAAGAAAACAGAAGCACAGAAACAAAGGTCCACTGTAAAGTGTCTGGAACCATTGCAATGCAGTGCCTTGAAAATGTATATTGAAATGTGTAGAAAATCTATTCCTGAACATCTAATTCTGAAAAAGCAGGCCCAATAAACCAGGATGTGATTAATGTTCTATTTTAAACATTATGAGTTGGTACTTCTTACAAAAGCTATTTGTCGTGCTGTTTTACAGCCATACTGTCACGTCTACGGACTTACGGGGGAAGGAAGCGCAGAGGTGTGACATGCTGGGAACGGGGTTTTATTATTAAACAAACAATAAACACAAATAAAGAATGGCGCGGTGGCCGAAAACAATTTAACTACAATAAAGAACACAAACAAACCGTGTGGTGATTGCCAGAACTCAAAAATACACCTTTAACATAAACAGGTCAAGTTCGTACACAGAGTTCACCCAAAATTCCATCCCTCCCGAAGGGGCGGACATCTGCGGTTTTTAGGGATTGTCAGGATTGGGTACAGGTGATAAGCACAGCTGCAGTCAATCCTGACACATACAATAAGCGCCTGCAATTAAAAAGTTCAGCAAGACAGTTGCTGAACTGTCAATATGGCAACATTATGGAGCAGAGAGCTCTAAATATTTGTTGCACCTCTATGAACCTCCAACCACATTAAAGTTAGTGCAGTTGTGGCCTAGCAGTTTAGGACATGGCCCTGTAATCAGAAGGTTGCCAGGTGCGATCTGCCAAGGTGCCACTGAGTAAAGCACCATCCCCACACACTGCTCCCTGGGTGTCTGTCATGGCTGGCCCACTGCTCATTAAGGGTGATGGTTAAAAGTAGAGGACTCATTTTGTTGTGCCACTGTGTGCTATGCTGAAGTGTTTCACATTGACTTCAATTTCACTTCACTTTGAAAGCCTATCTAACACACAAAACCAAGTTGAAACCAAACAGCATTTGAGCTAAAAAAAACAGTGCCAATAACTGTACCGAAACATCTTCCATATACATACATAAATACCCAATGCTTACAAAAGGTCTATCAGCAAGAGACAGACAAAATATGAGCTTTTTTAAAGCATGTTGAAAAGGTCACTGCTTGCCTGTTATAAAAATAATATAAAAGCAACACAGTGTCTTGAACACGACTATATCTTGGTCTTATTTCCTCGTCATGGTCCTGCTGCTTTAATCAGAAGAAGTATGTGCTGCATTGTGATGAGGCTGAATCACAACAATGACTAATCTGGTGGCTGAACCCACTCAAAGCCATCGTCTGCAGAGAGAAGCACTGAGTGTCCCTCGGAGAGGCCAAAACACAGCAGTCACACTGCCCACGTACGATAAGCACACTTAACGTATTTTTCATTCATTTCCGGGTCCGTTCTTCCTCTATTCTTGTCATGCCAAGGACGCTAGATTGTCCAGGAGTACTCGCTGTCGTTCACTGAAATATCGTCACTCGTCCTGTTTCAGTACTCAATGAGGACCAGATTCTCAGAGGTCACATTGTTCTTCCCGGCTGGTCTGCTTGAAATAATTATGTTGCAGAGAGTCTGGGTATCCTATTACTCAAAGCGATGTCTTCCATTACGAAACACTTAAACAACTTTTGTGCATATAAAAACAGTATGATGTGGCAGCAGTATTCTGTACGCTTTCTGTATGCTTTCAGGATGTTCACCAAGAACAAGAAGGAGTCCGTTGCAGTCAACAGGAGAGAAATCCTGGTCAGCTGCATCACTGTCTGCTGTGGAAATGTGGTTGGACCCTGCAGGGTTCCAGAATGAGATCTCTAATGAGCACAGGGATCTCCTTTCCATCCACCCAGAGCATTTTCCACTAGCATTCCCACCCATACACTCTTTACAACCCCCACCCCACTTCCAGTCCCAAAAGATCTAGGCCAGTGGTTCCCAAACTATTTCCTTGAAACTATTTTCCTCTGCCTGTATCCAAGGCAAGCCAGGACCCCCCCAATCCCAATTCATTCCCACATACACAAATAAAAAAAAAAATTATGATACACTTTTATTGGCAAAATAATAAACAGCAGTTGTAAGTTTTTGTTCTTATTCTCTTTGTTTTACACTTCAGGCTATATAGAGTCTATATTAGGGCTATAATTGTCAATAAAAAGTTAGACCTGCATCCGACAGAATTCAGCCTGACCCGACCCGAGACAACTGTTATACTGCATTTAAATGAATTACAGTAACACAGTCAGTGTTTTTACTGCACCATTTCCACAGAGCCATGACCCTGTGAGCTCTTGCAATATTCAGGTTTTTAAAAAGCTGACTTTCTGTGTATGCGCTACGAGAGGAAATGAGGGGAAATAATCGCCAGCTGCTTGTCTCCGTTTCACCTCCTCAGCATCTCTCCTGCAGGAATTAAAATGCATCACCTGATGACGGTGGCCAAGAATTGCAAAAACAAATTCATAAACAAACAAAAAAAGAAAGGTTTAACAAATGTGAAACACTTTTACCAATCATGAAACAAATTTACAAGCACTGAATCATACTGAAAGGAGATGTACAGAAGCGACCCCTCATGAAAATTCTTACATCACCTCGATTGATGCACTTTAGTCCCTGTTTAAATTATTAAGAGAGAGAAAAGTTTAAAAATGTATATAATTTAAGAGATACAAGCTTGAGTGTTCCAAGCTGAGACAAAAGATCTAAGGCCCAAGCAGCAGGGCAGACACATTTGACATCTGGTTGTGGACTTAATCAAGGGGTCCAACTCATTCCATCATTGTCACAAAGAAAATGGTGGTCCTTCTGAACCATTTGGCCACACTCTGTTGGACCTGCCCTCCTGCTCCATGAACACTTGAACACCTGTGATAACCTGTTCCTTGTCTTGTCACAACAAACACAAGTCCGTGTTTGTTTGTTTGTTCATGCTATTTTTGTTTTATTGCACAATTTTGGGATATCACATTTGATTTAAAATGGGAATATTGTGCACTTGGGTGTCCTACCTCTCTTGCACACCACGACCACAACAAAAGCATTCCTGGCCATGATTCATCTGCATGTTACTGGGGTCAGAGCAAGAGTGAAGCGCAGAGGAGGGACATCAGCCCATATTTGAAGTGCAGTATCACGGTTCCAGCACGGGTCCAGAACATGAGCGCATGTTGGAACAAACGAGAAACCCCGGTGCGATTGGACACAAGGAGGCAGGTAAGTTTCCTCCAGTTTAATATGCGAACGAGAGCCCCCGTAAGCTGCAACACCACACGGATGTCAATGTTCGCATTTTAGGTTGAATTAGGGAAGGGACAGGATGAGAGGGAAGAGTTGAGAGGTGAGGAACACAATCATTCTTACGAGATGGAGCCGAGTCGATTTGACGAATGCCAATCAATGACTGAGCAGCAGGCAGTGGCCATTTTGGCAATTTATGGGAGTCACGTTACCTCATCTCCGTGTTGCTCCTGGTCACATGGATGGCCCCAGAGTGGAGTCAGTATGCTGCCGATACCAGATACTGGACCCCCCTTTCCCTGTGACAATAGTCGGTGATTCAACTGTATTGGCGGGACCCCCGTTGATGATCCGTGGCAAGGGGACAGTTTGTGTGACTCGGTCCAGAGACGAAGATCTTGAGTGAACAGTCACCCTCTCTGTTCCACTCGGAAGCGCAGTCTGCATGGGTATTGGGCTGATGTCTGTCGGGTGGATGCAACGAGGGCCAACAGTATTGATCTCCAGGCATTTCTGACAGGACCCCACCTGCGGGCACCTGGTGGGTGAAGATGGCCGGTTGGAATCCGTAGCAGACCTCAAAAGGGCTGTGTCCTGTGGCAGAGGAAACCTGCAGGTTATGAGCCAACTCCATCCAAAGGAGGTAACCTGGCCGGGTGCGCTGATGGTCTGAAGCGAAACACCGCAGGTATCGTCCCAGCTGTTGGTTGGTTCTCTCCACCTGGCCGTTAGTCTGAGGATGGAAGCCAGAGGAGAGACTGCAGGTGGAACCGATGAGGCAGCAGAACGCCTTCCACACAGCTGAGACAAATTGGGGTCCCTGATTGGAGACAATGTCCTGGGGGAACCAGTGAAGGTGGACGACATGCTGAAGCACGAAGTCAGCAGTTGTGGCAGAGGAAGGCAGGCCTGGCAGAACAACCAAGTGGGCTGCCTTGGAGAAGCGATCCACTATGGTCAGGATGGTGGTCCAAGACCGGTGATGAAGTCCAAGGCAAGGTGGGTCCAGGGACAACAAGGAATTGGAAGAGGGTGCAGGGGATCAACAGTAGGAGTGTTGAGAGTCTTGGCCTGGGCACAGACGTCACAGGTGTCCACATAGACCTGTACATCCCTTCGTAACGACAGCCACCAGAATGCTGGGCGAATAAACAAGATGGTCCGTTGGCGTCCTGGATGGCCAACGAGGACAGAAGAGTGACCCCAGTGAAGGACCGGCACTTATATACAAGGAGCGTCAGCTTTCTGATTCCGGTAACCAGGATGATAGGACAGGTGGAAATTGAACTGTGCCCCACCTCTCCTGACGGGGATTGTGTTGTTTAGTTGACTTGATGGTGATGACATTTTGATGGTCGGTCCAGACCATAAAGAGAGTGTCACAGCTTTGCAGCCAGTGTCGAGGACCCACGTTGGAGTGAACTTCCGTCGGAAGAAGCAACGTGGGTGCTGTTTCTGGTCTAGGCCCATGGTCAATGGACGCAAAAGGGGCTGAGCCGAGGGGGGTCACAGGGGACATGCGGTATTAGGGGCTGTACATGCCCAGATGGCCAGAGCCACTGTGCCAGAGGCAAGAAGGGAAGCAGCCAGAGGAGCCGGGTCCTCCAGAGCCAGGGAGGACAAGCAGAGCCTGCAGAGCCGAAGCCCTGTGGATGCCACGACCATGCTTTCTCCACTAAAGATTCTGCCTGGGCCCTGCGGACTGAGCCCTTGGAGAGGGGGCTCTGCACCAATCAGCCTGACAGCAGGGCTCTAATCATGGACAACTGCCACTGATTCGCCGTCCATGATTAGAGCCCTGTTAAAAGGAAGGAAATGGTAGCAGAACAATGGTGCTGCATTAATGTGGACACTGATGCTTACCTTGTGTTGGTTTTGTTTTCTTGAGTTCCTGCAATTGCCACACACATTCGGGCTGTTTTCAGTTATTCCATTTCTGTCCTGTTTGTCCCTCGTGCCAGTTTTGTGTTCAATAAATCCCTTTTTGTTCCTTACCAATGTCTCGTTTCTGCGCCTCATTCCCGCTCCAGTCTGTCATGGCACATAGACATTTCATATAGCATTAATCAAATATTTAGCATTAATATGAAATGTGTTCATACTAATAAGTAATAATAAAGACATTACAGCAGTTCTGATAAATGCTCTACTGCCCCATACCATAGGCTGCTCACTAAATGGTTTCCTTCCATTCCACTAACACCCATATGCACATGGAGGTGTATCTCCACAGCAACACATCTCCATGAGCAGAACCTCTTTCCTCATTTCCTGCCATTGTTGTCACCATCTTAAAAAAGCAGGGATTTGAAAAGAAGGTGGATTGTTTCAGCTTCCTGTCCATCAGCACAGTAAGTGTGGAGAATGTGGCACAGGAAGGCATTTAACCCGGCCATTTAAGGAACTCGTCAAATATACAACATTCTTAGTTATTCTCTCTTGTCAAATTGCAGTTCAATTCAGTGCAGTTCATTAATGATCAATCATGCAATGTAGGCATTACAATAATGTTTTATGTTCTCAAAATAACATTTTATTCCTTATTAATAACCGGAAAAACAGGACTTGATAGGACTTGTATGAAGGAACCCACAGAATTTCAAATAAGCTTCCAATGCATGAAAAAGGACTTACTCCATTCCAGCTCCATTACTGAAATAATTCCCTGTTTGTTAAGCACAGTTGGATGCTCGTTATGTAAATTTAGCTAAGTGTGGCTAAGTGTGGCCTCATCTGCTTACATTGTGTACTGAGCAGCATGTTGCGATCTTGTAAAGCACAGCGGCAGATAGAGATCGTAAGGCCAGCCTGGCACGGAAGCGGTGAGTGGAAGTAGCAGTTCCTGTGGAGCTCAGGGGAAGGCCGTGTGCATGTGATCTGCATGTGTCTGTCTGGATCAGCGCCCTGCTCGCCGCTTCCAGACCTACATCAGAGAAAACCTTGGACTCTGTGCGGCGCTTAGTGCTGTTAACCCCACCACTGACCTCTGGAGGGTGATACGGCACGGGTCAGGGGAGAAGTCAGATTAGTGTAAAACATTATCTTGCCCAAAGGCGGGTCTGTGATAGGAAATAAAACTGACTTGCCCTGTTAAAGGCATGCCTGATTCATTTTGTTAGTTTGTCTAAAATATTGAGAGAAAACAACAGCACAGTGGGCAGAGAAATGAATTTCCTGATTTAATGAATGTGACCTATGTCTAATCAGACATTAAGCACCATTTTAACCCTTTTAACATACAGGGACTACAATCAAGGACAACTCAGTTTTTCCATATGAGAGAATATATAGAGTATACGTAAACAGTATGCTAAAGTATTACTTTGTAACAAGAGTGAAAGTGAGTTGTTTTTGTCATTGTGATACATGCAGCAATGAAATATGCTCTGTATTTTGCAAGCATTGGACAGTCACGAAAGGTGCCTGGGGAGCAGTGTGTCTGGATGGTACCTTGATCAAGGTGACTTCAGTGGAGATTTGAACCCACAACTACACCTCCATCTAAATGTCAGTAACCGTAATAAACAGCATTGTTATTTGAATATTATTTTTTGTAGGTTTGTCTCTTTTAGAGAAGAAATAGGAAAAAGTGACTCGGCAATACACATTATTATAAATGTGAATGATATGTAGGCTATTAAGTAAATACGGTTATATGGTTTATGGTTTATTATTTTAAGTATGGTTATTACTTCATTGTGTCATTATATGCAAGCTTCAATTGCTTTCATTTCTTCTCATAGTTTTAATGTGTTCTTATTTTTGATACTCTATGACCATTTAATTCACTGGTGACCTTGTGGGTAAGCAAACAAACTCGTAATCGGACGGTTTTGGGTTTGACTCCTGAACCACCAAGGTGCTACAGAGGTGCCACTGAGCAAAGCACCGTCCCCACACACTGCTCCCCGGGTGCCTGTCATTGCTGCCCACTGCTCACCAAGGGTGATGGTTAAAAGCAGAGGACACATTTCGTTGTGTTGCTGTGTGCTGTGCTGCAGTGTCAAAATGACAATCAGGTCCTTTTAGCACATTTATTTAAATAGAACCACAGTGTTGTCTCAGTCTTCAGGTAAAGTGTCTTTGCAATAAAAAAAAAAACACAGCGTTATTTATTCAAGATTATTGAGACTATTAATTCCCTACCTGCCCCGAGCGCCACATGGCTCACAAATCACAAATTAACTTGGTTGCACATATCTCTGGCCATGTTGCGCTGCAGCAGCCCAAGCTAAAATTACCTCCTACACTTCAGGCAATAATTACCACAGCGGAGCTGACTAAATGGGTGATGCTTTTCAGAGCTTGAAAGGCCCGGTGGAGGAGATTGAAAGACACCGTTTTTCATTTGAAATGAACCTTCATCATATTCCTCATCCGTGACTTCATATGCATCCCTTGAGAAAAAATAATAGTCAATTTAAGTTTTTTTTTTTTACCTAGCACTCAGTATGATTAATATACTAAAGTAGTGACAACGATGTTAATTGAATACATTAAGAATATATTCAGTGTATAAACTCCATATTCTTATTCAACAAATATTCTAGTGTTAAATTAACACTGATAGTTATATGCTTAAAGCTGTGTCTAAAGTGGGGCAGTGGTGGCCTAGCGATTAAGGAAGTGGCCCCGTAATCCGTCAAGGTGCCACTGAGGTGCCACTGAGCAAAGCACCATCCCCACACACTGCTCCCCGGTTGTCTGTCATGGCTGTCCATTGCTCACTAAGGATGATGGGTTAAATGCCGAAGACACATTGTATCACAGTGACAATTACTTCCCTTTTTTTTTTTAAATAGGGCCTCTCTGTATCAATACCATTTTTTACAATGGTAAGCACAACTAACCATTGTTAGTTATATGGTTGAAAATTTCAGTATGAAATGTGTAGAACTGTTCCAAAGAACAAACAACAGGGTACACACTCATATCTGGTTCAGAACAAAAGATGCTCATGAACTCCGTGAGCCCCATGCGTGTGGATCAAAAGGCTCAAAGGACATCATCTGAGTTCTTAGTTCTTTCTGATCTTCTCCAAACCTTAGACTTAAGGGACAAAAATGTGAAAATTTGCTCCAACTACAAAACACTATAAAACTGAGAATGAGACGTTGCCAGGGCTACTTTTGGCAGCTCATACCAAATGTGGAGTTCAAAGGTATAAAAGGAAAATGGCAAAATTAATTACCCAGATCGTAAAAGATAACATGTCTTGGCCTCTAAATTCTTCTGCTGGGAAGTCATCCAAAAATGGTTACTGCATAATCTGATTTAGCTTGAAGTTGCTTTACTGTTGTTTATTTAAAAAGGCAAATAAAAATGCCAAAGGCACTTTTCAGAAATTCTCTGGGAAGCTCAAGTGCTTCACACAGAACATACTGTAAATGACCTTAAGGCTAAAAAACCCAGCTCTAAATCTGGAATTGTATTGCAAGAACTAAGGATTACCATAATGCAGTTTCTCCCATAATTCATTAAATGGTGCTTACAGAAAGCATATTTTCTGTACTCGGCAACCTATGGATTTATATTCCATATGACCCACTGAAATCCGAGCAGCCAGGAAGTCCTCTGTGATATTGGTTATATAATTCTTTGCCCCAGACAAGTTCATTTCCATCAGCAGGCAGCCGGTCAACAGAGATCCCTGAAACTGTCCCCATTGACATCGAAGCAAAGAAATCCCAGTCCTGCAGAACTGCTTAGCTCAACATTAGTGTCATTTTCGGGAGGTACACTGGACAAACCACAGCACTCTGATGATGTACAGTTCTTGGAAATGAGACGAGTAATTAGATGTTACCCAACAGATGAATCTTTCATTTTAAGTATAATTTAAAATCCAAAATTTTGTTCTTCCTGCCAAATAAGTCCAATCATAGAAGGTTTGATTATTTTCTCAGAAAATACACACTGCTCCATTTTATAACAAGAGGCCAAAATCCACAGGATGTTTAGAGAAGTTCAAACAGTTTAGACAGATAATTGTCATGAATAATCAGTGTTGCCAGATCCGAAATGTTGAAGTAGTGTACTAGCATCATGCACTATCATGCTTTGATAAAAAATATTGTACACATGCAATTTCCATTCTGATGATGCTCAAGATGCTCAATCTGCTTCATTTCACATTTACATTTACAGCATTTATCTGTATCAGCATTTATCTTCCCTTAACCAGGGCGACTTACAATCTGTAGTTACAGGGACAGTCCCCCCTGGAGCAACTCAGGGTTAAGTGTCTTGCTCAGGGACTTTTTCAACTTTAAGTGATTCCACACAAATCCTCTGTATCAAAGAAGAGTTGGAACCTGCTTTGTTTCTAGACCAACTGATCCTTTATTTGGGCAAAACTGCCCTGTGTGATGCTGGTAGGAAATGATAGGACCCACATGCAAAATCTAATCCAACAAAAGAATCCAGGATGAGGCCTGTATAAACTCAAACCCTTCTAATGAGTTATCGACAAAGTTGCAACATGCGAAACACTTTTACCATTCACTGAAACAAATTTACAAAAATAACTGAAGGTGGTCTGAAAACTGCACATGGTGTTTCGTCGGAATCTAAGGCACGTCCACACAAGAACTCTTGCGAGACTCTGAGGAACCAGTTAGTAAATTAATTTTTTTTTCTGGAAAAACGGCAACACGACTTCCAAACATTGTGGTTGGTGAATGTGCTAATGATGATATTTCCGGGAATGTCACTTCTTCTATAGGCCGCTCTCCTCCTTGTCCCGCCTCTCTCCTCCTTATTACCATTTACAGCTACAGACAACGAAATGGCGCGTCCTGGGGAAATCTCATTCTGAAATCTCATCTGTATTTCATAAAGAAACTTTTAGTATAGATATAGTATTAGGCTGCCACTAAAAAAGCCAATTTTTTTTTTTTTCATAATGGGGACCTTTAATGTGGGTGGTAGTAGCCTAGTGGGTAACACACTCGCCTATGAACCAGAAGACCCAGGTTCAAACCCCACTTACTACCATTGTGTGCCTGAGCAAGACACTTAACCCTAAGTTGCTCCAGGGGGGGACTGTCCCTTTAACTACTGATTGTAAGTCGTTCTGGATAAGGGAGTCTGATAAATGCTGTAAATGTAATGTGATTTTTATCTAAAAGCTTACACAATTTAACTGTACATTTTTACACCCCTCAATATGTTTCTGCAGGTTGAAGGGCAAGTTTTTGTAGGCTGTCATATAGTTGGTTTTAGGCAGACACAGTATGCATTTAAAACTAAATAAATCTTTAATCCTTTTGGATAATTTAAACATTTGATCAAGATATGGCCAAGGGTGAGAAAATGGCACCGACAAATCAACATCATTTCAGAAATGCACTATCGGTGTTGGACTTAAGTATATGGTTACATATTATGTCAGATGTGACGCGACCCTACTGATTACTGATCAATTACCCAGAGGTGGTTTATTCCTGGGTTTCAGCCTATCACAAAAAACAAAGTAATGGTAGACATATAGTGGAGTAAAAAGTACAAAATTTGTCTTTCAAATGTAGTAAGGAGAAAGTCGTAAGTACCACCCAAAAATTCTACGTAAGTAGAATTAGAAGAAAAATTAGTCAACACAGAAATTTAGTATTAATTGGTACTGATTGGAACTGGTACTGATACTCCAAATTCCACTTTTGCATTTGCTCATTCACGGAAATCGTCGGCAGACTACAACAATTTGCAACAGGCACTGGAGAGGGCAGCTCTCACCTGTTCCCTGGAGGACCCTATGTTTACACGAGAGACACTTTAAACATAGTTCTGCAGCTCCAAGCTTGCCACAGTCTGGGAGTCGAGTACAGGCTCAAGTAGAGCTTGTGCGCTAAATGATCAGTCAGCAAACACAAACTTCTGGTCTAGCCAAGAATTGCAAATCAAATTTACATTTTATTGAAAAAAATTGCATTTACGAAAGGCCACCGATGAATTTTTAAGATGCTGAGAAGGTGAAACAGAGTGTAGTGTTCACATCATGCGCAACTTTTCTTCACGCCCACATACAGTTCTAATTGGTCAATGCACATATATTTTTCACATTTTTCAGCGAGGACTGCTTTGGCTCAAATAGTTACTTTTCAAATAACTTCTTTTTCGCAGAAGCAATTTTTTCAGTGCCTTATTCTTGCTTAATGTCGAAGAAGTTTGTTCAAAACTTTTGCCACAAATAGGATTCCATACACATCACTCAACATAATGGATCAGAGAACTTGCAGCATTGTGCTTGAACTAGATTTGATCAAACAAAATGCTAATATGCAAACAAGAGATTCTGCTTCCAATTGAAGCCACAAAAATCCGATAGATTTTTACATTTTGCGTTCGTTGTGTTTCGTGATAGCAAGTATGTCCACAGCATGAAATTGGCTGTGTAGATGGTGGTTGGAAGGGATGTAGCAAGAGGGAGATCAAGAACTGAAGCCAGCACAGGACTAGTGCCAGAACTGTGCTGAACGTGTTGCTCGAACACAGGCTGATCTGGCTCGATCCACAGCATGATTAGAAGATCATACTTAGCATGTGTTGCTAAGTATGCATCCTACATTATAACAGAGCAATTTTTTTTTTTCATATATGTTTTGCATCCCCCAACCCACCTGGAGTTGTTGGTCTGTAAGAATTAGGTTTATGGTTTGGCATAGTTTCATAAATTCTGTAGAAACTGTAGTGGTTTTAGTTTAAAGACAAAACAGATATCTACTTCAAAATGTAAACATATATTTTTGTCCCCGAGTGCATTAATGTCCACTGAATTTCAGTGTAACAGCAGTTGCTCTGGACCATATCCCCCTTTACATTCCAGTGGAGGAAACACACGGGGATCCTGCTGGTCCCTTCACGCACGTGTTTGCTGGTCAAGTGATGTTGTCAGGAGGTTAGGAGGTCGCTTAAGTACGTGCTATAATGCATCTTCAGATGCCATTGTGCAGAGATGTCCAGAGTTACTCAAGGACACAAATGTCCAAATGGCTTGAGAGGAGCATCCACGGCAACGGTGACCTTTGGCTCCTGCAGTGTCGACCTCACATGACATCATGTGGCCACAGATGTTTGTGAAACACTTGGGCATGGCCAATGCACAATGCAATGCAAAAAAGACACCAAAGAGACATTAAATACATACAATATTATGAATGGTTACTAAATGAAAAAAGTGGGATGGTATTAACTGCAGGACTGGACATGTAACTTATACACCTAGAAATAGAGTAATCTGTAATCAAAGAGTGGGATAACAAATCTTGTTGTTTAATGCAATCAAAAAATTTTAAAGATTTCTTACTATAAAGCAATATTTCTATAATATTTATATTTATGTTGGTTTCTACCTAAAGTCAGTGTTAAACCTCATGATCAGTCATTGTGCATTTTAGAGTTTCATTCGTTGACTGCCTATTGCCTTTTACCCCCATTTTATGCAATATAAATTCCCTTCATTTCTTCAGCAGCACATCATGAGGCAATACATATGGGATTTGTTTTGAACCAGCATGCCAAGTCCATGCCATCTGAATCCAATGAACAACTCCATGGTGCTCAGTTAAAATGGTGCCACGGATTTTTAAATATGATAAAGGGAAAGATGCCACAACGTTTAACAAATGCAAAAGAAAATAGTTTAACAGTATTGTAAAGTGTTTTTTTTTCTAGTACTTGGGATAGAGCAGTGCTTAAATATTTGTGTCATCATTCTCTGCATGATAATGTGGGAATCCTAGTGGGAGACAGTGGAGGGTACGGTCACTGCCAGTGCATAAAAAAAATCAGTTTCCCCCGATCAGTATCTGAGGTCACAGGATGATAAATGAAACGCTTTACCTTTCACACTGAGCTGAGATAGGAAAGAGGGGAGGAGCAACGAAATGGATCAACTGGTCACTCACCAGTAAGATCAGGTTACAGGGACACCAATTCTTATTCTGCCTTCTGGCTTTACTTAGGATTTACAGTGACTGCTTTTAATTTCACTGTAATCGTTCCGAAGGCCTGCGCACCACATACGCACACATATACAAACATCTGTGGGGTATTATGTACATATGACCAAAATGTGAATATATAAAAGTATGGTTGGTGTGTAATAAATGACCATATTCCCTTTTAACTCACCCGATGCCTCATATACAAGAGCTAAATAGTCACAAAACAAGATAACCAGGTAAACAAACTTAAAAAAAATAAAACAACACAACACTACCACCCTCTGGTGACTAATAGATAGTGCTGCTGTTCACTTTCAACTGCACCACTCATTTTTTTACCATCAGTGAATAAAACAGTAGTGGTGCATCTCAAAAAATAAGAATATCCATAATATAATTAATAAAGATCAGACAAGACCAAGCACAGACTGTATAGTGTTGATTCATTATCAGAACTCAAGTGTGTGTGTGTACTACTGCATTATTCTCATATGAGATAGTGGAAACATTTCCATGGACAAAGAAGCAGCTGTAGACTTTAAATCTAATGACTCTGGTTCATGGGTACACAAAGGCTGGAAAATCAGCTGTATCCAGACCCTGAAGGCCATGAGATGAAGAATCCTGATCAAAAAGATCTAGTTCCAGAATATTTGAGTACTTCTCCTTTTGAGCCATTAAGTGTGCATGTAGAATGAAGTCCTCAATTTTGCCTGATCCTGCTTTTGAGGGAAGTTCTCTTTTTTGGAGACTACAGATAGATATAGGCTCCATCAGGCCATTGCCATGGCTCCAGGCACTGTGCTGGGGGACAGATTTTCGGGATCAAAGCAGAGCTTTAAAAAAAAAAAGTGAATTAATCTAGACTGTCTTTGTTCGGTATGACGGTCAATGTTCTGGTTATTTTCTAGTCCCTGAAGAACCACCATAGGCTTGTTGTGAGACAGGAGAGACATTATTTTGATTATTTTTGGCTGATGACACCATCCTAAAGTGATAAAGTGAAGTGATATACAGCAGCACAGCACACGATGCACACAGTGAAATTTGTCCTCTGCATTTAACCCATCACCCTGAGTGAGCAGTGGGCAGCCATGACAGGCGGACATGGGGACAGCACCTTGGCGGATCAGGATTCAAACCAGCAACCCTCTTGTCTGAAATGTCTTTAGCCCTAGAGTCTTTGTGATGCCAAGCAAGTTGCACTCCATTTAGTTTAATTTACTTCTTCTATTTCAAGCTTAGGGGGTTTTCCATCAGAGCTGGAAGGCTTCTGCGTCTTTCTCTCCCCCTCTTTTTCTCTTCTCCCTCCCACCCAGGTTCAAATCCCACCATTGTGTCCCTGAGCAAGACACTTAACCCTACATTGCTCTGTAGCTACTGATTGTAAGTCACTCTGGATAAGGTGATAAATGCTGCAAATGTAAGTGAAACACTGCAGCTGCAGTTACACACCCACGCAGCTAGATGGAGATCTTGTATTAAATTGGTCATATTGGTCATAAACAGTTATGGTCCTTGATATTGAAACTAGTTCATCTAGTTCACTCTGACTAGTCCTTCTCAGGCTCACAGCTGCCAGAGCCCATGCAATCAGTAGTTACAGGGACAGTCCCCCTGGAGACACTCAGGGTTAAGTGTCAGGGACACAACGGTAGTAAGTGGGGTTTGAACCTGTGACTTTGTGGACCATTGTGGTATCCATTTGACTTGCCACTATTGATTTTTGTAGAGCTCAAAAGAAAGGCTACATTTTACACCTCTATTTTGGCTCTGTGTGCACATGTGAGGTTAGCCAGACCTGAGGGCCTTCTGATTGGCCATAGCAAACGCTGTGTTTACACGAACACGGTGGAAAATGCAGCAAATCTAAAGAGTTTGTTACACGTCCTGTTTGGAACCCTGCCACATTTTTCCTCAGTCATGCCAGCCCGGGGTCCATGCTGACCTGGGAATAATGCATTATTCATGTTGTTCAACTTCTACTGAGCTGCACAGCTCCAAAGCAGAACCATAATGAAATGCTCATTTTTACCGACCACCCACCACCGATTCCCCCGCCTCAAAGGAGTAAATGGAGTAAATCATTTTCTGAGAGTTGTGAAGGGAAGATAATCAAATCACCCCTGTTCACTCCTCTTCCTTCTGGCACTTTGATCAACACAATAATTGAATTAATCACATGAGGTAAAAAGGATTTTGTAATGGGCAAAAACAAAATCCATCAATATAAAATGGTTGTGCAGAAGACCAAAAATTTTAGGCCAAGTCCAATTAAAATCTTTGTATATGTCAGAATAATTGGCAGTGGTGGCCTAGCGGTTTAGGAAGCGGTCCCGTAATCAGAAGGTTGCTGCTTCAAATCCGGAAGCACCGAGGAGCCAATGAGGTGCCACTCAGCAAAGCACCGTTCCCACACACTGCTCCCCAGTCATAGCTGCCCACTCAGGGATGGGTTAAATGCAGACGACACATTTCGTTGTGTGAACCTTGTGCTGTATCACAATCACTTCACTGTTTATTTATTGTGATCAGTTTTAAATCTGGACATAATTGTTTTTGTGAAATTGGACTTCCTATATCTAAAAACGAAATAAAGCTGAATTTAGAAAAAAAAGATGTAAAAGTGTGTATTGTAGCAAGTACACCCATTCAGCATCGAACAAAGAGAAAGTATTGCTCAGTACACCTTTATCCTTTTAGTGGCCTGTGCTGAATGTACATGCAATGAATAATGGATGAGGCTATTTATCATCTTGCAAGTCTATTAATTATGCAAATGCACAGGCTATCCAATGTTCCTTCATCAACTGTGTCCATACGCACAATCTGTAAATGTTGTGTGAATGTCACAAAAGTTATTATAGTTTGTCATACAGACAGCCTCAGTCATTTTTGCTGTGCAGTCCTGTCCGCATGTTCATGCACTTCCCTGGATGATCATGTGACAGCGCGCAGACTGTGGTACCAGGAGACTGACATGGTTTATCTTCCTTCCATTTTTTCAGACCAACGAACATGTCATATGGTGATGTATTCACCACCGAGAATGATCAGTTGTTTAATGTGCTTGCTTTCCACGCCAATACATTTCATTAATTAATTTTCAAGGGCGCCGTGTCCTGCTCATGCCGGGTGTAATGTACAAATCGGTAATTCTCCGCATCAGTCCAGTGCCTAAAGGTACCAGACCCACATTTGCTCAATTACCGCCGGAGAATTATTGACCTCTGAGTGTTGTAGCTGTGCTTGGTTTTAGCCCATGACCCCGACCGGGATACATGCTTAACTAACCTGCTGCAATGTTCAGGAACAGCCTCTAGATGGAAGCATCTCAACACCAAAGTGCTGTGTGGTGTTTAGCAATGTGCCTTCAAAAAGTCAATTTGGCACTTGATGCTGATGTGGTTTATAGGAAAAAAAAGGTTTATGGCACTGACCCTGTCAGCATCCTCGTACTATATTTCACACTTACATGTGCATTGCAATTTCATTATAAACAGCTGAAGCAGCATAATGGCGTCGAAAAGCCTTGAAACAGCATATAGTGGCCCGCAGGGCTGCTGGCCACTGACACAACTGAAATATTTCCTATGTTTGCAATATCTGCAAAAATTTACCTGGAAGCAATCTGTCTTCTCTTCTCAGTTAAAGAATTTGTAACCAAAGGCCCGCCTAATAGGCATGGGCTATTTTTTTATGTGTAGCTATGAATACCAACAAGTGTACATTTCAGATATTATTAAATATATTCACTTCCATGGCTGTCCTTTTTAAAATGTTAAAACAATCCAAGAACAATCCCCCCAATCCATTTATTTGAAGCCATGAAGTTCCCCCTGCACACAGTCCTGGGTTTCAGCGTTCGCCTACTCACTTGTTATTACCTGTTGTATCCCAGGAGAGAGTCCTGATAGGATGTCAAGTGTGGGGAGTCATTATTCACTCCCAGAGTTCTGTTGGGTCAGCTTGGGGACCAGCAAAATCCCTTTACGTGGCACAACCCTACAAATATATGCCCACTCTCTCAGTTCACATCCACCCCGGCTATCGCACAGCACATGGGCCCGTAAAGCCAGTCTCTCTTGAAAATGTCTTCATATACATTACTCACAATAACTTAGAGATATTGTTTGAGTGCTTTTACTATTTGCTCTGAATTTTAATGAAATAAGTAAAAGTTCCCTTTGATATTACTAATAATGTATGAGAAGAAACCTCATTTTCATTAGTTTAATATTTATTCCCCCCCAAAATTTAGACAATAGCAGGGATAGCCCCAAATAACAAAAATTGTGTGTGAGTATGAATTTATAGTGTTTGTGTGCATGTGTGTGTGTGTGTGTCCTTCAGCCGCGACCCTGAGTAGGACTGAGCGGTTATGGAAAGTAAGTGAGCTTTTTACACATTTGAATTCTTGCTCACAGTGGCACAGGAAGCCATTTCTTTGTTCCTCCACCCACCTGTCTCACTCCGCAGAGTTGACATTGACAGCATGGCCATTTTAATTCAGACATAAATATAATCAAACGTTCAAAGGAATGGTTTTAATTTGATGTTGACTGTATGCTGTATATGAAAAGAAGGGGGCATAACGTTCCTTATTCGGCACATGCCTCACTCTCTGTAGCACGTTAATGGCTGGTACACCCTTACACTATGACAACGCCACAACGAGATACTAAAACGTGTATCACTATCTGTACATTTCCACTCACATACATTTTCCCATAACACAAAACAGGCATACTGGTACTTTACTGTGCTTTACTTTTACTTTACGCTTTTTTACTGTGATACAGTACAGTATTATTTTATTTTGTAGATTGCATTGCACCTCTCTCTCTTTGTCTCTCTCTCTCTCTCTCTCTCTCTCTCTCACTCACTGTCCATAAATGAAAGAAAATGTTGAATGTTGAATGCAACACAAGTGCCATCTAAACGTCTTTGCTAAAAAACAGTGTGTACCAGAGCGAAGAATGATTATTGGAAATATAGAATGAAATTGAAAGAAAAGAAAAGAAACAGAAGCAAAGTTGGTTACCTTGGCCCCAACATCTGACCCGACATTACAGCTTCTGTTCTCTGGTCTCCTCTTCTGAAAATGGCAGGCAATAATAGGAGCTCATTTATGCTCATTTTATTTCAAGATTTATAAAAATTGTGATGTGGTTGTGCAACTGTCTGTGATATACTTTTATTTGCAGAAAAATAAAATAATGACAGAATAATAAATGCAAAAGTATAAAATGTAAGAATAATATTGAGGTAAAAAGCTTGTGGAAGAAGGATATGTTACAGCATTCATCCTTTACTCCACATCTGCCTCTGTCCGGGCGGATGGGTGCAGGGTCCCTTCTCAAGCTAAATGAAAATGCCAAGCCAGCGTATTTTACACATGACAAACGTGGATCTGCCGTGGCATGTCCCATTATGGCCTCTTACTCATGGCCAACCTGGAGACGTGACGTGACTTCGTTATAAACTTGTGGAACTGTCCAAGACCTTCAGAGAGGCTCATTTCTGCCAATCTGTCTTTCCAGCTCCCACCAGTAACTGGTATCTCCTGCTACAGAGGTGCAGGGGTATTTGAAGCTCAGTATCGCTTTAGCACTAATTCTGTAAAATAGGACCCCACCCAACAGGGAGTCTTTAAAGTAGACCGCCTGTGTGACCAGCCAACAATCCCGTGTTTCATTCTGGTCAGGCTATTATGCTGGATTATAAGGCTATGTGGTAAGAATATAATTTTTTGGCTGATAAGCAGGCCACTGCATCCACATGATGCCTTAAATCCATAAACCCAGTTTTGCTCCATCCAAATCAACAACACAATTATTAACTTTGAGGTAAATCTCCCAAGGTGTACTATTTATGACTCTTGCTCTTTTGTTGCTTTTCGTTCATAGTCCATGGTTGAGCTGTTTGTTTGAGGGAACTCTGGTGAGGATTTTTACATTCTGACTTTGAAATGTGCAATTCTGACTCTGCATCTGCAAGATGCTACCTGCTGATGTTAAATGTATTAATTCAATACAAAGAATATGCAACATAGGAACATTGCAGTGTGGGGGGTTATAGAAGCCTAGTGGGTAAGACACTCCCCTCTGAAACAGAAGTCCACAAAGTCACAGGTTCAAACCCCACTTACTACCATTGTGTCTCCTGGGGGACTGTCCCTATAACTCCTGATTACAATCCAAATTAATAATGATAAAAATACAATATCTAGTGTACACAGATCAGCAATTAGGACCCAGGATGCATTAGTGCTAATGACGGGTGAAGTGAAGGTGGTGGGATATATTAGGCAGCCTGGGAACATTTTGTCCTTGAAGTTGATTCCAGCATAAGGATTTGACCTGGAATGAAAAGGGTCAAATGCTGATGACTAGATATCTTTGAATCCAAGGCATTGTTACTTATGGGATGTTCCCACCAAAAGTGGTCCAAAATCAGAGCAAGAGTCATGAGCAGCCAAAACTGCATGTGAGGAGCTGGCATGTGTTGTCCAGTCCAGTCGAAGAGTTCTGATGGAATGGTGTCAGAACACACAGTGCTATGCAGCTTATTATGAATGGGGCTGAGTCAGGGTGCCTATGTCTCCATTACCAAAGGTTCCTATGATGGGCACATGAGCATAAGAATTGGACCACAGGGGAATGTTTGAAGGTGTCCTGGCTTCATGGTCCCAACTCCTTCCATTCATGTGGTTGATTACCTGGGAAAGATTGGGTTGGCATCCAAATTCTCCAGATCTAAATCCAGTCAAACATCTGCTGAAAAAACAGTCTGATCCACGGAGGCACCAACTCACAACTTATAGGTTTTAAAGGATCTGCTTCCGACAGAGATGCCACAGCATACATTCCGAGGTCTAGTGGAGCCCATGCCTCAATGGTTGCAAAATGGGGACCTCTGCAACAACAGGCTGGTGGCCTTAATATTATGGCTGAGAGTTGTATAGGTACAACAAACCGTAACAAGTTGTAACAAGTCGTAATATATGGATTATAAATACGTTGCTCCATACTGAGAACTACACGATTATTGCATGACCAGGAACCACATTTGCATTTGAACTTAAAGAACTGTGTACTTGGCTCCGCCCGGAACCTTTTCCCCTTCCTTTCCACGGAAGTCACAGAGAAAGGTCATCTAAAAATAGATTCTCCTGCTTTCACTGCTGGCTGAATGCACTTGACCAGTCTAGTGCACAGGGGTGATCAGATGATCAAATGAATATTGGGTCAATCAATAGCAATGTCAAAGCAACACTTAAGAGTAATCACCAAATCTAGAAAGAGCAGAGTACAGAGACGACCCGGAATTACTATTGACCCGGAATTTTCTCCTCGCTTCCTTTGGAATCCTTTATGTCAAAGCTGTGTCCTGTGTGACTTTGCTCCAAAAGACAGCCTGCCTTGTTTCAAGCTATATTTAAATGTTTTAAATAAAACCTGACTTAGATTCTCACTCAGTTGCAGAGTGAATTGAAACTCCATTCAGCCACCAACATGAACCAGCAGACTACTTGCCAGGAGATTTATGGTGACACAGAAGGGTGTTTTAAACGGTTTAATGGTCAGTCCTGCCGTGCAAGGTCAAGACTTGCGTCAGAGTTGAACGCTGCAAAGTCCAATGCATGACGTTCAAATTTAAAGAAAAACCGATTTTAAATGCCTGAATTTGTCACATAAGCAAACCTAAGCATTTGACTAATCTAAAATGCTTTGGGGAGATAAACAGTGGGTCGAGTTGCATCTGTAATATGCAATCTATTGTAACTGCTTATTCTCTAAAATAATAAATAAATTGATATACCAAGAAACACAATCTTTTTGACATTTTACATCATCCAGAATAAGGAAGTAGCGTGCATGAAACCTGTCAGTAAACTGACTCCTCGCATTTATGCTGTGTTTTAAAGGCTGTGTTTTGGGTGACAGAAGAAATTACACAGCAACAAAAAAGGTAGTTAATTTATCTACTTTCAGACACTTATAACCCCAAAGCATGTCTTATCTATTGTCTTATCTATTTATGTCAATTCTGGGGACGCTTTTGACCTTACACTAGCAAACAAGCGCCATGCTTAGCGTATTGCAATGCACTTAGCACAAGTTTGAATATCGTGCCCTCTCCCAATTACTGTGTCCTCTCCTATAGTGTTGCAGAAAGTTGCCTGTGTCAGTCCTAGTTCTGAAAAGGAAAAAAAGGTGGAATGAAAGGGTGGTAGCCTACTGGATAACACACTCGCCTATGAACCAGAAGACCCAGGTTCAAATCCCACTTACTACCATTGTGTCCTAAGTTTCTCCAGGGGGGGACAGTCCCTGTAATTACTGATTGTAAGTCGCTCTGGATAAGGGCGTCTGATGAATGCTGTAAATGTAAAAAATAAAAAGCTAACACACAACAGCTAATTCCTAAGCGAAATGTAAGTTCTCCTTGCAAATAGCTGCATTATTGCATCCACTGTGTGTGAACAGAAAGGTGACAAGAGGTCAAGGTGCAAAATACCTGACAGCAATACCTGCAACGTGGTCCCTCTAAAACCACTTCATTATGAGCGATGACATCCAAGCACTCTCGCTCTTCTGGTCGTCTGGCTGGAGTGATATCCTAATGGTGTGGATAATAAATTTACAACCAACACCAACAGCGATGCAACCCTCAGCTTGTACCATAAACCAACAGACCTTTCTCTTAATTTTTTCGTGTACTGATTCTGGTCATCCTTCAGACTTTTTCATTAACATTTTGTTAAGACATTGTGTGTCAAATGAAAAATTGATGAAACTGATGACTGACAATTCAGGTTTTATGATTTCTAGTTTGTTTTTAAAAATATAGGCATTATTTCACAGACTCTGGTGTCAGGCTATGAATACCATACATTTATTCAGTCTGTGTATTGGGTACACTTATTTATTCCTGGAAAATAGGGTCTTATCAAAATAATCAGTCAATACACACACCACCAGAAGAATCTCAAACGTGTCTCCATGAGCTGTGCTTAACCTTGCGATCATATTAACACGTGGCGGGGGAATAAAAAAATTCGTAATGAAGTGCTGAAGAAAACAGGACTCCAGCTAACTGATCGATGTGGTCCGAATTTACTGATGCCATCAGCGCCAAGCCCTCCTTGTCAGAGTCCGGGGACAGATGCAATTCCTCATCAAGATTAATGCTCTCAGGAACAGCTAGAACAGATCCTTAATCAGACTGCAATAGTTGCCACATGAAGCACTTACCGCGTGAGAGCCACGGGCACATTCACTTCAATAAGGGCCAGGGCACCATCAATTGTTGTGTTTTGAAAATGCTAATTTGGTATTACCAATTATGTTAATTTACACAAGCAATTTTTTCTACGGCCCATTGGCAATTTCATGATAATACAGGCATATTTGTCCTTATAGAGCATCTACAAGTGATTCCAAACAGCTACTTTGACCTAAACAAGTATAACAATTGACTACATTTAAAATAAATAGTCTTGTGCATTTACTAGCAAGGCGCTTGCAGTTTAATTTTTTTTGGTGTGATGGAAACATTTAAATACTCTTCTCACTGCGGCAAGTCTAAGCCAACTCTGGCATCAGCTGGCGGTAACTGCTGTAAATGCAGACTGTGGTTTATGGGCGGTCGAAAAGCAGACAGGGTGGTCGAGCCAGACAGGTGTTGTGCCAGTGGCAACTTGGATGTTATGTTCCTTTTTCCAGAAAACACAGACAATGGGATAGCAAATGAAAGCGAAGGCAACAAAACAACGGAATTGAAAGTTAGCATTTCAGAAGTGAAAAGGCCAGGGAGATATGCCTATGTGAATACTACCGTAATAGATAATTTATAATTGCATTTAAATGCTTTCCATTTTCCATTTCTGCAGTTTCTGACAAGAACAAAATTGAATGAAAATAGGTGATATTTACTGACAGACTTTTCTATGTCTTCAATCACAAAAAGGCCATTTTCCCTTTATACACAAAGCAACACAGCCAGTTGAGCAGAGATTCAGTCCATGACTATGACTTTGCAAAAGAAATGAACAGGTATAGTTAACAGGTATAGGTAAAAATAAAAAAAGAGAATAATTGGCTGCTGTATTTTCAGCTGCAGCACTGGAGTATAGTGAGTGTATGGTTTTAATTTTATTCAGATAGTTTCTTACACTACGATTTTAAACATTGTAAGAGAGCACTCTATGTTAATACAGAATTGCCAGAAGAATTCTCCTCTCCTTCTGTATTCAAATGAACCTAATTGAAATTAAAATGCCTCCCTTTTGTCTGCAGTAAAACTTAATGAATGCTCAATGAATAATGATTGAAATAAAAAGGCACTGGCAAGCAAAATGCTCATATCTGTTACAGAATTATATTCATTTGCTTCTTTTTACAGCAACCTAACATGGCATAGCAGCATGGAGGTACATCATCAGAACAAGGAAACATGCATTTTCTCTTTAAACAGGCGTTATCTGGAAGCTACAGCAGGGAAGTTCAACAGTCATGGTAATACTGGCTGCCCTACCAAAATGGGCGGGCCGACGCCTCCAAAGACAACACAGCTTAAAAGTTTGGACCGCTATCCAAACTTTATCTGGGTAATGAATTTGCAATCGATCTGAAAGAACCATTCCCATTTCCAGGCTGCAGGCCAGTGAAGTAGGTGTGAATGCTAACACCTGTTCAGAGCTGAGCAGCTTTAGAGGAAACTTGACATCTAAAAGCACACAGCTGCAGGGAGCATAAAAATATATTCCCAAGATTAGAAATCTATTATTTATAGTGACAGCGGCTCCCGCCGTGCTGTTACAAAAACTCATCACTAGAGTGCAAAAACACTTACACCAAAAATGGCTCTTCGCTGACTTTAATTCTTAAAAGCTTTTCTGTACTTTTCACCACAATTTCACCCTCAAGGGTCAGCAGAGCTTCATATGCATTATATTCATCAATCAAATTATTTAAGACTCGCAGCAACAATACATCTGACAAAATGCTGTCAGGCCAAGATGGAAATTATGCTTTGTCATATGATGGATAATTTAATTGAGTATTTTGCAACCATATTAAAACTGTGCAGTCAGATAGATAGAAAGAGTCTGAAGGTATTTGGCTGTATTTATTAATGCCAATACATACATAATTTATAAAAACACCTCTTCAAAATCCAATAAAGACGTGGAGTACATTTATATTACAAAGCACAGAAAACAAACAATTATTTAATTTCACATAACACAGAGAGAACTTTCTCCCAACAGTCTAACCGAATTGAGAGACACAATATTTTTGCCAAATGCACAGTGTTAAGGAGTAATACAAACATTTTCTGATTTGTCCACATTCTAATATAATTTGTTCTGTATATCTGTGTGGGACCTGTGGCCACTACTGCTGTAAAGGTACAGAAAAGTAGGCACTTGAAGATAAAGAGTGCACATTTTTACTTAAGCTGTATTTTATTTTCACTTTCAGACCATTCAATTAAAGGTGCAACGTGTAAAGCCACCTGAAAACTGAAAAAAAAAAAAAAAAGAGATGAAATGCGGAGATCCCACCCCGGGTAAACAACTGAAAAAAATCACAAATCTCCAAGCCCCAGTTACAAAAAAAAAAAGACAAAAACAAATGTAAAACTGGCTCACAGCTTGTGAATGCAGTGGCTACTGAATTAATTGTGCTTGCAGCTGTATCTTCAACGCAGGTTATTGCGTTTGTCATGTATGTTATTGAGCTGTCAGTGCTTGAGCTGCTGATGCATACAGACAGGGCATATCGAGCAGCTGGCACAGACCAGGTACCGATGGTGTTAACTGCTCCATTCACTTTGCAGTCTGTGCAGTGTTGCTTTTGTATTTTTTTTATTATGCAGCACTGATGGCAGACTTTTATGCTACGGTAACTCATTGTCATTTGAGGTGCTCAGTGGTTTTAAAAAAAAAATTTACACATTGCATCTTTAAATATTGGTCATAGCATTTGGCAGTGATGACTATTTCAACATCCATCTTTTGTTATGATTAGGGATGCACCGATATATCATTGACACGTTGGTATGGGCCTGCATTAACCTCTTTGACTAACACTAACAAAATGGATGAATACGTCCATGCTGGAGGAGGGACTCAGACACCTTAGCTGCAAATCAGCATCCCTAATTGACGTTTAGGGTTTTCCATTTTTAATATATTACTAATGATATTTGATATTTGCATTATTAAATGTCACGATATTAAGAGTAAACATATTAGCCAAATAGAGAGTGACTAGCCAAAAGACTAAACAGTTCAATTACTTGCTTTGCAAAACATTCCTACCAGCAAAGAAACAAAAAAAAGGTTTCAGTCATGTTATAACATTGTATTGGATCAGAATTGGTGCATCCCTAGTTATAATACATTCTAGGTTTTCAAATCAATTCTCATTCAATCTCAGTGTGTCGTGGGTTGACATAGAGCACATTCAAATGGACGGAAAAAAAAAAGGCTAATAATCTAAAAATTTATATAAAATTAGTGATTACTTTTGATATAAAATCATATTCATGAAATGTTATATATTCCAGTCTGATTTAATACATGATCTTAAGGCTTGTACTTGTGCCACTTTGGTCATAACTAATAAATTACATTCTAACGCAAAAAATAAATTGCATCTGTTAAAGCACAGTGCTGACCACGTCAAAGTCCTTGTTAGCCTGGGAAGTACTAGGCAAAGACTTAAGGTACTCAAGATGTCTTCTAGCATCCTCTTGGTTGTGTCTTACATAGTAAATGACATAAGCGATAACCATGGTAAACCATCCAAACATGGTGACAAACATGGCCACATCTGTAGTCTTGTGATGGAAGTTGCAGAAGTTGATACCAGAATCCAGGACCTGGATAACCGGCTTTCCGGCATATTCCTCCTGAATCGACGTGTGACAGCTGACCTGGTTTACAGTCTCTGGGTCGAGCTGGAGTTCTCGCAGCACCTCCTGCAGTGTGCACTCACAGTGCCACGGATTGTTGGAGAGTCTTATCTTGGCTTGCAGGCGAGCGAAAGCCTCCTTGGGCACGCTGCGGAGGAGATTGTTGGAAAGGTCCAGGACCCGCAGGCCTTCAGACAGCCCCTGAAAAGCCCCGGCCTCCACAGTTTCAATAGAGTTGCGGGACAGGTCCAGCTCCTGGAGCCGTGGGAGGTTCTTGAAAGCCTGACCGGGAATCTTGGTGATATGATTTGAGGAAAGCAGCAGAGAGACCGTGTCACGTGGGAGATCTGAAGGGATCTTCTCCAAATTTCGTGAGGCACACTGTACAACCACCAGGCCATTCTTCTCAGAACAGAGGCAGCTTTTGGGGCAGGCAGATGCAAGCACGCTCCCAAAAAACAAAGCAACATGCAGACGGCAGAAAAAGATATAGGACTGGCAGAAGGTCCTGTGCATAGGAGGCCCCATACAGAAAACCATATCCAGCTATTGTTCATAACCACACAGGTTTAAATGCATTACATCAGATGAACTGATGCAAATAACCTGTATTTGGAAGAAGGTGTACAGCATATTGTACTGTACTGAAATACAAACGGAGTCATTGCCATTTGAAAGGCATAAAAGGCCAGAAGAAATTGATTTCCAAAACACGGCATTTAAAAATGATTTGGCTGGCAGGGATAGGAGGATACTGGATGATAGTTCCTGGAATATGCTGAGATGAACTGCAAGAACCAAAAGGAAAAGAGAACTATTGTCAATACATTTTGAATCAAAGTGCCAAAAAACGTATTTGATTTATAAGCAGTACAATGTCAAATAGCTATTATCAAAGGTAAGCCATCTGAATCTGCCCATTGACTAATATTAACCTACTCCCTTCTCGGCCAATCTTAACAATACAGAGAAACCACTACAGTTACGCCTAAAAAAATGACAGTTTTATAAGTGTAGAATAGGAAGTATATTGAAAAGGGTTTGATGCTCAAATAATTAATTCAATGCATTGCCATCTTAACCATTATGGATGGTGTATTAGACCATTACATCAGATCCTTAAAAATAATGTGAAAAGGAGCAAAAATGACTAATTAAAGCCACTTGTCCCTTATCTATAATAGGACCCACCTCACACATCTCTGCTATGAAAGCTTTGAACACAACAGAGAATATTTAATATGTATATATTTTTGTAAGAATTAATATCGATTGCTGTCTAGTTGCAGAGGTAAGTCAGAACACATTAATTGTTCACATCCAAAAAGCCAGCAGCAAATTTGACAATCCCAAAGTTCAAATAATAGTAAGAAACAGGTTTAATTAGGATTTAAGTAAATTGCATGCTGTCCAAAAATGAAAGTAGATACAGACGGAACCATCGTTTTTTTAAAAAAAGCGACACTTAAAAAAAACATGTATATCTATTTAAAAAAAAAAAACCGTAAATACCTTTTGAGACAGCCGACTCGGTGGTTGCAGGGCCGAAGCAGCACTTGTTGCGGTCCCAACCCTGCCGCTTGCCTGGTCGCGGTGTGCACCGCTGGCTGAGCGGGACGGAGGATGTATATCGGCGCTCGCTGCGCGCTGATTGGTCCGCTGCGTGGCGGGGGCGCGCGGCGTGTGGCGGGAGCGCGCGGCGCGACTTCCCACGGACCTGAATGGACGGAAGGGCGCGGAACCGGTTGCCGTTGTTGGTGGATAGGTCGGTAGTTGCGTTGGGTTTGCACTTCTCCTTCATTGGAAAACAGAAGACCCGGGTTCAAATCCTACTTACTACCATTGTGTCCCTGCAAGACACTTAACTCTTAATTGCTCCAGGGGGGGGACTGTCCCTGTAACTGCTGATTGTAAGTCGCTCTGGATAAGGGCGTCTGATAAATGCTGTAAATGTGAAAAGGAAAGTTACCGTCACGTGCCGCCTGCTGATTTTTGGGAAAGGGGGCGTGGTCATGTGAAATAATGTTTTTGTAATTTAATATAAAGATTCAATATTTTCAGTACAACAGTATATACAGTATACCGTGTGTTTCACACAGACCCCCCACCCCCCCATAGTGCAATCATAAACTAACTCATATACAGGGAGTGCAGAATTATTAGGCAAGTTGTACAACCATGTTCTCAATGAACCCAAAAAACTCATTAATATCAAAGCTGAATGTTTTTGGAAGTAGTTTTTAGTTTGTTTTTATTTTGAGCTATTTTAGGGGGATATCTGTGTGTGCAGGTGACTATTACTGTGCATAATTATTAGGAAACTTAACAAAAAACAAATATATACCCATTTCAATTATTTATTTTTACCAGTGAAACCAATATAACATCTCCACATTCACAAATATACATTTCTGACATTCAAAAACAAAACAAAAACAAATCAGCGACCAATATAGCCACCTTTCTTTGCAAGGACACTCAAAAGCCTGCCATCCATGGATTCTGTCAGTGTTTTGATCTGTTCACCATCAACATTGCGTGCAGCAGCAACCACAGCCTCCCAGACACTGTTCAGAGAGGTGTACTGTTTTCCCTCCTTGTAAATCTCCACAGGTTCTCAATGGGGTTCAGATCAGGTGAACAAGGAGGCCATGTCATTAGTTTTTCTTCTTTTATACCCTTTCTTGGCAGCCACGCTGTGGAGTACTTGGACGCGTGTGATGGAGCATTGTCCTGCATGAAAATCATGTTTTTCTTGAAAGGTGCAGACTTCTTCCTGTACCACTGCTTGAAGAAGGTGTCTTCCAGAAACTGGCAGTAGGACTGGGAGTTGAGCTTGACTCCATCCTCAACCCGAAAAGGCCCCACAAGCTCACCTTTGATGATACCAGCCCAAACCAGTACTCCACCTCCACCTTGCGGACTGGAGCTCTCTGCCCTTTACCAATCCAGCCACGGGCCCATCCATCTGGCCCATCAAGACTCACTCTCATTTAATTAGTCCATAAAACCTTAGAAAAATCAGTCTTGAGATATTTCTTGGCCCAGTCTTGACGTTTCAGCTTGTGTGTCTTGTTCAGTGGTGGTCATCTTTCAGCCTTTCTTACCTTGGCCATGTCTCTGAGTATTGCACACCTTGTGCTTTTGGGCACTCCAGTGATGTTGCAGGTCTGAAATATGGCCAAACTGGTGGCAAGTGGCATCTTGGCAGCTGCACGCTTGACTTTTCTCAGTGCATGGGCAGTTATTTTGCGCCTTGGTTTTTCCACACGCTTCTTGCGACCCTGTTGACTATTTTGAATGAAACGCTTGATTGTTCGATGATCACGCTTCAGAAGCTTTGCAATTTTAAGAGTGCTGCATCCCTCTGCAAGATATCCCACTATTTTTTACTTTTCTGAGCCTGTCAAGTCCTTCTTTGACCCATTTTGCCAAAGGAAAGGAAGTTGCCTAATAATTATGCACACCTGATATAGGGTGTTGATGTCATTAGACCACACCCCTTCTCATTACAGAGATGCACATCACCTAATATGCTTAATTGGTAGTAGGCTTTCGAGCCTATACAGCTTGGAGTAAGACAACATGCATGAAGAGGATGATGTGGACAAAATACTCATTTGCCTAATAATTCTGCACTCCCTGTATATATGTATATTCACACTAAACAAACTATACTAACTAAAACTAAAGCTTAAATACTGTACAGGTTTCTTTAAATGAGAAAAGTAGAACTTTTCTGTACAATGAACAGGTCGAACAGGACATAATACTACGACACTCTACCAAATTGTCCGAATAAATGACTAGTACTATTCAATGTAAAAGAAAATAAACATACAGTACAGGCCAAACGTTTGAACACACCTTCTCATTCAATGTGTTTTCTTTATTTTCAAGACTATTTACATTGGTCTCACTGAAGGCATCAAAACTACGAATGAACACACATGGAGTTATGTACTTAATAAAAAGAGGAGACCTGCCTTCCACAGTCACCGGACCTGAACCCAGTCGAGATGGTTTGGGGTGAGCTGGACAGCAGTGAAGGCAAAGGGGCCAACAAGTGCTAAACACCTCTGGGAACTCCTTCAAGACTGTTGGAAAACCATTTCAGGTGACGACCTCTTGAAGCTCATCGAGAGAATGCCAAGAGTGTGCAAAGCAGTAATCAGAGCAAAGGGCGGCTATTTTGAAGAAACTAGAATATAAAACATGTTTTCTGATATTTCACCTTTTTTTGTTAAGTACATAACATTTACCAATGTAAATGGTCATGAAAATGAAGAAAGCACATTGAATGAGAAGGTGTGTCCAAACCTTTGGTTTGATTTATTTACTTTTATACCTAACAGTCAAACAGGTTTGTGGAATAGAGATATCTGGATATCTGGATACATTGTTGTGCCTCATCACTGGCCTCCTCTGCATTAAGGAGGAATCTCGAGCTGCCCCGCCTCTAATGTTTTCCCAATCTGCCGGGGAAAACTGTCTGTCTACGTTTGTTGTCTGGCTTTATTACTTGTTGTCTGTGGAATTACTAAGCGTGAAAACAATGAAAAACATTGTGCCTATATGAGCATTCAAGTTCATTTAAACAAGACCATTCTTCTCAATGAGTTGTTGAATATCAGTATCATTTGAAAAAAAATGCAAAATGTTCTGCAATTCAGTTTAGCTGCCTAACTACACATTCATCATTCATTTGCAGTGATCAGCAACATTCTGCCACTGTCTCATCTATTCCGTTTTTTAAAGACAGTCACCGTCTTTATGCGTGTATTGTGATAGACAACATAATTTCTAAACGGCTTTCTGCCAGCATGACCATTAATCAACTGCGATGTCCTGAAGGCATCTGGTAAATTTCATAGAAGCTACTGAAATGTTGAACTACTACTGAGAACAAAACACACTCTCAATCTTGCACAATATTGTAAACAATTGGAACAGCCTTTACAAAAAGTATTCAGACCCCCTTAAATGTTGTTATGTTGCAGCCATTTGCTAAAATCTTTAATGTACACACAGCACCCCATATTGAAAGAAATTGATGATATTTTTGCAGATTTATTGACAAAAAAAAAAGAAAAAGAAATATCACATGGTCGTACATATTCAGACCCTCTTCTCAGTATTTAGTAGAAGCTCCCTTTTGCTCTAATACAGCCATGAGTCTTTTGGGGAAAGCTGCAACAAGTTTTCACACTTGGATTTGGGGATTCCTCCTTGCAGATCCTCTCCAGTTCTGGCAGGTTGGATGGTAGACGTTGGTGGACAGCCATTTTTAGGTCTCTCCAGAGATGCTCAATTGGGTTTATGTGCAGGGCTTTGGCTGGCTATTCATGAACAGTCACAGACCAGTATAAGGTCCGGAGCACTCTGGAGAAGATATCTGTCCAGGATATCCCTGTACTTGGCTTCATTCATCTTTCTCTCAATTGCAACCTGTCATTCTGTCCCTGCAGCTGCAAAACACCCCCACAGCATGATGCTGCCACCACCATGCTTCACTGTTGGGACTGTATTGGACAGGTGATGAGCAGTGCCTGGTTCTCTCCACACATGCCAAATTAAGGCCAAAAAGTTCTATCTTGGTCTGGTCTCATCAGACCAGAGAATCTTATCTCTCACCATCTTGGAGTCCTTCGAGTTTTTTTTAGCAAACTCAATGCAGGCTTTCATGTGTCTGGCACTGAAGAGAGGCTTCCGTTGGGCCACTCTGCCACAAAGCCCAGACTGCAGTGATGATTGGCTTTCTACAACTTTCTCCCAACTCCCGACTGCATCTCTGGAGCTCAGCCACAGTGATCTTTGGGTTCTTCTTTACCTTCTTTACCTCTCTTACCAAGGCACTTCTACCGCGAAAGCTCAGTTTGGCCTGACGGCCAGCTCTAGGAAGGTTTCTGGTCGTCACAAACGTCTTCTATTTAAGGATTATGGAGACCACTGTGCTCTTAGGAACCTTAAATGCAGCAGATATTTTTTGTAACCTTGGCCAGATCAATGCCTTGCCACAATTCTGTGATTTCCATTCAATATGGGGTGCTGTGTGTACATTAATAATGAAAAAATTATCTTAAATTATTTTAGCCACAATTATTTTATTACCATTCAATATGGGGTGCTGTGTGTACATTAATGATGAAAAAGTTATCTTAAATTATTTTAGCAAATGGCTGCATTATAACAAAAAGTGAACATTTTAAGGAGGCCTGAGTACTTTCCGTACCCACTGTGTGTGTGTGTGTGTGTGTGTGTGTGTAGTTCACACACACACAGTGGGTTTATGTATATATAGTGGAAGTGGGAAAGAAAACTTTGTTCTAGTTTTACTTACATAAATCAGATTTACAAGTTAGTCTAAATATTCTCTAAAGAGGAAGGTCTTAAGCTGCCTTTTGAAAAATACCCAGCGACTGTGCTGTTCTGACCTTGAGGGGAAGTTAATTCCACCACTTAAGGGCCAAGAAAGTTAAGTGATTGTCATTGTGATGCACAGCACAACACACAGTGACACAACAAAATGTGTCCTCTGCGTTTAATCATCACCATTAGTGAGCAGTGGGCAGCCATGACAGGCGCCCCAGAGAGCAGTGTGTGGGGATGATGCTTTTCTCAGTGGCACCTCAGTGGTACCTTGGCAGATTGGCAACATTCTGATTATGGGTTTGCTTCCTTAACCGCTAGGCCACCACTGCCCCAGATGAGTGTCTTCCTCGTACCTTAAAAGGTGGAAACTCCAGGCAAGCAGTGCTGGAGGGTCAGAGAGTGTGAGGTGCAGTGTGAGGTATAATAAGGGCTCTGAGGTATGATGACACTACCCCATGCTTGGCTTTGTAGGCCAGAATCAGTATTTTGAATCTGATGGGAAGCTACTGGGAGCCAGTGGAGGGTTGTGTGAGAGAATTTGGGAAGGTAAAACACCAGTTGAACTGCTGTATTGTAGGCCTGCTAGACTGTCATTGTACAATTGCCTAAACAACGAAATTTGTTAGTGAGTCCGCAAAGGTGCAAGAAAAGTGTCAACTGACAGTGCAAGATATAAAAACTAAATACAGGAGTACAAGTATGGACAATATAAAACAGCACAATATAAACAGTATGAAACAGTACAGGAGACTTTGGGGGGTGTATACACAAGGGCATTATAAATATAATAAAATACATAATATATAGTATGTCATAGAGTTAGGGCTAAGAATGAGTGAAACTATTAAAGTAAAAAGTTTTACTTTGTCACATGTGATACAGCAGCACAGCTCACCCTGAGTGAGCAGTAGGCGGCCATGACAGGCATCCGGGGAGCAGTGTGTGGGGACGGTGCTTTGCTCAGTGGCACCTCAGTGGATTCAAACCGGCAACCTTCTGATTACAGAGCCGCTTCCTTAACCGCTAGGCCACCACTGCCCCTTATTGCAAATTCGCCAAGAAATTGCACATGGTCTTGTGCATGCCTGTATGGGAGAATGTCATTGATTGGTTGCATTGAGAGTTCTGGCGGTGCAGCAAGATGGCAGTAGTCTAGATTACTAGGGACTGATTGAATATCTCGTGGGGCCTGTGTTCATAGATAAGGGTGGAGGGTGGATCCATCTGATACTGAAAGTGAAAAACTGAACGTGTTTTTGTCATTGCAATACAAAGCACACAATGAAACGTGTCCTCTGCGTTTAACCCTTTATATCACCGTTAGCGGGCAGCCATGAAAAGCGTCCAAGGAGCAGTGTGTGGGGACGGTACCTCGCTCAAGGCGACCTCAGTGACACCTTGGTGTTTCGATTACGAGTCCGCTTCCTTGCTCAGAGAAAGAATCTGAGTGGGAAAGATTGGTGATTGAGAAGGAGAGGTGATTGTCTGTAGTTACTCCAAGGCTGCGTGTGGGTACAGAATGAGAGATCTGTGAGTTTTTCGGTCGATTGCGCAAGGAATCTACTACAATGAACATTAGTTTGGTTTGGGTGGGATTGACTTTTAAATGATGATCTGCCAGCTAAGATGAAATGCAGACATGAGGAAGGAAAAGAGAAAAAAAAGTTGTGTGATGTCTGCATAGCAGTAGAACGTCACTGGCCAAATAACTATTAAAATACCTGGACATATTCTGACGCCCTTGATGGTTGACAACTCTCAATGTTTATCTCCACCCATCCCACGTTTTTTTCAGTTGACCTATGAAATCTAATTTGCCATGTCATTTATAAATGAATTATTCCAGTTATTTAGCTAGGTTGATATTTGCACTGCAAATTGACAGCCTTGACAGAACAAGACTTTCCTTTCGCTTGTATAGAAAGGAAGGCGGTCGAGCTACGGTGTCCATTGTTCCAGTGTCTTTGGTGCTATGTACCATCAACGCTGTGCACCACAGTAATGGAGTTCAAATCTGAAATTCTGGATGATGGCCATGCCTGCAGCCAAGAACCATTTTCAGGGGTTTTCAAGGCATAGTCAGAATGACTCCTTTGTACTCATTACTCAAAGCAGGTTGGCATAAAAGCAAACAACTGGCCAAGCCACTAAAGCCTCTTATGAACCCAGCTACTATCACTGTGCCCTTGAGGAACACATTGGTGTAATTTGTGAAAGTAAGTAAGAGCATCAGCGAAATGAATAAGTGTAATGCACTTTAACCTTGACCTGTGGTAATAGCTTACCTGCACCTTGCCCGGGTAGTAAACCTACCCAGTGGAGGATGATCAATTCAGACTTCAGATTTCACCACTTCTGAAGAGTTCAGTTTCATTAACAAATTAATGCTACAAATTAAGTTTTCTGTAAAAGTAATAATTTTTACTGCATCAGCGATGTGAATGACATAAAAATGGTGGATCTGGATTCATCTTAGATAACGCTCAGTTGGATAAAATAGCCTGATGGATGCCTGCCAGTAAATCAAAGTGGAGGCTATTTAATGGCCCAGATGTGCTGTCCCACGCCATCCCTGTAATGCTAACTGCCTGTAATGATTGTCATTTGTTTACATTAGGCGCGGTTATGCCCGTCTCTGTGGCCTCTCTCTCCGTAATTGCCCCACAGGCCCTCAATTCGGTGCACCTATCCACCCACCCACCCGGCCACTGCAGTCCGTGGTGCTTTGACACATTAGCACTTTCGCTAAAAGAATTGGACGCGGCGAGGGAGGGATGAGCTCCACAACGGTCATTACCAGTGGACAAACAGTGTCTAATTGTTCATCAAGGTTCCTCGTTTTCTTCCTCTATACACCTGTGACTTAACGAATTCCCCAAAGCTCACAAGTGCCTAATAGACAAATTACATGTGTCAAGTGCCAAGAGTGAATTCCGCTCCTGTAACCAACTGCCTAATTCAAGCGTAGCGCTCCTCTGACAAGGCAGATCCATCTCTTTTGATGGGTGAGATGCTGATTAGAGAGGCCCTTAGATTTGTCACAATTACTGGTGCGCGTGCTCTGGACTTGGGGCAGAAGTCAACAGTGTAAAACACAAGTCAACATTAGCTCCCCTCATTATTCAAGGGAGACGATGAGGCCGAGCATGCTGCTGAAATTGGTCCGTACGGTTTATTGGCTGAGAAATGTCTTTACAGTGTACAATTAGAGTGCCTGAATTGCACTTGATGAGATTTTAGGGATAAGTAAAGAGTAGCGGTGTAGTAGTTAGGTATAGTTTGCAGATTTGAATCTGAGGTGCCACAAAGCACCATCCCCACACACTGCTCCCAGGCTGCCCGCTGCTCACCAAGGGTGATGGGTTAAAAGCAGAGGACATGTTTCGTTGTGTCACTGTGTGCTGTGCTGCAGTGTACAATCACTTTTCAGATAACCAGCTACATGAGCCAAATATTGTGACTTCCTCAAATCTCAAAAGGTTGGCATCAAACTTTAATTGACCATTTACCATTTGTATTTTTACACCCTTATTCAGAACGACTTACAGTCCCTCTGGGGCAACTTGAGGTTAAGGGACTTGCTTAGGGACACAATGGTAGTAAGTGGGGTTCTGGTTCTTCTGATTCATAGGCAAGTGTCTTACTCACTAGACTCCTACCACCCTCAAACCTGTCCAACTCCATGAGAAGACTCTTCAGCCAATATTGGGCAATCTAAAGTTAGATATGTAGTGCACTACACTGGAGATACATCTTGGAATGTACGAACATTCTACTGGGTCACTATTTTTACACCACAGGAGTGAAGAACAGAGTATTTGAATATATAGGAAATTATGCTCCTACTTTCACCCATCGTACAGTTTATTGCAATAAAAAAAAATTGTAACTTGCAGCAGGAAGGTGAAAAGAGACCTTCAGTGGTGTGTGAAATGTAAATAAAAGAAGTATACAAAATCCTCACCACGTCCCCAGAGAACAGGGAAACTCAGCAATATGTATTTTGGGACCCTGGGACAGGAATCAAGAGGTGATTTAATTTGGGCTTATTTCCAACCGTGAACAAACTGTTTAGGAGCAATGACGCCACTCTGTAGAGGTGACCTTTCTTCCCCCAGAGTGCTGCTGCTAATTTGGAAACATGCCTTCAGACTGGGACGTGCTTCCTGGTTTTGAAGCAGTTTGGGGCATTTGTTTGTCCAGGGTCGTACCAAGTCAAGTGCGCCATGCTTTGATATTTTATAATGATTTTTTTAACCCCTTGTTTCATGCAACACATCCCTTCCTCTACGCCTAGCATAAAAACTGTTTAAAATGGTCACTCTGTATTCTTTATAGCTCGTTACGCCTATTCCCTGGTGATTTGTTGTAGTCTGGAACGGCTCAGGTGTAACCTTGACTTGGATTTTATTGTACGCCGGGGCTGGTTATTACGACCTCAGGAGTACGCCTTCTCCAGGAATGTCTCTCAGTGGGTTAGCGCTGTCCTAGATAATTTAAACGAGTTGTGGCCATTATTTCAGATATAGGCCACAGGCACAAACCTGGGCTTTAGCCTAATATCAGTTCCACTTTGTTTGGGGACTTATCTGTCACCTCAGCACTTTTGACGGTGAGACAGTTTACAGGTAATTACTGTTTTGGAAACTGCTTTGGATATGTAATGTGTGAAACATGATGGCCCATCTGGACGATCCATGTGGAGCCAACAGACACACACACTCACACACACACACACACACACACACATACTTACACAGAATCAAGGGAAAAAAAGAAACTTTATTTTTTTCTCCTTTTTACAAAACATTTCAAAGTTAACCTAATCTCAATTTAAATCTAATATACACCTGCAAGCAGCGAAATATTCAATGTAAAATAATGGTAACTCTTTGTAACATTGTCAAACAGCATCATTTACATAAACACAAACAGGAAAAGGGCCCTTGTTTTTTTTTTGCTGCTCTAGTACAAAGAAAAAAGTTCAACATGTGCAAACAAAATTGATGCAGTCGATGCAATGGACTAATGCTGAATATAAAGAATTGCTGTAGCGCAAATCCTGACGTCTGTTCATGGTAAAAACAGAGTAAATGTGCAAAAAAAAATAAAAAGACCTCAATGAACAGAGCATGTTGCGATGTTATGAGTATGAATGAAGGTGACAAGCCAAACTGATAATGCAGTTTGAGAATGTGAGCATGAATTACAGGTTTCTCCAACATACTGCATTGGGGGCTTAATAATGTTCAAAAAGATTTTATTGCCATCATAAATATTTAAGTTAAAAAAACTGTTATCCTAGCAACAGTGTCTTACTTCACAATGAAACCAAACAATACTCCTATAATAATAATAATATATTAATAATAATAATAATTATGTCCAACTAAAACAGTCAAATGTCTTCAATATTCCATCACTGTCAAGGCTATAAAGAAATTAAATTATTGTAGGCTGATCCTCCCATAAATAGCTACACCACCACATTTTAAACCTACTGTCACAATTAAACATTCCATATAAATAGTACAAGACACAGTCTTGCATAAACATACAATCTAAATTAACACTCAGAATTTTAAGCAGTGCAAATTCGTTGATGCCAAAGGTCCCTCTATTAAACTGTGAAGACAACTCTAATTCATGGAAGAAACAGTAAACAAATTAAGTTATGAATGCCATTGCGGGAAATCACTATTGTTTTTATTGTTTGTGTAATTTTGTGTTATTACGGCTGATGCAGCTGAACCTTGAATGCAGCTAATGGACAGACCAATAACTACTGAAAAATAATCACTGTTTTTAATTACCGTTGTAACTTGTGGAAAGCAGTTGGAATAGTTAGCGCAACTTTAGACAATGACTGAAAATATCAAATAACAACTAAATTAAATACAATAAATAAATAAATACAGCTACAGTGCTCGTTAGAAGAACAATAAATAACTTGTGTTGAAAGAATTACATTCAACTTTCATTTTCAGTACCAAGTATCAGTGGAGATGAGAATGTACAAAAACAATTGTACCAAATGTACAAAAATTAATGTTGTCACACTATCTTCAAGTCCACTGATAAAAAGGGTTAAATAATTATTGGTATAGTGGATATCAACATTTACAATTTTGTTGAACTAAAGACTGATTTGGATAAATTTGTGTTTATAAAGTTTAAGTAAATTGGTCATATGAAGGGACAACTTTTAGGAACTTAAGCACTTACAGTGCAGGTCACTTACAGGGCCATTTGCCTCAACCTCATATCAAAGCAATTATGAGCGGCTCTAAATACAGCCCTGAATTTCCCAGAAGCTCTGTTCCTTGGTGGAATAGTGCAGAGATAAGCATCATCCACAAAGATCTAACATAAGATCAATGGCATCCGGTTGCAGAGAGATACACAGCAGGGGTGGGTTATAAATTCTAAGGCATTAAAAATGCCAATGTTGTGAATGTCACTAGAAAATGTCACACTTCATAACTGGTGGCCAACAGACAGACTACGAAGACTTTTAAAAATGACAGCAGTGCCTTATGAATGGGGTAGGTTGGCAAGCCAAAAAAAAGTACATTTCTTAAACCTCTGCTATCAATTTTGAAAGGAGTTACATTCAAAACCACGCAAATATCTAAACTTCAGAAGGTCCACAGTGTACGAAATTCCAAAAACCAGACAAAGTTGGAGCATTTTTGCCTTACTTCTGAAGAGATATGACTCAAGACCTATAGAGGTCATCACTCACAGGGACAGGGACTCAAGACAGAGGGTATAATGAGCATCTCCAAATACTATAGCAAAAACCTCCTTCCAGCTAGTCAATGTGAAGTCAATGTGATATTTTGGAGACACTGAAACACAAAATTTTTGTTTTACTGAAGGTGAAATGACATTTTGTTTTCAGTCTTTGGATCAACAAAATCTGAAGTGCTTAGAACATGCAAATATCCATTAAGCTGCCAGAAGTAAAGAAAAGAAAATTGTAATTGCAGCCATTAAGGTAACTTAATCCAAAAATGACAACCCTGCAGTATTCATCAGAAAATTGAGTTAAAAATGTATTTTCAGTTTAGCTGCAGTAATTGGATGATGCTTATGTCTGTGTGCTTTGGGCCGATTTGTATTGTGCTTGCATAGCTTATTGTCATAAATATTTCTGTTCAGAGAGTTGGAGAGACTGAAGAGTGGCTAGAACTTGACTGTTGACACTGCTAAACAGTAACAGACTTAGTAAAAGGGCGGTTATTGAGAGGGCAGGAGACAAACAGAAATTGAACTTTAAAAAGAGGAATTAAGATCTACAAATTGTCAAAAACTAAATAAACAATCATGAGCAAAGAGGAAGGCAGACCAGTGTGGTAGGTCCTCCAAAACCCCTTAGACGATTACGGCCTGAACCCAAGAACATTCTGTGGCCCTAAAAACATTTGGTTCAGTCCAAACAAAACAAAATCATCTAGAAATCAAGCTAGACAACAGAAAGTACATAGTCATATTGCCGTTTATAAATAATAATAATAATAATAAAAAGAAAAACATATGGTTGACGAATTGTAGGCTGTGTGCATTAAGCTGTCATTAGAGAACAATCTTTTTTTGTGTGTGTTTATCGTGTGAACGCATGCGGGCTCCAGTGTATTTTTTCCGGTTTGAGGGACAAGAAAAGCAAAACTGAGTTTTTGTGGAGAGACTGGGGGGGCGGTATGTGCAGCACATAAGCATGCGGACAATGAGAACGAATGGGAGAAAGGAGCTGGGGAAATTCCATTATCTTTCAATCTGTATTCACATTTTGCGTCTGGTCATATTTACGTTCCTCACCTAAACAAGTCAGATTGAACAAGTTGAATGATTTGACGCTTAAAATATCCCACGTGGCCTGCATTATGTTTTTTTTTTTTGTGACCAGAGTTGAACAGAATACAGTAGAGAGTCTGATAATGTATCCTGAATGTGATCCTCATGCCACGAAGACAGACGCGCATAAATGCACAGGAGCAGTGCAAACATTCCATCAAATGCTTCAGCTACTCGATACTCAGTGAGTCAGGCTTCACAGTGTTTGTTTCTTTAATCTACAAAATGTATTCAGTGAATCATAATTCCTTCTGTATTTCTCAGACGTCAACAGAGCTGAGCATGTAGTGAAATATATAATGTATATTTCTTATAATAGTGGATGAATTCAATGAATTGGCAATGAAATTGGTAACGCAGAGCGCCAGTCGGTGACATGAAAGGTACTAGAGTTACAAAAAATTAAAGTGTCCTTTGAAATTAAAAAAAACATTGAGGGTAAGTAGGGAGTATTGAAGTTAATAACATGTGGGAGCATGGGACAAGCAACAATAAATTTTAAGTATGTATACATTATAGAATTAAATGAACTATAAATCACTTAAAATTCAGGACTGCTGATTACAGAGATAAAACAAACTAGGTGCAATGCCATTGGCTCAAGGGTCATGTGATGCAGTGAAGGATGATGGGTAGAAATTAGAGAGTGCCCATTCCAGTGACCTCAGACGTCAGCCTAGAACAGTCAAGGGGACAGGGAGGTAAGTGGAGGGTTGGGGAAAAAAGAGATAGAAAAATAGAGAAAAATAAAAACAATTCTGAAAGCACTTTTGCACAGTTTTGAAAGCTCTGCAGTTGTCCATCTTCTGCATAATTGTCATGCATTTGGATTAACAGATGCATTCAAGTACAAAATACGACACCCCAAAAACAATGCCAAATCAAACCTTATAACCATTAAAAACATTTCCAAACATATTTTTTTTGTGAATTGAAATATAGATATATTATATATTCAGCATCCATAACAAAATGAATGGACTTATTCACAGGCTCTCATTGGAATAAAGACAATTTCTAACCCATTTTGATCTGATCCAGCATTCTTCCTACATGGAGGCATCACATCACTCTGGTTTCCTGGCCAACAGCATTGCTTGGTAGCAATCAGATGCAATTAGAATTTTTTTCTTTTTTTTTTTTCCTCAACATTTTACAGTTTTTATACAATTTTATGCTTTCCTGACAAGAAACTACAAGACTGAGTCAGCAACCATATATTTAACTAATCTAGCAAACAAAATCAGAGAATAAAAGTAATACATTTGGATCCTAAGCATTCAGCATGCCAAAACACCATACATAAAACACTAGAGAAACATGAACAAAATCAAACAATATATGTATATATATATATATAGATAGATTTTTTTCTCCTTCTTGAGCAATAGCCTACTTATACAAGACAAGCTACTGCTGGAAGCTGACCACTAAAGGAATAGGTGGAGGGGCTAGTAGATTCTAAAGGATTGTACATTAGGTTACTGAGGAAACGGCTGTTGTATGCTTCTGATAATGAGACCATTTGGGGGCTTCAGGATGTAGTCATGGATGAGGGGTCATTCCACATGGCTGCCACGTCCCTGAACCTGCCAGTGGAACCATGGGAAAGCAATGTTCATTAATATCTCCCAGGCATCCATTGCAACTCTGCTGCTGTGAGGCAAATAATGGTTACATCGCATTCATTTACTTGTATGGAAATACAAATAGTGATTCTTCCTGCCGCTTCCGTGACCCGTGTTTTGGCCATTTGCATTTGCTCTCTAACACAGATCACCTACTGTACTGTTAACAAAGGCAAATTTTGGTAAAAAGAGAGCCATCTAAAACAGAGCGAAATTCCCTTGTGTATGCTTCAAATGCAGAGGTGAGATGAATGCACAAGCAGGAGTTTTCTGCTTCAGGTGTTCTCCTGTCAACTGTCTGTTTCATTAGAGCACCCTCAGAGAATATATACTACCCTGTTCAGGTCAAAGGAGTTTGGGTTTTTCTGGTTAAAGCAGAGAATGCAGACGTAGAACTTTAAAATTGTAAATCAACTGCCTGAGCTGAGGTTTACTACGATATTCAGAAGTGAAGCTTGCAAACAAGGTCCCAGGGCATTTCTACTGGAGATGGGAATAGTGAACCAAATTCAATTCACTTCAATGGCACTCAACCACAAACCCATGAAGGGGGTTGTGGTATTAACACTGATGCAAAGTAACCAAAAAAGGAAAAAAATCAGTAGTTTATGCAAATAAGTATTGAATTTGCAAAATGTACTCAGATACCCCCCCTTAAAAATACTAGCAAAAAAAGCACTAGAGCAGAATATCAGTTATTGTAAATGCAATATAAAAAGACTACATATTTCTAACTGGATATGTATTCCTGGGACTAGGAAATAAATCCCAGATTTACAGTAAATTTAAACAAAATTTATTTAAAATAAAAGACAACACAACTGTTCAGTCCAGAGCTATGTAGTAGCATGTGCTTCAGGGTGTATCCAAATTCACTTTCAGAAGTGGAAACTGCCCACTTATTAAGATTCTCTGAATTAAAAGTTATTCTGCTTTGGCTACAACAAACTGCTACATTTTCCATTTATTTGCTATAAATTGTGAGCACAAAATAGCAACTGTGTGGCTCCTATTAACAAAAAGTGAGTGAAAAACATTAGAAGTAGCACATTTTTTGTATTAAATTGCAAAAAACGACCGGCCAAACAATACCAAATCGATCCTTAGAATGGTGAGGCCAACTAGGCCATTCTTTGGTCAAGACAAATTACCACATATTCTATTGACAAACCTTAAAATGGTCCCTGAGGATGCTGCCTTGCTCCAGTGAAAATGCACAAACAATATTGTCAATACTGTCAATATTGTTCACAGAACAATACAGGTTAAAAATTACCCCACATTCATAATACCTAGAGAATTGGCCTGATTAGGTCGAAACCACCACAGTACTAAACTGACTTTTGGTAAGGCATGAAATGGTTTCTTCAGTAAGTATTACTCTAAGTATTACTAGATTTCAATCAGCAGTTGCTTTTCGTGGCCCTGCTGTCACTCTGAAGCTACGTGCCGTGTGAGAACCAGGCACGGTGTGCGGCAGGTTACCTTGCGTTGATGAGGTACTGGGCAAGGCTGATATTGGCGGGGGTTCCTGTAATAGTAATCTGGCGCTCTGATGACCCTTCCATGGCATTAGCAATTTTGATCTGCGCTCCAGACATCTGACGGATCTCGTTGATTTTGGTTCCCTGGCGCCCGATTATGCAGCCTATTAGCTGGGAAGAAATTGCACAAGTTCTCAAAAGAACGATGCGACGCACAAACACATTTTGGAAAAGCTATTGAGGAGTGTTGTAGCTGCAGATACAGATTTTGTGTCCAAAAAAAAAACAAACAAGACAGGTAGCAAATGGCACAATAATTAGGTACACGATGCAGGGACATATTTTGATAAAAAATCTGTTTTCTATAATGACTACAGTACAGACCAAAAGTTTGGACACACCTTCTCATTCAATGCGTTTTCTTTATTTTCATGACCATTTACGTTGGTAGATTCTCACTGAAGGCATCAAAACTATGAATGAACACCTGTAGAGTTATGTACTGAACCCGATCGAGATGGTTTGGGGTGAGCTGGACCGCAGAGTGAAGGCAAAGGGGCCAACAAGTGCTAAACACCTCTGGGAACTCCTTCAAGACTGTTGGAAAACCATTTCAGGTGACGACCTCTTGAAGCTCATCGAGAGAATGCCAAGAGTGTGCAAAGCAGTAATCAGAGCAAAGGGCGGCTATTTTGAAGAAACTAGTTATTTCACCTTTTTTTGTTAAGTACATAATTCCACATGTGTTCATTCATAGTTCTGATGCCTTCAGTGAGAATCTACCAATAATAATGAAAATAAATGAAACACATTGAATAAGAAGGTGTGTCCAAACCTTTGGCCTGTACTGTGTATATTACACAGTCGACTGTAAAATAAGATCTTTTTTTTCTGTCATTGATATAAGCCCTTACTCACATCATTGGGAATGGAGAGTTCATGAGTACTGGCCGGGGGACTGGCATCCAGACCTAATGCACGCAGCAAAGAGGGGGGAAGACAGCAGCATAAATAGCACTTAAACACACTCAGGGTGGCATCTGCTCCCAGTGGACCACCACGGCAGGCAGTCGCAGGAAAAACAGCTCCGGTGCACAAGCTGCGGTAACCTGAAGACTTCTGAAGGTAGCCTAATTGCCGAATGAAAGAGAATGCTCCAGAAAAAAAGTGGTGTACTGTTCACTAGTAAAGTTAAATATAGTGGAGAGCTGCAAACCAACAAATTAACCATGATCAATTCTTAATTCTTGAGAGCGTCAGCAGAGGTGGAAATGAATTGTGGAACTTAATTTGAACTTTTCATGTGTGGAGCATGTGCCAGTCAACTGAACAGAAATGTGTTCGGTTGAGTTTGTTGCAGTGAATGGTCACCACTCCTGTGCTCCCTGCAGACACCTTCAAGCGTTGAGCGTACCATGGACAAAACGTTAACAATTACCTGCAATTAGCAGGTAAATATTTCTTTATTGATAGAGAATCGTTTCAATGCCTGTATGCGGTCCCATCTGTTTACATGTCAACACTCAGTTAGGAGGTTTATTTTCAAGAACCACTAGAGGAGTAACAGATGGTTTGGAGCTGATTTACTGAACGATTCCAGGGAATTGACTGGTTCTAGGTTTAGGCTTGTCATTTATTACCAAGCTGATACCCAGAGGGTTAACAGTTTACAAAGGAGCTCACTACCCAAATAGACTAATCTTCCTGCCCATGCCGAAACTCTGTAATCAGACTGTAGATTTTATATTAATCTGCTGCAATAAAAGTGGTTTAAGTGGTTTCACAAAGGGGTTCTATCAAGTAGCCGGGTGAACAAAAGACACAAAAAAAACTGTAAACCAAAAGAATAAATAAATAAAAACTAATACACACGAGCAAAGAAAAAAAAAAGAGCTTTCACAGTTAAGTGTTAAGCAACCACCAGGGGCATGTCATGAAGTGTGACACGGAAAAAAGAAGGAACAAGAGAAAGAGACAAAGAGAGTGCTTCTACAGGAAACAAAGAGAAGGAAATCTCAAAAGGGCTCGTGGGTACGTACCAGGGAAAGCAGGGGTGGTCTGTCCAAGGGGGGTAAAGGGGGTTTGCTGCATAGCCAACTGGTGGAGCTTGGTCAACTGCTGAGGGGTAGGAGGGACAGCAGAACTAAGAAGTTATTTTTATAACACAGGTTCACACCAAGAAATCAAGAACTAAACTAGAATAAAGAGATGACAAGGAAAATAAGCTGTGACACACTGTGGTGGGCGAAGAGAGAGAGAAACGGAGGTGAAGAGAGAGAGAAAGTGAGCACTACTGGAACTGGACTTGGCCTGACGTTGATATGGTTTTCGTTTCCAGTAGAGACAGAACCAATTGGAAGGATGTTCACTGTCGATAGTTTTTAAATAGTTTTTGTTGCATCACCGGTACATCATTGGACGCTTTTTAATGTCAAACCGCTCTGCTGACATGGTAGGGATGTTTGTGTTGCGTTGGTGGGATTTTTACATAGATCTGAGCAGAGAGTGGTCCACAACACAAATGCAGCACTGGAACAAAATCAAAAGACCACTTCACCAATTTTTCTATTTCTAATTCAGTCCATTGTTTGTCTTCATCAAGATAATGAGCTTTTTAAGGGTTACTATTATAATCTCTAAAATTGGGCAATTTAGGTAGTTATTTTGCAGTACTGTAATGCTATTATATTATTCATTTTGTGGTAACATGATAAGTGTTTTTTTATGACAGTTGGAATTTTAAAACGATATATTGTTTATTAAGGAATATAAAAAATATCTAATATTTTAACAGAACACAAGGGTGGTAGTAGCCTAGTGGATAACACACTTGCCTATGAACCAGAAGACCCAGGTTCAAAATCCCATTACTACCGTTGTGTCCCTGAGCAAGACACTTAACCCAAAGTTGCTCCAGGGGGACTGTCCCTGTAAGTACTGATTGTAAGTCGCTCTGGATAAGGGAGCCGGATAAATGCTGTAAATGTTAATATGGTTCAGACTCCTAGATACACACCTGAATCATACCTAGGAACCTTTCATAAATGACTAAGAAAAAGCTAATGAGTGTTGACTAGCGTATCCTTGAAGAGACAGACACTTCTCCATCCATTCAACTTTGCAGTGTCCCCTATTGACATCAGGGATAGTGGACAAGGATCCGTGTTTCTCTGCTGCCTCCCTCACAAAGAAAGTTTTAATGAGGGTGAAGGGGACGTCCAGCCTCCACTTGAGTGATTGTAATGTCAAGCAACGCCTCCCTTGGCATCAATCACTGCCTCACCTGAATTACAGCAGCTGACACACGGTATCTCTGCGGACGCTGTTACAACGAAGACTGATTATGTCAAATGTTATACATGGAGGCGATGTGGCCTTCTGGACATGCAGAGGTTACTACACGTATGCATCCTCATCATTATCACGATCACAATATTGCCAAACCCACAGTGAAGAATCAAAAAGCAAAAGAAAAAAGCTGATTCTGTTTCTGTTCATGACCACGATCATTTTCATATCCAACAGGCCAAGTCCTAAGAGGTCTGGTCGTATTTTGGAATGTCATGTGCAATTTCAGATTAAGAGATGAAAAAAAACTTATAAATCAGAAATGTCATATTAATATTATTAGCTAATATTAATATAAATCCAAGTAGGAAAACATGCAAATAGAGACGCCTTCACAGATGGAGAACATGGACAGGGAACTCACATCTGGGTGTGGAATTGCATATTGTCCCTGAATTGTGTAGGCCTGGTGAAAAAAAAAAAACAAGAAATATTTTAGAAAATATTTTTATGATGAAGGTATGATGCATAATCAAATACTCTTCAGTTTAGGATTATTATGAGGCTTTAATTGTTTATTTTTTCTGTTTGATGCATTTCTCTTAATTTCTTGTGACTGTCCTGTATTTAAAATATTAACATAAGAATGATACATGTGGAAAAGACCATTTTTTTGCCGAATGCCTCAAACACACTTCAAATGACACACTTTGCTCATCAGTCTACAATGGTTAGAATGAGCTGAAATGACTGATACAATATCCTTTTACTGGTAATCCTGTTTAGTATGGAGAGCGTATTTTACGCCTTGGAAAATTCCTTCTAGGATAAATAATGTGTGTTCAGCTCTTGTGCCAACACAGAATTATTAAAAGGATATGGTATCTGTTTTGTAAGGAGGGGAGAGGATTATTAAACATGAGCTTGAATTGCAGAAAAGCATATTTGCCGAGTCGCATTGAACCCTCCAAAGTGGTGGTGTGCAACAAGCTCCCTCTCCTCCTCCTGCCCAAGCTTTCCCCTGATGGGCTGGGGTGGTGGCATGCAAGTGAGAAGGTGAGAAAACCTGAGTGGACTAACAGGCAGTGGCTGGTGCTGCAGTAAAAGGCTGAGGTTGGCTGCGGACGCTGCCAGCGGGTCGGCTCTTACCTGGCCACCTGAAAAAATGACGGGGGTGGAGGCGGGCTTTGGGCGGTAGGGAATGGTGGCACCTTTCGGTGGGGACTAGGAAAGGGGAAGAGGGAAGAGGCGGAGAGTGTGGTTAGATAGTGTGTGGAGAGGGTATCAGTGTTTCTGTGTGATAGGACCTCAGCATCTCTAAATTTCTAATTCTATCATTGAAATGTCCCAAACCTTAATTAAAAAGTCACCTTGACGTGAGCATCCAGGAAGCAATCATGCACTCCCGAGTGTGAAAGACTGGAGCACAGTGTTTTTGGGGGCCGACAAGTCGATACTGATTTATATGGCCCTATGCAGAACAATGAATAGGTTCCTAATAGGACAAGTCAAGAGTGTGAGTAGAGCCTAAGGGTGCTTCAGACCTACCTCACTTTGTCCATTTCGTTTCAAACTTATGGTTTACACCAAAGTTTACTTAGCTTTGACTGGTGAGAACCAAGTTAGTGAAAAGTACTGAGACCAAAGTTGGTGGTCCAGTAGTGTGAAGAATTTAATTCCTACAAGATCTTCCAACTGTCATATTTCATAAAAACTCAATAATGTAATGTTCTGTCCCATCACTTTCGGCTTCACTGTGTGCAAGAGCTTGGAAGACATCAAGCAATCCACACTTCACTTTATGGGCACCATTTTCAAGCAGCACCATGCACTAAGAATGGGCTTGGGGCTTGCTAGTGTAAGGTATAGATAGCTGGGTAGTTCTTTGTAGCTTGAAAACAAGAAAATCTACCTTTTTGCTTGACTGAAATTATTTTTGTCACTCAGAACATTTAATTATGTTTTATGGACTCAGATTAAAATGGGTTAGTTTGTGTCCATTAATATGACATTAAAGATGGTTCTCATGGTTCTCGTTATGTCTACTTATTTGCCATGACCTTCTAAGCCCCACATTTAGAAGGTAGTGCTGCACTTAGTGCCAGTTTGAAAGTAGTGGGCTATGTAATTTTTGTTTTCAATTGAATTCAGGAGAGAGTTGGGCCCTTCTGAGAGTCTGAAGAGGGTCAGACGAAAAGAGCAGGTCTGGGGTTACACTTGAAAGCAGTTTCTTGCTTTCTTGGTCATTTTTTTTGCCAGTGCAGCACAACTGAGCGTGCACCATACCCTACCTCCAGCATGACCACACATATCTGTTTGACACACTGGATGATGGCTTCTGGGGTCCCAGAGATTGTCACAGCACGCTCTGTGGAGTTGGGCAGCATGTCCCCTGCCACCTGCACTTGTGCCCCTGTGGACTGGACAAAAAGAGGCTCACTTGAGCAAAAGCAGCCTAAAGAACGCAAGTGTCTATATCTTGCGGCACATATTGCACCTCTCTCATCTCTTTGATCTTGGATCCTCCTTTTCCGATGAGGGAGCCGCACTGGCTGGCAGGGACAACAAGACGTAGAGTGACGGGGGGCTTGCTGGTTGCTGGGCTGTTGCTCATGGAGTTGATTATGTCCTAGAAAACCACAAGGACTCTAATTATTTTAGTGTGATTAGCCCCAAAACAAGTAAACTAATTAAACTAATGTGGTACTATAGTACATCAAGAGTTTCTTAGATTACTGTTAATATTCACAATTCCTGTGTGTTTAAATGCAGTGCAGTTATTATTATGCAAAATAGTTATTATTCTTTGAATGCAGAATTGACAGGAGAAGACAGACCTGGGCCTGGGAGGCGTATCTCAAATTTTCTACTCACATTTCATTCTATTCTGTTTTATATTAACAAAACGTACCTCCTCAAACTTATAGGCAATCATAGCAAAAGCCTTAAAGATGGCATCCGTGGGGCCAGTGATAGTGACAATCCTCTCCGGACAGTTTCCTTCTGAGATGTTGATACGTGCCCCACTCTGCAGGACAACAATTTTAACACTCATGTATCGTATTTTGTATGTGTAGTGTTAAGTGGAAATGGAAAAGTAATGGTGATACATATTCAAAACTCAAAGATTTAGTATCTGAATTACAGGTCAAGAATATGTACATGACAATTAAAGATAAGTAATATTCAAATTGATTTTTATGTTGCTCAAAGTAGCATACACACCTCTTCACGCATTTTCTTTACTGTTTCCCCTTTCTGTAAAAGATTAACAAATGAGACAAGAAAATGTCACAAAAGAAAAAAAAACCCTAAAACTTAAAAGAAAAGAAAAGAAATAGCAAGAAAACAGAATCTGTATATCTGACATACCTTGCCGATGATACTTCCAACCTCCTGGATGAGAAAGAAAGAAAGAAAAAAGCATGAATCCATTGTTTAAATACATAGATTATTCACTTGTTTAAGTTTCAGTTTAAGCATACTCCCAACAAATAAATCTGGTTTGTCTGAGGTGAGCAGAGGCCACTAGCTCTGATGTCTCTTATCAGCCGTGAGGGAGGGTGGGTTATGGTGACCGTGCTAGGACCGTGACTCCTTACCTTCCCGTGCATCAGGAGGCGGATGGTCAGGGTCACATTCAGGCCGCCCTCTGACTGCACTTTGTTGGGTTCCATGCTGGGAGTGGTGGTGAAGAGGCGTGTGGTCACGTGACAGAATGTCCCCAGGAGCAGGAAGAGAGTGATGGTATGGCAGCCAACCAGTCACCTGGAGAATACATGGGCACGGAACAAGAACATGATTAAAAGTGAGTTCAGAAGGGCCTATAAATTAATTTAGATGTGCCTAAATTGAACACAAGAGGGAGCACTGTTCACATTCAAATCAGCACAGTGAATGCACCCTGCAGGTCTGTAAAATTCGCAAAAACCAAAAACCAAAACATTGCCATCTCAAAAAACATTCTCTCTCACTTTTAGTTCTTTCTTTCTTTAACTGTAACAAATAATGGGATTGTCCTTCAGACAATGTTCCGGGAGAAAATGGTATTCAGCATCGGCATACATCTACTCAAGAAAAAAAAAATGATGCAACGTTACAACGAATAAATGAGCTCAACACGCCCAGGTTTCCGTAATCATTTTTCACACATGGCTGCGCTGAGACCCTATTGCTTTTGACAGCAAATGCATTGCAACTAAAACACGTGGCTTTAAAACTCTCTGCTGTAATACCTTGTGAGTTCGCCAACAAATGCACATTTCCCCTGTGTATCCAAATTGCTGCTTCATTCGTCTTTTTCATCTATTGGATTAGGTGCATGCTTTTGTCATTTTTTGTCAAGTGACATTTCTGGACAAATTTCTTGTTCCATTGAATACATTTAATTTAACATATTAAACAATTCAACATTGCTTATTAAAAAAAAATTAGTTCCATTTCAGATTGGCATGAAATAAGAATCATTAGCTGAGCCATTAAGCATGTAGTTAACTGCTACCAGCTTCATGAAATTCTTATCTAGGATTCTTTAAAAATGATTAATTCATTAGAGTAACATGCAATTGTGTTAACAGTGAATTGACAAGATGTCCACAAACACTGACCATCTATGTATTAATGAAAGGGACATGTGAAAACATGTAAAAATGCACATACTGACTGTACCTCATCCTGCCATGACCAGCAATGTTTTGTTTTAAAGAGTCAAACTGGGCCAGTATCCACAATCTCAGGGAGATTGAGAGACTGAAACGGAAATTTTAAGCCAAAATGAGAGCTTCCAGATTTCTCAGAGAAGAGTTAGATGGAGAAACTGTAAGAGGAGCAGGTCTGATAAAGATTAATTGTGTGCGTGTGTGTGCATGTGAATCATTTGGATGAATGTGTGTGTGCGAGCAGAAGGGAAATGGAGAGAGGAAAATGAACGGATAATATCTACAGCCAGCTGTCCTCCAATCTCTTGGCAGAGCGCAGATTGCATAAAAACACTAATCCGGGTTAAGGCCATGCAGGGGTGCAAGGCAGCACAGCCAGTGGACAGAAATAAACTCCGGTAGGCCCATATCCATACAACGGTGCCCTCCGTCGTCAGTGACCTGGCGAAAATGTGCGCCACCTAAGTGCACTGCTACTTTAATGGAGAGAAAAGTATAAGGATGTGAGTAGTTTATGGCTTTTTTCCACTCCAGTGTCACTCCAGCAACTCAGCATGGTGCCAACCAAGTGCAACCAAAGCACCAAAGCTGCAATACAGGGTGGCATTCAGGCAAGAAAGGTGGCTTTAACCCAACGCGAGTGCACTTGTGAGTCACTTCTCTTCGCCCCTTCATTTATGTCTATTTTAGGAGACACATAGAAAACACCAGGTTTGACTGATTATATATAGCATTTTTTTGTAAGGCTATTATGTAGTCATATGCCATTTTAGTTCAAAATCTAATAAATCAATTGTATTTTTATATGAAGGAATGAAGCATAACAGCTGTATATATTTAACGTGACCATTGTTGGCATGGTTTAAAAAAAAGCACATTGAAAATGCAGTCTTGCGTGTAAACAGCATGCGGTGGACATCGGAGCACTAAGACTGCAGGGCTAATTATGAGAATCGTCTAAGCAAGCACAATGGCCATTTCTGTGCAATGTTCCCTCAAATGGCATGTCTGCTTTGAACCCAATTTTTATTCGAGCACAGCCGTACCTTGGTTAGACCATTGCAACAAAGCACAGGCTACCTTTCTAAAAGTGTGCAGGCACTTTCTGCTACTTTAATATATTCTTTTGTTCTCCTTATATTTAAGAATGTGAATTAAATGCAAATGGGATATCTTCCTGGCCATTATTAAGAGCAGTATTTCACATGGCATGTGAAGTAGAAAGTGGGTCAAGCCTTCTACTAAAGAGCTTCTGGCCCCTTCCTCTATGGAAGCTACTGAATTAATCACGCTTTATGCTTGGTCAAACAGTATACTCAAAATGGCCCCTCTTTTTTTATATTTCTCTCTCGTTCCGCTTTCAGATGACGATGCCTCCTGCGCTTAGGTTCATGTATTTGTTTTTTTGATAAAGTAAGTATATTGTCACTTGAATGTATTATACATTCCTATTTCATTGCTTGAGCATAAATATTATGTATTGTAAAATTATTTTGACCCATTCCACCTTCAATCAGTTTAATAGAAGCAAAATCCCTTAGTCAACATTTCATAAATTCTATGTCAAATAAGACAAAATAGAAACACTAAAAACCCCCAAAAATTGCTGTAAATTGCCAACAAATATTTATCAAGAACTGGGAGAAAACTAAGAGAGCAAACAGATGTAAAACACTTCTTCAGTTATACTTACACATTAACATATCCTCAGAGAATTATTTATGTCTACACGTTGGCCATAAAAGTGGTAAAAATGTACTAGCTCAACAATGAATAAATAAAATTGATTTGTCAAAATCAATACATTACTCAATATCTGACATGGAAATGTCATGCTTTATCATGCCTTATCATGCCAGTGTTCTTGGGTGAGTGACCACCATAGTGTGGGTGTCACCATAAAGGTGCAAAATGTGAAATTCTGTGCACAGAAAATGTCTTCTGAGTGAACAAAAATATAATCAGAACAAACAAATGTATTCTGTGCATTTTATTCATTTCTTCTCTCACAAAATGCTGTTTTTGCCACAAAACCAACCAATCACAGACCAGAAGAAGTTAAATGTGATTGACTGTTTTCTGTTGTTCTGGTCTGTGATTGGTTGCTTTTGTGGCACATTTGTAATGATGTGCCAAGAGTTGAGCGAGCACATGAGACAGATCAAGAGTCGAAAATTCACCATTTTGTGAAACCCTGTGACAAGTAATAAGCCCCGGCAATAATAAATTCTCTCTATTTATTTGGCTCACCATTTAAATTTACATTTACGGAATTTATCAGACGCCCTTATCCAGAGTGACTTTCAATCAGTAGTTACAGGGACAGTCCCCCTCTGGAGCAACTTAGGGTTAAGTGTCTTGCTCAGGGACACAATGGTAGTTAGCGGGATTTGAACCTGGGTCTTCTTTTTCATAGGCAAGTGTGTTACCCACTAGGCTACTACCACCACCTTGCCATGGAATAACAGGAGTAAGCCCCAGAGTTTGATATATGTTGTATGTGCAGTCATCATAACCTGATGACACGGGCCAAGATTTGCAAATCAAATGAACATTTTATCAAAGAACATTTTCACCAAAACACATTTTACAAGCAGTGAATCATATGGAAAGGATAGGTACAATAGACCAGAAGTTCGTGTTTGCTGACTGCTCATTTACTGTGCAAGCTCAACCAAATTAAAATGATAAAAATGAATTTTCAGCTCTACCCTGCGTTTCCCGACTCCAGTCTGGAACATGACAGGAAAGGTTAAGTGTGACTGAAGTGAGACTGAGCAGCCATTCTCAGTTTAGTCAGTTGGTAAACTTCGAGAAAACGACATAATATATCGTCGCTTATTGAAATTATTCTTTATTTTATTAAATGTTTATTATAAGGAGAACTCCTGCTCTAAGAACTGCAGAAGTTTGCCATCTAGCTCCATAGGTGGTTCTGCTAATTCTGATCTCACACACAAAAACACAAAACCATAAAATAATTTGGCAAATTATTTATAGGTTACCACTAAATAAATGTATTGGGTGTGCAGTATTTTTAAGACCTTTAACTCTGGATTTAAGAATTACTAGTAATTTTTTATGATATTTAAGGCCTTCATTTTTGAAAATCCAACTTCCGCGGAAACCCTGTATCAATTATGGCATTATTTTACATAATTTAAATTTTGTTACATTTCTGAACCCAATGAAAAACTATAAATTCATAAAAGGTCAACCATCTCTCATCATCTTTTAATTTCCAGCCAGATATACTCATCTTTTTTATACAAAAAATAAACACAATCTCTCTCTCTCTCTCTCTCTCTCTGACTAGCAGACTGTCTCAGTTAAAGATGTTTCAGCAAATGGGTTTATAAATCAAAATGACACTGGGACTTTTGTTCATTCATCTGAAACTGCAAGAAAGATTATCCCCCAAAAAACTTACTGCAAGAACTCCACACAGTCATCATGTTGAAGAAATATTCAAAATAATACAAAAAAATGGAAATTAATTCATCATTTGTGACCAGTGCACAATGGATGCATTTGGGGAAATATTTTACCCTCATTAGAACTCATTATGTGGCAGTCTCTTAACCTGGCTAACAATTGGAGGTGGTCCATCCTCAAGTGAAATTGTCCCAGGCTTGAGCTGTAGGGGACTTGGCAGAGGGGCTTGGACAGATAGTGCGCCATGATTTATCGTATTAAACACATCACTAGTCCTGTCAGTGTATCAAGGGCGGGAGCATAACGAGAAGTGACAGTGTTTATTGGAGACACTGTGGCTCATACAGGATTTCAGGGCAAATTACAGCCTGAGGGCATGTGCCTTTTTTTCCTCTCCTGTCTCATCCAGCCAGACCCGCAACCTGCAATTCAGTTGAAAAACCGGAGACACAAATGGACAAAAAAAAATGGACAAATGCAAAGCATTGGGCTAGTGGAAGTGGCAAGAAGGCACCTTACACTGCCAAATATGCTTTGCCTCAATAGGTCTGTTTTCACAATATTTTCACAATAATTATTTCCGTACCATGCCCTTTTCATTTAGTTTTGCATAATAGAAAATCTGACAGATGCCAATCCTGATGCCAAATACAATAATCACTAATTACTTTCCACCACTACATGAAATGAAACTGGGTAATTAATTAAAGGCAGAAATGAAATGCTCTGGGCTGGTGTAAATTTGTGGTTGCTCATGCTGTGGCTAAACACTCCGCAGAGTCACGTGAGAGGGCCGAGGAGGTTCTTACAGCAGAGTGTCCTCATGACCGCTGCATCTCACAGGCTGACCTTGCCCGGCAGTGCAGCCGTCTGTCACCTCCAGGACATGCACCCAGTGAAGAATGAGCACCACGCCATTGCCTAATGCAGGAGCTGTGACAGATATTTTCCTCCCTTTTTTTGCTAGGCGGGTGGTAAGTGACAAGTGGATTCTGAATTATGGTCACGTTAAATTCAGAAGGTAAAGCAAAATTATTCCACTGGCCCATTTGTTATAAAGGTTCCAAGCTGGCAAGCCAATCGGTCATCATTACAAACAAGATGCAAACTGCCCTGAACTGGATGACATTAATTTACAAGACAATAAAAGTATTGACCAGACTTTTGCACACTGTACATCAGCCACTAATTATAATAATCCTACATCTTCTGACGACATTCAGTAAACATACTTTCCTAAATCCGTCATGCTTAACACGCACCTCGCCTACAGCCCTGTCTCTGTTCTCATTAATGTTCTGAGATGAGGGGTAGGTTGGAGGGGGCTCTAGCAAAATTGAACTTTTCCTCCACATAAAAGTAGTAGTAGAAAAAAAAAAAAAAAATCTCAGAGCAAAAAAAGATCACGGCCTGACACATTTTCGTCAGATAAGAGGAAAAAAAAAAAAAAAAAACACAGAATATAATCTGTCCATCTCCCGTCATCTGGTCTGCCTTAATCCTCACAGGCCAATACCAGTGGTTATTACAGTTTAATGTGAGCCACCCACCCGTATCTGGCCTCAGCCTGCTGCAGTCATGGTTTTGTTGAAAATCAGATGAACTGGATGATGACTTCAAGTGGAACTTCAAGTGCTCGAAAGTGTGCACAGGTATAAATCGTTTTTTTTTTTTAACCCAAGTAAGCAAACCACAAGCACACGCAGAATATCCAAGCGGCCGTCGTTAAAATATAGAGCAGCCTTTAAAATTCAAAAGTGTGTTTGACTTAATATATATTTAGAACACTTCCAATTGATATTTAAAAATGTTTAAACACAATTTACTGTTGAGGAAATGCAAAATAATTTAGGTTGCTGGTCAGAGATGATTTTTTCAGAAGTACATGCATTGTAACCAGGCTACACGAACAATTTCAGTTCCTCAATTTCTTAGCAAGAATATGATTAGTGTTGCATTGGCAAAAAAATAACAAATAAAAATGAATGCTATATATCTCGCAAACATGCTTGTTTAGGGCACATGTACAAATGAACCTATTTAGTGTGAAATTTGAAAGAAAAAAAAAAATCCTGATCAACACGACCAATTGCTGTAGTCAACAGATGCGAGATGTGCCGCGATCACGTGATCCTTTGGTCAAAGGTTTCTTTAAAGGCTCTAAAAACGGACTGACCATAATGGACCGGGTGTATCTGCTCTCGCCCTACAGATGTGTTGTAATGAGCTGAAGGTGCGGACCGGTGCCGTGCTGTTTAGAGCATACGGCGGGCAATTAAGATGCTGATGGAGGCTGCCTCTGGCCTAGCAACAGCGGCCACGCATGAAAATTCCACCCCAGTTCTCAAGCAGCGGTGGAGCCGATGTGAATCGTTGGCCGAAACGGCCAACGACCTTATCTAAATGTGTAATAGACGTGTCGAATACTGAATCTTAACAGATCCATCCATGCCTTCGATGCAGCAGCCAGTCACTGAGTCAGTCGCTGCCTCACAAGGCCCGTTTTTCTTATCTTTGCATGAGGAGAGGTGTGAAAGTGGGACTCGCATTTACATCTACGGTGACAAAAATTCGCGCTCGAATTCCTTCTGCGTGTATTTCGGTCTCATGTGCAATTTCAGCCTCCCACTCAGATGTCTGCCCACAGAGGACGACAGCTGTCATCACCACTGACGTCTGATGAAGGAAAGCCTCCACTCGGGGACGCGAGGCTGTGGCACCTTGAGCGAGAACAAAACCTCTCGATGTCTCGCACCTTCGCCGCGGCACTGCCGCTCATTCCTAGACCGCGAATCTTAAGGACGGTGGCGTCATCTTTATGGCGGCATTTTTATTCCGGATCCAGCGTATTTTCCTACAGTCCACGGAGCAGGAGATGCCCATGGGCGTGTGGCGTGCGCATGGGCGCTGTCGGGTGGTGGGCGTCGAGGGAGGAGGGGCGTGGACCCTCAGATGTGAACAGCTCCTGAGGACCCTTTTGTTGCAGCGCAAGTGTCTGCAGGGTGCCCTCGCGTACACAGCCTGACAGCGGGCTCTAAAACTGTCAGCCCCGATCAGTCGGCCTCGCCGAGATCTCAGCCAAAATTACGATCAAGCGCAGAGCCCCTCTGTACCCCTCGGTTCCCGCTCGACGGCCCTCCGTCCCTCCGTCCCTTCCGACGCGGTGCTACTAACGCTGATCGGAGGCACCGCTGGCCATTGTCTGACACCACAATGCAGGCGCCATCGCCATACTGGAGGTGAGACGTCGATAGCAGCGAGCGGCGACCGCGGGATGTGCGCCATGTCCTCTCAGCGAAGACACCGCCTCCATCATTAGCTTCAGCATCAAATGAAACTGAACGCGTAACTACAGCGCTATAAATCGCCTGTCGATCCGTTCTCAATATATGTCCTTGTAAACGACGTCTCAGTCAAACGGCGTTATGCAACGTTGCATGGGCTTTCACGTTCCTCAGATTTCACAGCAGCACATCCACAATAAGCAAATGATAGCAACATATGTTTGGCTTTAATGTTATTACAAAGCAAAAAAAAATTCTTATTTGCAGCTTTATGCCCGATGAATAGAGCATTCCGTCTGTTAGCGAATACTTTCAGCCTGGGCGCTTTTCTTCAACATTCGATTGGCTGTGACAGATAATAACGGCATGACAGTAATTGGCGTAATGATGGTGCAGTGGACTGCGTACCTCTACAGGATGCACTGCCCTTAACATGAAAAAAAAAAAAATACCGTCTAGGGCTAAGAACGTATTCACAAAGCTTTACGCCACACAGTACAAATTTGTAGATGTTACAGTGCCTTAAAAATTCATGGAAATCCTTAAGTTCACGAATATTACTGAAATATATTATTTGGACTTTCAAGTTTTTAAATATCGAGTTTAATTACATGTTACTTTTGAAAAATCTATTAGATGCTTGATGGTTTAATAGTATCTTGGATAAGTGTAGGAAACACCATTCTAAGTTGCTGATGGGTCTATGGTCTGTGGCGACAGTATTCACGAAGATCCGTGGACGATGTCCAAGTTGGATGTCAACGAAATACGCAAGCAGGTCATGCAATCCCATCCTTCAGCATTCATAATGTGGAAAATGAAAACAACTCGGTAAGATTTCATTTTCGTTAACAATTACAGAAAAGCTTTACCTTTTGCGCAGATCCGAACCGATGGCCACCACTGTCAGGGGTAGGGAAGGATCGAAATTTAAAAACCACAGCCAGAAAATAATTTCTCCGCTCCCCTTTCACTCAGCCCAGACACAATGCTAACAGCCGATTGGCCCTTCTTGCTGGTCATGTGGGTGAAGCGGCGGTACCATGTGACCCATCACGGCATACGTTGTGGCGAAAATGCCCTAAATACTTTTTTTTTTTGATTTTCCACTGCTGATTTTGACATTGTTTTAGGGGTGCGTTGTATCTATTTGGTGGGAAAGAGCGCCGTGGCGCGCAGATTTGCATGCAGCCCTTGGGGGCGAAGAAGAAGCAACACCCAATGATGGGGGGGCGTCTGGACCTTTCCCGAGCGACACGTCACCATGACCGTCTGTGGCCGCTGTTGATACCCTATCCAGGACAGTCTTCCCAATGCATCCGCTCCGGTGCCCTTTGGACATTGCATTCCCTTTATGTGACAACTTGACGTTAACCGATATCTGAAATCAAATCTGAAACAAATGCTCCCCCAAACCCCTAAAGAGTTCCGTCACAAACAAAGCAAATATTAACGAAAGAGAGGAAGAAGGAATAAAAAGTGTTCAGATCGTGACGGCTGGGGGGTGGGGGATGTCGATCGCTGCCATGATGTCTGATTGTCACCAGGCTCTGCTGCCCATTTAATCTGGCAGTGTTTGGAATTACTGGGAGTGCCATAGACATGAGCGGGATTATAAACCCCGGGGCTAATCCACTTCGGACGGGAATTAAACACGAGCCACTGGGGCTAAACCACTGCAATGTCATGCTACAATTAGTGAGGCGGGTCAAATACCCAGAGAAACAAGAAGCGAGGCCCAGTGAGGAGGCGCAAGACACTTTCATCGCTGGTCAAATGAAGCAACCCCTTCCATCATTGCTGCTACACGGAGAACAGGCAGAAGATGTCAAAATAATGCTCCTGAATCGTTCTGAAGAGCAAAATATGGAACAGCTGATGAAACCTACTCCTGAGCAAGCTGTTTCTGGGTTAACAACACAAATGAAGCATTAGCATCACATTAAATCAGGCAACAAAGCAGGGTGTACATGTGTGCATAATCAGAATTAAGGTCAGACGCAATCTGTTTCAGATGCAGCCATGCGCCTTTAAATGCTTCCTGCATGCAGAATGGAGAAGAGCATCAAAGACCTCTACACTGTTATTATCTCCTCGCAATCTTCCGAAGGGCTAGAGCAAAAATGCCTACACCCTGTTCCACAGCAACACTGTAGGTGGTGGTCAGCTGCACCCAGGCTTACCAGACGGAGGGGAAAGATCCAGAGGAGAAAGTACAGTAGGACCACAGATGGAAGAGACTGGGCACAATGACGGGACGACGGGCGCCCGGTGCTATAAGTAAACAAAATCATTGCCCCCCAGCAAGGTCACCAGGCCACCCCGTTTGTGGGGCAGGACGGGGTGGGCGTTGTGGCTTGTTTGGGTGAGGTAACGGCTCCATGAACCTGGCATCAGTTTGACGTGGCAAGTGAACCAGAAGGCTGTGAAGGACAGGAAGCCTGGAGAGAAGCTGGGCTCTGTGAGTCAGGCCTAAATGAATCAATGAATGGCGAGGAGTGCCTGATTTCTTAAAAGATAAAATGGGAGATGAAACAGTGTTGTTTTTGGGGGGGCGGGTGGGGCTCTCTATGGACGTTTTATGTTCATGTAAAGGAGTATGATTGGCAGTGTGACTGGGAGCGGGTAAAGCCCTTCCTGAATCAATGAGCTTAACTTTGTCTGCAACCTGGTGTCCCAAATCGAGCTGAAGCGCCATGGGGCTTAATCAAAAAAAAAAAAAAAAAAAAAAAAAAAAAAAAACTCATTATTGACCACATGGTGAGGATGTGACAAGAGGGTGGGCGGCCAGCTCAATGTTTCTGACGCTCGGGTCTCTCAGAGGCCGGAATCCATATTACTGAGCACTGAGTGAAAGTCGTAACCACTAAGCAGGGAGGTAATGCCCCGCGGGGGACGCCTTCCTCGTTCTAGCACTAAAGGAAAAGAAAGCAGATGGCTTATCTCATTGTTGTGGCTCACGCGTCCCCGTTCCACTCTTTGCTAACGTCGACGGTGAACCGCTGCCGCCGTGGCATTGAAACGCTGAGTCCCAAGGTCACAGTGTGAATGGCTCTCTCCATGTGAGTTAAGGGGAAAAAAAACAGGAAAAGATGCATCGCCCCAGAGGCTTTAGGCGTTTCGCCGCGTAAGTAAGTGTATCCTTGTGCCGTGGACGTAAGTGGAAAATTCTGATGCTTACAACACTGCGTAAGGAAAGCGCTTCATGTGAGACCCTAAAAGCTTTTTTTTTTTTTCATTGCCCTACCCGGCCCTGGCACACTAATGGAAAATTTTGCCTGATCCTCCATTTGGTCACACAGTCAATGCGTTCGACTGCCTCGCAGCAAAAACCGATAGCTAATGGCATCGTTCTGAAATGGAATTTTCAGGGCAGCTCCATCACCTCACTAATGAATTAACCTCTGACCTTGAATTAAAGACACACACACACACACACACACACACATATTTATGTATACACACACACACATATATATATATATATATATATATATATATATATGCATGCTGAGGGTGTGTTATATATAAGAAGAAGGGCCATGATGGTTCTGTGCAAAACACAATCATAACAGGGAGAGCATTGTCGCCTACACCACCCTGCGTCACCCTGTGTCATGGTGCCTGCATATGGGCTTTAAAACGTCAATCCCTCAAACATATTATTATACACATATCGTGCCAATCAATATGACGTCCCTGTTTGCTAAATTAAGCAGGATGTGAAATGACTCGTGGAACTGATCTATTTCACTGACCTTTCCAAACGCACTGTATGCTAATTCATATTTTAATTTGCTGGAAAACCCCAAACAGTGCACAGAACAATAAACACAAGGGGCCTTTAAAGCTGTTTTATTATTTCACAAATGTATTGTAATTTGCTTAAATTGCGATGCTTTATTCTGTAGAGGTGTACTTGAAAATACCACCTACTATTAAAACATGGCTTACGGGTTGATGTGTTTAGTATATGCGTTGGATTTTGATGCTACGATCTATGTCAGATTAAATCAGTTAGATTTGTGTACAAATAAACTGAATATGGAATTTGTGGCTTTCCAAAGAGAGTGGTCCGCCCCGCTTGTACTGCACGAGACAAAATGTCCTAAGCAGCCTATAAAGCACTGTGAGCAATATCAGACAATGATGATGATTTACATTCATGAAAATCATAATGCCTTTCCTGCAGCCTGACATATATTTTTTCTGACTGTCCCAGAGTCCCAGAGGCTGCGTCTCTCCGAGCACAGCAGCAGCAGCCGCGGCGCCGTCTGAACTCAAGCCTAACTTACTTGTTACTTTCATATCATAAAACCTAAAAGCGCAGCTATAACTTGTAAACTTTCCTGACAGCAGCACCCAGAAAGTCCCTGGTTCTGAACTTGGGGTGTAAGATGCCAGAAAGATTAGGTTTGTTCGGCGGTCGGCCAGGACACTTCGCCAGAAGGAGACTGGGGCAAAAATAAAAGCAGAAAATACACATGGCCGTCCACAAAACAACTGGGTTGATGCTTGAAAAGGGATCAAGTACAGCCTGCATCTGCGGCCACGTTTGCCTTCATAAAAAAACCTTGGAGGGGCACTGGGCGCCATTAGAGGAGGTAAAAACGGAATTCAGATGCACTGTGCAACACAGCATCACCCCTGAACCACATTCATCACTGTCTCGGCTAGGAACACCGTACGGCCGAGTTAACAAAAAGCCTCTGGTGGGCGCCTGCCACCTCAACTCGTGGGCAGTAAGACATATCTGCTGCAGAACGGAGCCACTGCAGGTCGGTTTGGGCAAGGGCCCCTTAGAGGGGTGGCCAGTCAGTCCTCAGAACGTGCAGGGAGATCTACCAAGACACCTGGGTTTGCACTTCATCGTTGTGTTTTTGAGGACCCCCCCTGCCCCACAGGAAATGCTAACCAGAGGACGATCAGTGCTGAAGCGCCCCCTGGAGTCATCGTCCCTGATGCCTGCATTCTGGGTCACACGTATGAATCATGCAAAGCAGAATCTTAATGCCAGCCCAACCCTGAGCTGAGCCGGCGCTTTGCGAAGGTCACAATAATCCCCAAATTTGCAAGTGTGAAGAGGGGGGAAAAGATCACAGAGAAGAGACAAAACGGAAATTAGGCCGTTATTTAACGCAGTGGCGGAGTAACTGTCTAGCAAGACACATTACATGCATACTCCCCGTCTTGGTTCTCAGGAGAGGGGCGCAGGGAACCAGCTGTACAGCTGAGAGCAAAGTAGAAAGAAAGAAAGAAAGAAAGAAAGAAAGAAAGAAAGAAAGAAAGAAAGAAAGAAAAAAAGAAATATTATCTTCCGCAAACTCAAAACTGCTGATTTCGCACAAAAAATATATAAATAAATAAAAATCTGCAAATAGGACAGTCTGATTTATATTAGGCCTGGAATACATCCAGCCCACGGTTGCCATGGGAGTGTTCAATTAACCTCTGAGGCTGTTTTCAAGGTTCGTACAACGTCTGGCCCTGCACGGTCCGTTTGTTTATGAGAAGGAATGAAAAAAAAAAAAGTGTCACACTCTCACCTATGGCATTTGTCGCATAAAGGGCGCTGTGCAAAGCATTCGCAATATGTTGTTCATCCTTTAGGGTTAGGGTGTGTGTGTGTGTGTGTGTGTGTGTGTGTGTGTATATATATATATATATATATATATATATAGCTCAAACTCTAGATGAGCATTGGAAGAGTGGGGGTGGGGAGGGTCGGTTTACATTGATGAGCGCATGTCGACGTCCATAATCCCGCCTTCAAATCAATGCTTAACAGCATGCTTAATGAATCATTAGCCATGCGGCCAAGGATTCTACAGCTATCTGGAGCACGACGTCGAGTCCTCCTGTGCGGTAAACAAACATCGGATTTCTGACCGCCGATCACCGGGGGAACTACTTTCACTCATATGATGGTTGGATGGGGGTTGCGCACATTTCACAGATCAAAATGCATGAGGTTGGCCCGGCTCAGTATAGACCATAATGCTTCTGAGGAAAGTAATGATGGAAAAGTCCAGAATGAACAAAAGGAAAAACGGATTTGCATTTAAGTTTCTTTTTTGCCCATGTCTCATTGAGGAAACTAATTTATCTAATGAGAGGGAGGCTGAAAAAAAAAAAATTCGTTGGCAGGATCCAGAGCATAATAAAACCCTAAACAGTTTTTTTCTATTTGTATTCTTTTTGTGCAGCACAAATTCCCCCCAAATCAAGAAATACTAAAAAAAAAAACCTTGTAAAATAAAATTGATATTAGCGTTTGCATATATTCACAATTCCAAATTTATTGTCAAAACTCCCGTACATCTCCGTGCACAGGGCTTGACTTCTGTTTTATTTATTTGGACAGGAAATGTGGAATGTACTATGACAGTGTGTACAAATGAATAAATAAAATACAGGGCAGGATTGTGTATTATTAAATTCCACTCCAGAAAAAAACCTTACAGTGCAGAATGTGTTCAGCTCACCTCTCTATGTGTTTATTGCAAAAGCAATTTATGGTCTCCTCATCATTTGGATTCTGGATTTTTTATGACAACATTTGAGGAAATAAAAATACTTTCAATCTGAATGATCTAAATATGAAATATGACTAACTGCACACTTAATCATTGCTGGGGCAGTGGTGGTCTAGCAGTAAAGGAAGCAGCCCCGTAATCAGATGGTTGCTGGTTCCAATCACAAGCCGCAAGGGCACCACTGAGTAATGGTTAAAAGCAGAGGACACATTTTGTTGTGTCACCGTGTGCTGTTCTGCAGTGTTTCACAATGACTTTCACTTTCACTTGTGCCTGTAAGATTGGGTGTCGCAGGACCATGCTTTTGTCTTGCATAGCAGATGTCTACAAGAAGATGTGTGACGTTCCTGTGTCGGTGGTTGTGCGTGAAGATTCGGCACCTCTGTTTTACATGCCTTTTGTCTGAGACATTCCTGTGTCAATAGTTGTGCGTGAAGATTCAACACCTCTGTTTTACATGCCTTTTGTCTGACCGCAACGTGTGAAGTGTCAGCCGTCAGGACCGCCCACTCTCTTTGTCTTCCCCAAATGGGAGGCACTGGGGGCATGACATCAGAAACAACAGGTTCTGATTGGTCAGTGACAACTTCCTGTAGGCCAGGGGTATAAAGGTCTGCTCACATGTGGAAAAAGGGACTGAGCTTTCTTGCTCAGGGGTTTTCTATCGGAAGCCGGAAGGCTTCTGAGTCTTTTTCTCTTCTCCCTCTTTACTCTTTCTTCTTATTTCTGTTTTCTCTGTAACCTTGGTACCTTTTTACATTCAATATTCACATGTAACTACAATAATTATTTACCGGTGTTAATAAATTAGAAACTGTTCATTTTTAACCTCTATTGTGCCATGCCTCTTTCTGCCAGGTAACATCAAGTTGGAGTGGTTGAATACAGTGCTTTTGTGTGGAGGGAGAAAGATTTTTTTCTACACTCTGGTCTCTCTCACACAACATAGTCTTTTTTACATGTCATTAGTGCAGATTGACTGACACTGATTTTTTGTGTAATAGGCCCTGCCCCAATTAATCAATACAGATTAAAGTTGAAACCATAGCTGATGTATAACAAATGAAGCATTTTTTAAAACAGTAATTGACATGTGATTCATAGAGCACTGCCTTGCAGGAAAATAAGACTGCTTCTAATGATTATTTAAATAATCGATTCATTAATCTGAGAATCTGATAAAAACACATTTTAAAAAATGTGCATTCATTTCCAACCCTTTATTCAAAAACAGAACTAAACTCTTTAGAAAATGCACAAACATTGTGCTCCTTGAGCTGTTATAATAATAATAAAAAAACTAAAATTAAAATGGACTAAAACAAAAAACACTTTATGTCTGCAAAATATAGAGACTTTTAAGTGCCACCTGTGGTGCCAGAACAACAAATAATTTATAAAAGAACAATATCAATCAGAAAATTTAACTGAATTTGTTTGAATGTCAGAACTTGTTCCCTACACTACACTGCAGATGCACACACTGTTGCAGGTGAACACACCCACAAGCTCTCACACTCGCACAAACATGTCCACACGCTCCCGGCTCAGGCTCGCTCTTTTCTCGGAGGCCATGTTGCCTGCTGCAGGAAACAGCCGCTCAGACGGTGTCGATGTGGCAGGGATGCAGAGGTAAGAGGTGAAACTCTGCAGCACATGGTGACAGAACGGCTTTTAACCGCGTTGAGCACGTGCACAGACCAGGCGGCGTCAAGCAACCGGCGTTGTAAACGGCGTTTCCATAAAAACGTGTGTGTTTTTAGCATTAACATGCAGGCAAATTTGGCCCATATGACCTTGTATCTTTCCTCTCTGTTCTCTTGTTTTTTTTTTTTTTGTCTCTGCCCTGTCTATCAGCCAACCAAGCATTGTTAAGAACAACTCCAATTAACAACTCATCAACTCAACAACTCATCTTTTAGACATCATCATTCTTCTCCACAAAAATGCCAGAGTAGCTGAAATCACACACTTTCACACATCTGTAAAAATGGCCACTGACCTTTTATGCTTTAATGTATTAATGTAAAATAATGATGCAAATTTCAACCTCAGTCAAGAACAGTGCCTACCCAAAAAAATAAATAAATAAAAAAACATGTTCAAGTAAAAGCCTTGCTCATTCTTTCTGTTCATTTTTTATTGTTGATTTTTAAACAATTCCTGCACTCCGGCATGTGATGTGTTATGCTTTTTACACCGAGATGAACACACTAATTATATATAATAAGTAAAATAAATAAATAAACAAATAAATACATTAAATATATGTCGTCAGTTTTGTTCAATACAATACCCAATATATATATATATTTATAGAACAAAACTGAAGACAAAGGAATTTGAAATATCACACATGAGGATATGTAATAAAAAACAAAACAGACAGAAACATTTAAGTCCCTCCAAAGCGAGGAGCTTCTAGGAAGGGAGTGAACGTTTACAGCTCATGAAGGGGTTTGTGATAATGACAATGGTGAACAAAGTCGCCATGAAGGTAAAGAGGGATTAAAAAATTAGCCCAGTGGGTAAAACACCTGCTTATGAACCAGAAGGCCACAAAGTCGATGTGCATAAAGGCGTCTGATAAATGGTGTATGTGTAAAAATAGGTCACTCCGAAAAAACGGTTTCATCAAACATATTTCACTGTCTTCTTCTACAAAACACACACACACACACACATAAATAGTTTGTTTGTGTATTAATTCAAGGTCTGATATAAGACTAAATAAATAAAGGGCTTTTTCATTTCTTTTACTAGATATTCGCTGGCTACTTGTGCATAATATTCTATCTGCATTGCATTCTCTTCCAGTGCACAGGTCATGTGTACACAGGCCACGGGTTCACAACCGAGCTCTGGGCTTCCCCCTCCGACCGAACGTGTGGCAGTAAGCATTAGAGGATCTACCAGGGTTATTTTTATTCGTGATTCTGCAGCTCCTGTACTGATCGCCCTTGAGCAAAAGCTGCCAATGTGGCAAAACTAGTTGCGATGACAAAGGACAAAAGCTCCCATGAGATGCACCTCAGAGGTGTCTGCGGTCCAGGCCGTAAGAGGCAAAGTAATGGGAAACAAGCAGGCAACAATGTCCAGATCACAGAAATAAACCACAGCAATAAAGAAATAAATGAACGCGTTGTAAAGAAGCTTAATGAATTAACATATTAAACAACTGTTCTTGTCGCTGGCTTCACGCCACTAATCGCGGCTACTATGTGAGGACAGAACCTAATAAAGTGACATTGATTAGTTGTCACATGTGACACACCACACCACAGCACTCAATGCACCCAGTGAAATGTGTCCTGTGCTTTTAACCATCACCCTTGGTGAGCAGTGTGTGGGGACGGTGCTTTGCTCAGTGGCACCTCTGTGGCACCTCGGCAACCTTCTGATGTGTTGTTTCATTAGTTTGCTTTTTTAAGAATCATTATTCAAAGTTTATTCTTATATCTACAGCCTGTGAGAGGTCACACGGTCGTGGGAACTGGTACCGAGGGGCGGGACGGAGGCAGGGACTCACCTGAGGTGAGGCGCTCAGGGCATAAATGGAGACGGTGGGCGGAGGGAAGTGAGAGGGGAAGAGCACAGCTGTTCTACCGCGGGATCAGTTCATCAGCCTTTAGACTTCTTCCCAGGTTGGTAACCGGCCCATTCTGAAGCGAGGGTTACAAAAGGAAAGAAAGAAGGAAAAAGCGAAACGTGTGTATGTTTTAAAAAAAAAAAAGGTCAAAGAGGCAGGAGCTGCCACTGAGGCGTGGATGCCATACGTTGCACCTCGTCCACGTCACGGCCTCCCCTGCAGCCGGGATGGGGCTTGCCCCAAGAGCATGGGCAAAAATACGTGCGCCATATGTGCACCGACTCGCTCATCACATGCTTTGCTGATTTCTCTCATTAAAGGCGAGTCCAGGACGCGGAGAGGAGAGGCTTTAAAAAAACGCCGACGTTACATCTGCGCCGCTGCGTAAGTGTGACGAGGGGAGGTGAACGTTGCATACATTGTGCTGAGCTCCTCACCAACGAGGTGTCCCAAAAGTCTCTTGGGTTTTCGCTTCCAGGTCATGTGACCAAACGCTGCCACACTTCCAGAAGACTGCGGAGGGTTCCGTCTGTCCAGGGCAGTTCCACCTTGACCAAGACATAGTAGAGTAGCAGATGGTGAGCATGTGACCAAATATCATTTCATATGAATATTGTGAGGGAATGGCAGGCATACTTGTCAGGCTGTTGCTACCTCACTGCTTCCTTTACAGACGACTCTTACTCAGCTCCCGTTTTCAAATTAAATGTAGATTCTCTCTGTAAAATGGCACAAGAATACATATTAAATATTAGCAATGACATTAAATTACAGCAATCACATCCGTGTGTGGAAAGAAATAATCATATTGTCTGATATTATTTGCGACACACACAAATTAATAAATACTTTCCTTGAATTTAGAATCAAAGTACAGATTAATTCCTTACATTGTTTTCTGTGGGATTAGGGACTAGATTCCAGATCCAAGTGCTTTTGGAGATTATCCTCTGAGAAACAGGCTGAAAAAAAGGGGACAGAAACAGACATTTTCTTTTTTGTTTGTGTATAAAGCCAACATGTAGACTAAGCCTTATTTTTACAATGACGGCTCCCTCTAATGGTGAATTATGTGTTCTTAAAAAGGGAACATCAGAAGAGGCCAAATACATGAAAATATTACACCATAAAGCATTAGCGTCACCAACGCATTTAAATACTGCTTTACGTCTCTGTGCATATAAAAATGCTACAATTAATCAATTGCAGCAAAACAAATGACATGATCATATCTTTGCAAAATGAACAGTAATAAAAAATTCTGAGTGACCACTAAAATCTTATGACATTGATTTTCCTAATTTAATGAAATCAAATTAAATTAAATATGTAACTACACATCATACATACACTTTTATAAATTTTGTTTCTGTGAATTTAATACAAGGTCAGTCCTCCACTGACAACACTGTGAAAAATAAGGGTAAGCACATGAACAAAATTAATTAAAAACGGAATTGAATTCATTACATCCAGACATTTGTCCTCCAAACTCTGGCCGCGCAGAAACTGAACTAGGAAGCATCGCCCCCTACTGGCCTTTTACGATCACTGCCACAGAAACAAACGACAACTTTATGGCCGCAATCATACTGTCACCCAGAACCAATCTGTCAAACAGAGGCTTTCTAAAGCCAGAGTGACACAGAGAAGTGAAGCTAAAATATGCCGCAAGATCACAGAGAAATCTTTTCAGCCTGCTCCTGGGTCTTATCTCTGCTTATTCTACTGTAAATCCAGAGTGTTGAGCAACAAATCTGAAGTACCTAAATTCATTTAGCATTGTAGCTGCATTACAAAACCATATCCACACTAATAAATATCTTTAAAAAACTGACAGATCTATGAAAAACCTTAACATAGCACAGTCCTGCCCAGATCCAGGTACAGCGAGGGTGTGCCTGACACCAGGAAACCCGTTTTGAACCTCTGTTCTAACACAGACACACTCCAGGGCATCCCAAAGACTATATGAAATTCGGCAGCGTTTCGGCACATAAATCAGACGACATGCATTTTTTATGAAAGCTAAAAGCTAATACTGCTCTATTGCTTTTGCTGGTATTTCCCTCCTTCATATCCTCACCTTCACAGATTATCAATTGACCCCTTGGCCATGGGCCTGTCTGCTCTGATTGAAGAGCAAACATACGTTAGACTATGGCAAGATCCCTGGCTCTCTAGTTAAATCCTACTAAAATCCTAGATTTCACTGCATGAGGTTCATTTTTTAAAAACATTGGACAATGAGGCAAACAAGAAAAAACACAGTGTGGCATATTTTAAGACCAAGACGTGCCATTTTCTGCTACAAGTCTCTTCAATATTTTGCCATTTAGAATTTTTGGAAAAATGAATACCATTTAAACTATTTATATTATGAGGATTAATAATAAATAGCTGCAAAACACAAGACCAATCCAGGGATGCCAGTAGACATTTTCTTCTTTTTTTTTTGCTACTGTCCGTTGCCACCATTTACACACAAAGTGAAGTGTAATAATCTGAAATTCAACTGTAAGTTATCAGATGCATTGTGTTTTTTGGAAGATATTATTCCGGCACATAATACGGCTCTATCATTTCATCGCCTCAGATTTTTCTTCCAAAAAATGTTATCATATTATCATATTGTCCATAAACCACAATAATCAGGACTGCAGTCAATTTGTAGTATTAAGACATGAACGGTTTAACTGTTTAAGCACGTCGTTAAAGACGCTGTATTAGAAAGGTTCCACATTAGCAGCTCTTTTTGTGCATTTCTGGGGTTTTGAAACCATGTTATCATGCATTTCCACACGATTCAACACGTAACCAGTGTCTGCCACAGTTTTAATTCCACACACAACTTCATAGACAGTACTTTAACAAATAGGGTAGATGAGGGTATTGGTGAATGCTTGCACAAAGTTTTTGCTGCTAAGTGTGTTACTAACGTGTGGAAAAATCCTGCTTTGAAAGCTGCAGTTGCAGTTTCAGCAGACTGGGACACAACGCAGAGAGCCAACAGAGCACAGTGATATCAGCCACACAAAGAAAAGGCCAGGAGGTGGTAAGCAAAAAGTGAGCAGAACAGGAAAAAAAGGAACCTTGCAGACCTCTGGGGTTGTCACTCTCCTACAAAAGAACCCACAGACGGGCCTATTACGGCCTTATTCCAGGTCTGGGGTGCTTGTGAAGTGCAAAATAAGGATGCAGCACCTTTTACAGCGCAAATCTATATTTTGCCATACACAAAGATGTGAGTGAAGTAGATATTATTATATGAAGAAAATATTTCCATAACTTAACATAGATGAATATAGATGAATTATATCTGTACATTTTTGCAGAGTCGCTCAAGGTTATGTGAAAAACAGCGGATAAACATCTAAAACTTAACATATTACATAAAACTGAGTTTAGCTTTTTTCCCTAATTAGCTATTATGGACTTTATAAATGTGTAATGTAGCAATTACTGATCAACAAACCCCCTATTACTCACAAAACATTATATTAATTATTTGAAAAATGACTTTGGGTCATAAAGATCCTGACTGTCCTGAGAGATCCTGGTGTATGACTGAAGTATATAACTTCATGCCTTTAATTAGAGTACCTTTAATAGGTTCAGACAGACCTCACCCTTGTCATAACATTTATTTGCGAGCAGTAGATAAATCGCTATGCACCGCATTAATATTCCCAACATTATTGTGCTTGATTTATGTCCTGGTAAGCGCATCTATTTAAGGCAGAAAGCCCCATCATAAACAGGAGGCTGGAGGACGACAGATAAAGGTCAATAGTCTGGTTAATAATGTGGTTAACTCGAACGCCCTTGTTTACAGCACTGCTACTCATTATCACAAATGCACAATAGCCTGCTGTATTAGGGCTCATCCCCACAACCTGCTGAGAATCCCACCCATCTTCCACCGGCACACAGACAATACGACGTTTATACATGCCCTTGGATTTAATTGCATGCGAATGGCCTTTCATAAGCACCTTTGTTCGACCTTGTCGGCCTCCAGCACCTCTGCGCTTGCACACAACCGGCTTCTGCGCTGCACGCCAATGATCTATGAAGCTCGGACATCTTTATGCTCCTGGAGTTAAGTCCTTCGGCCCGGGTGCTGCAGCCCCCCCCCCTTGATGTCTATGTAAAAATGTGGGGAAATAGCGAAATATAATGTGGACACCAGACCTGTCTGTTCCACCGTCCATCCATCCACCTAACCATCCTGAGTCTCTCCGTATAACTGTCACGCGATGCACAAGCCCGTAGTAAAATAGCATTTTGTTATAAACTGAATGTACACTTTCAGCGTTTAATTTATTTTTTTTCTTCTGTAACCTCTGTATGGTGCCCTGGAGCTCTATACTCTGGAGGACAGACTCCAGAAAGCATTATTTAGTCCTGGCCCAGAAGTGGCAGGCTTATCTATTTTTAATAGATTTAGAAATTTAATTTTAATTAGTTTTGCAGTATGATGATAGCAAAGAACTAACAAAGCAACTCTCAAAGGAGAGCTTCTAGCACCAACATTACTCAACCTTATTTATCTATCAAAGCAGACAGAATATTCCATATGTTTCTGTAAATGCTCGCTAATACGACACTAAAGCATAATGATAATAATAATGGTGAAATAATTTAATAATAATACTGTTTTACTGCAGGCCACACCACAATAGTATATAGTATAGCATAACGTCATGAACATATGATGTAGAAACATTGTGTTAAAGTCTCCTTATGTATGCGTGAATGTAATAACAACACTTTAGCAATGTAAGGCTCAATGTCAGCGATTCACTTAGAGTGTATTTAAAACCAACATGGCAGACACATCATATTCGTTTTATTGGATTACACACCAACTAGCAACGTTTTACTACAAATCACAATCGCCACTGCGTCCAGAAAATGTAACTTTTGGTACATCTGAACTGCTCAAAATATACAGGTATTTGCCATTTATGGCAATTAACATGAGTTAGGTCCAGTATGTGGACTTACTTCGGACTTTGAAGGTCGACTTGACAAGATGACACTGTGAGCTATAATATGCCAGTTAATATTAGGGAACTTTCGTTTTTACTCGAGTCACGCTGTGCTGAAAATGTTCCCGAGAAACAAAGAAAAAAACAAAATGTTTTACTCATAAGCATAAATTAGACAGATTAGCTTAAAAGAGCAAACTAGTATTTTTTAATTAGTGTAATGAGAAAAACACATCAAACAAACAACAGCTGCGGTTTACTTTTTCCAGCGTAGTAATAGTAGGGTGGTAGTAGCCTGGTGGGTAAGAAGCTCTCCTATGAACCAGAAGACCACAAAGTCACTGTGGTCTTAACCCTGAGTTGCTGCAAGCGGGATTGTCTCTGTAACTACTAATTGTAAGTCGCTCTGGATAAGGCCATCTAATAAATGAATTAGGTGGCTAGATCTTGTGTAGGGAGCCCAAAATGCTGAAGTATTTATACAGTCAGTGATACTGTCATGATGTAAAAAAACGAAAAACAAAAAAAATTTGGCTGACAGTTATGTTAGATATTTGTACCACAAATTCATTTATAAAGTGTATAATACATCACTGTCTACAGGATTTACTGGCTGAACAAGCTGTACAGGTTCTTTCATATTTTAATACACAAGCTGATCATTTAGTCAACTCTTATTAAGGCATGGTCTATCATTAAAAAAATATTTAACTGGGCTTGTTACATTTATTGAATCACAGTTTAAAAAAGTATATGGATAAAGTGTCACCAGATAACTGCTCAATTATGTTTATTTGTGAAAAAGGACATTTGATTTGGAGATATGTATTTATCTGCCATATCAATCCAAATTGTATTTAAGCAATTATAAGTCTTGACCCTGTGTGAACAATGCAAAACAAGGATAAGGTAGAGTGAAGATAACACTGCTAATAACTATGATCTTCATACTCTGAACTGGACAGATGAGAAAATCTATGGTAAATCAAGGAGTCTTCTGGCACTCCGATATGTAAATCACTGGACAAAACAAAGTCAATTCACGGAGAAGAAAGAGAAAATGTATTATTATAATTTTTTTTGTATTTCGATTTTACATAGTAGTCCTTGTATTTTTCCACAGAAATGTCTACTGTAATGTACAGTATATGTTTTTTTGCCTGTCATTTCCATGTAAATTAGGAAGTAGGAACATTGATAATACCTCACATGCGAAGAACAATGAAAGGCCTTGAGATATCAGCAGACACTCCTCTGTTTATTATTTGTGGCCTGTTCCTCGTGCTATAATAAATCATGTTCATAAAAAGGAACTGTGTAAAATATATATTACATGTCAGGAGAACGAATTATAACAGCGTTACAATCTGCACCCTTTATACAAGAAGGACTCACAGTTTTCCTAAATACTTTGTCGATGCACCTTTGGCAGCAATTACAGCCTCAAGTCTTTTTGAATATGATGCCACAAACTTGGCCAGGTTGGCCCATTCCTCTTTACAGCACCTCTCAAGCTCCATCAGGTTGGATGGGAAGCATTGGTGCACATACATTTTAGGATCTCTCCAGAGATGTTTAATCAGATTCAAGTTTGGGCTCTGGCCGGGCCACTCAAGAACGTTCACAGAGTTGTCCTGAAGCCACTCCTTTGATATCTTGGCTATGGGCTTAGGGTCGCTGTCCTGCTGAAAGACGAACCATTACCCCAGTCTGAGTTCAAGTGCTCTGGAGGAGGTTTTCATCCAGGACATTGCTGCAGTCACATTTCCTTCTATTCTGACTAGTCTCTCAGTTCCTGCAGCTGAGAAACATCCCCACAGCATGATGTTGACACCACCATGCTTTACTGTAGGGATGGTATTGGCCTGGTGATGAGCGGTGGTTGATTTCCAGGTTTTCTCCAAACGTGATGCCTGGCATCATCTTTGATCAGACAACAGAATTTTGTTCTCAAGGTGAGCAAAAGTCTTTCAGGTGCCTTTTGGCAAACTTCAGGCAGGGTGTCGTGCCTTTTGACTAAGGAGTGGTTTCTGTGTGGCCTTATTGGTGGATGGTTGTCCTTCTACAAATTTCTCCTCTGTCTACAGAATACCTCTGGAGCTCTGACAGAGTGACCATTGGGTTCTTGGTCACCTCCCTGACTAAGGCTCTTCTCCCTCATTAGATTAGTTTAGGATGCCGTCCAGTTCTTTGAAGAGTCCTGGTGGCTTTGAATGTCTTCCACTCATGGATGATAGAGGCCACTGTGCTCATTGGGACCTTTTTACTGTAACCTTCCCCAGATTTGTGCCTGGAGACAATCCTGTCTTGGAGGTCTACAGACAATTCCTTTGACTTGCTTGGTTTATGCTCTGACATGAACTGTCAACTGTGGGACCTTCTACAGACAGAGCCTATCCAAATCATGTCCAATCAACTGTTTCCTCCACAGGTGGAAAACTCCAATTAAGCTGCAGAAACATCTCAAGGAGGATCAGAGAAAACAGGACGCACCTGAGCTAAATTTTGAACTTTAAAAAAACAACTTCACAGCAAAGGTTGTACATGTGCTTTCTCATCTTTTTGTTTTTAATAAATTTGCCAAAACCTCAAGTAAAATGTCTGCACCTTGTCATTATTGGGTGTTCGGTGTAGAATTATGAGTATTGTATTTGTATTTAATACATTTTGGAATAAGGCTGTAACATAATGAAATGTGGAAAAGGTGATGCATTGTGAATACTTTCCGGATGTATGTTCATCAGCAAAATGCATTTCCAGACAAAATAAATACATAAACAGATCATTCAGGTACAGCAACTGCACTGGGTCTATATAGACATGAGGTAAGGCAAAGCATAGGGGTTAGAGGAGAGTCCTCAAAGCCCATGGGGATCAGCAGATACAGGTGCAGGCTCCAAGGGTGTGTGGCAGAGGATCAGAACACAGGCAAAGAGGCACTGAGAATATTGATGTGAAGCAACATTACTGAAAATGCTTAATGACATTTGAAGGAAAAAATTGGATCGACTCATTTACAGTTGACACAGTAAACAGCAACACAAATGACATTAGGTTTTAATAATGAACAAACTTTTCATTGATTTGGGCTAGCCATTTAATGCTGATATAGCAACAAATGAGCAAAATATGTTTTGTTACATTAACAATGAATCCGTGCATGATATGGTCAACACACTTATACAACAAGACCAAGCAAAGACAAACCAAATTTAACTTTTGGTTTATTTCCTGCATAATGTACTATAAAGTGAATGAGTGAAGGTTCTGAATAAAGCACAGTACTGAAATTCCCACACCGCATAATAAATCTTCCCTTTCATAATGTCCAGTGTGCAGTGGCGGCCTCTAGCGCCAGGTGGCACTACGACAGAGATATTACGTACTTTGAATAACCGTGAACAAATGTTTTTTTTTTATGTTTGTATTATTTAGTTGAATACCCATTTGTTAGCCCCACACACCCACAAACACACAAAACAAAAATGTCAAAACCAGAGCGGTTTCTTCTTTACTCAGTTCCTCAGTTACACAAACCACCTTCAAAACCACCATCTTGGAACTAAAACACACCAGACCGAGAAAAGGGCCTTGCTAGTTACCATTAAGGAGTCAAGGGCCTAACTTCACAACTGTATTGTTTTTAGTCTTATCTGACATTATCAAAGGCCAACTGTGAAAATGTGATACGACGTTAGCAAACATGCTCCACGAGCTCCACGTTTAAAAGCATTTAGAATACAGTTCCAGACATGGATAACATACTTATTAAGGTTTCCTGAAGATTGATGACCAGTGGTGTAATCTGCTCAGAGTCCACTGTTAAGAGACAGCTAAACAGATGGCGGTTCGTAACTTGCTGAGATAGCTAATGACTCCTTTCAACTCCTTTACGTTGTGCCACCTCAGAGCTTATAATGCTAATTTGAATGCACAGGTTAATACTTCAGCATGAAGAAGAAATTGCGGGAATTAGCCTTCTAAACGAGGGAATGAGATACGCGGTGGCGTTTAGCGAAACGCTTGACGCCTCCATACCTCCAGTAGGGAAGCGTTCCCTCCACACAAAGGAGTGACATCCAAAGACTTTGATGATTTTGAGTCCTTAAAGTCTTAATCCTGTAAAAGGCTCTTTTGGAAAATTCGAAAGAGACGTCCCCAGATTTGAATCTCGACCTTACCAACCCCGACATCTTTTTTTAAGGCTGGAGAAGAATAGAAAGCGGTATCGTCTATTTTGCCTACAACGCTGAGGTTTAAGGGAAACGATGGATGGTGTCACGGTGTCACGGTCTGCGCCCCACTCGGAGAAGATGATGGAGCGGAATTAGCGCGTGGATCAGACTCCCGAAACTTGTGGGAGAGATCAAGTCGGGCTAAGTAATCTGCGACTCAGATTTGCCTGCAGGAAGCTGATTGAGTCTCTCTCTCTCTCTCATTTATCTATTTATTTTTTTCGCGACGCTCCGTTCAAAATGTCAGAATCGAGCAGCAGCCGTTAATTACTTTAAACCGCAGAGGGCGTCGGACTGCCCACGTGCGCTAATGCATTTATTTTCACTTTAACAAAATTGTTTAGACCCCCCCCCCCCCCCCATCTGATTTTTGAAATTCCCAAAAAAATGTGATTTTGAGCCTGGTTTCCTTGGTTGTTCACTGCGCCTAATCTGCCGCCTCAGACCGCAGACACACGCATCCACCGGCGGAGAGCCCGTGCTACTGCCACGCTTCTTCTCTCCATCTGCTCACGCACATTGCGGAGGTACTGCTGACTTAGCTGTGCAGATGCTTCGGGAAGTGAACACAAACAGCTCGGGTGAAGAGAAAAAAAAAAAGTGTGTCAGGCAAGCAGATTTATTGCAGAAAAAAAGGGGGCGCGAGGAAGACCCGCTTTAACATTTGCACGAAGGCCGAGCGGCCGAGCGGCCTGCGTCCTGGTGTCTTCGTTTCAGATCGCGTCCGACACGCTGCTAACAATAGCCAAGGAGGACTTTCAGCAGTGCATCACACCTTTCCCTTTCCGCCCACCCCACTGAGGACAATCTGCCCGTTGGTATAGCCGCACCGCAGCGGTGTCTGAGGCTCTGCCAAGGAGCCGGAGGGAACCGATGGCGGAACCAACAACGAGAGGAAGCAGTCTGTTCGAGACCGTGGAAGGTCTCAAATAGGATGCCACGTGCTTTACGGCACGTCTGAATTCAGACCACACGCCGCTCAGAGGCTCGGATCACTTTACAGTTTACACTTTACACATCTCACCTCTGACTGGTCAGTGGGGTGAAAAGAATTTATTTAGAATAAAGTGTCATGCAATTTAATTTGCTTTGCAGCCATTTGAGCTGTTTAAAGCTCAATACCAATGAGTTCTGGAACTAACCAATCAGGACTCAGAACAACTGACGAATGCAGTACAACAGCTCAGCCTTGTAAAAAAAGTGTCCCAGTCAGACCCGCAGTCTGTGACTGGTCTACAAGTCAGAAGATCTTCCAGATCTTTTCCAAGTCTTGTACTGCATGGGTGGCATAAGGTCCCATTGCTTCCCCCTGTTGCACCACGTGATTCGCCGACACCCCCCCCCCCCTCGAGGTAGGAGTCGAGGAGAAGGAAGAGCCTGACCAAGGCACTCAGGAGTTGTGACATTTCTTGCGGATTATGTCTAAATAAAGCTTCTCCGCTGCACGGAGTCATGGCGAGCACTGATCCTGGAGCTGAGTGGCGGAGCAGCCGCTGCCATTTCTTCCTTCTCAATGAAAATGGAGATACACTGAAATGAGAGGGAGAGAGAGAAAGAGAGAGAGAGACAGAGAAGGCACTCTGGCTTAGCCTAAGAGGTTTGAATAATCAGCAGTTAAGCTGTCAGCCCAGCGCTTGCACCTACCGCTCACGACAAACTCCCCGCTCGCTTTTAATCAAGCGAAAGCACCGCGAACCAGAGCAACTGCCAAGCGAAGTCCATAAGACGGGTTTTAGTGTCTCCTCCTGGCAGATGTCCATCTGTGCACACGTCAAATATTTATGCTCTCATATGCACTTAAAATGTGGCACAAAGGTCAACTGGAGCGGACCTCCGTCACTGGGATGTCCCAGGACCAGATCCGGGGCCCAGCGACCCACTAACCGGACCCACCTTGCACACAGAGATTTAGAAAAAAAAAGGGAGGTGTACTCGTGCTCTGCTTCCCCCCTCCCCGGCTCCTCGGGGCCTGATTGATCTCACGGCCCATCGGCGGGTTAAATTACACTGCAGAGTGGGTTTCGCGCTGAGACAAAGGGCCGCAGGTTTCATGGGCCATAATTCCCGGGCCGCCTCAACTGCAACAGGGCTCAATTTCAGCCCCGCCGGCAACACTTTGCACCGTGGCGTGAGTTACGGCAACGTCACAACATGGACGGCCAATCCGGCCAGGCAAGAAGGACGTGGGAAGGGGCTCCAGCAGCACTCGAGGCCCAGTAAACGCGGCGTTGTCCCGCGCCGGTAGCTGCTCACAGCGGCTCAGTGGTTTCCTGGCAAGTGCAGAGCAGGCAGTGCGGCGGGAATGTCATGGGCCTTTCTTATTGCTGCGTCGCCGAAAAGGCAAGTCGGAAGCCGGGACGGCGTGAGATCTGAGAGTGCAGAAAAAAGCACTGGAGAAAGCACAAAAGCGGCAGCTGGTTTTTTTTTTTTTTTTTAAAAAACAACTTCCTTCAAGTTACAGTCACTAATCTGCATTTTTTTTTTTTTGCAAGGAAGAAGTTGGAATTTCTAATTCACTGCTGCACCTCTTGACAATCCGGGATGAAAACATCTCATCCCCACAGAATTTTACTGTCACGCCGACGACATCTCGGTGGCACGAGTATCGTGAATGGCGCATGTCTCACCGTCAGCTCCTGGTTACTGGTTATTGTCGGTGGGGTGAGGGGGTGGGTTGTGTTTGGCTTGTCAGCAGCTGCAAAATGAATAATGTCCCGCCTCACCTGTAGTGAATTTTTCTATGAGCAAAGAATAAGCGGTAACATGTCTCTCTCTCGCGCGCTCTCGCTCTCTCAGCAGCGCCATGAAACCCATTTCCCAGCGCAATCCCGTCATGATGAAGTGCTGACAGTCATATAATGCAATATTATTCATCTAGCTGTCGCCCGTGTCAAATTCAGATCCGGAAAATGTGGCCTAACTGAGAGAAACCGATTAAAAAAAAAACACAACTGCCGCGTTTGGACAGATTTGGACAGAGTGAGTGTGTGTAAAGGAAGTACCAGGGTAAGCGATAATGGAAAGGAAATGATACTAATTGCTCCGCTTTGCATGGGATGATACTGGATGTCGACAACAAAACTCCTCCGTTCTCCATGAGATGTTAAGCAGCACTGTATTTGAGTGGTAATTTTTCATTTCTATAGAGCGGTGAAGGGCTAGATAATACAAAGCGCATGGGGAGGTCATACGTCTTCAGTTTTTACAGACATATACAGATTTATACAGAATAAGAAAGGACTGCTTGCCAGTTTTATCTGCCATGCAGAGGAGGAACTAAGTACCCTGTAATTATTTATGACACCCGGAATATGGACTTCGATTATGTTTTTATGAACAAAAATTCAAATGGGAGGAGCCCGCAGTGATGATAGACAGTACTCTTGCAACCTGCTACGTCATTCTGGACATATTTTATCCTCCCTTGTCAATACTTCACAAGCCCAGATGTAGCACAAAGTCCTGTCACCATCCTTCCTCCTCTGTTTCTCTCCATAATTTCATTGTTCTCTGCTCTAATCTTGGGACCACGCCCACTACCAAGCCAAACATGCAAACAGATTACCAGCGCATTTATTCAAGAAAGGCAAACAACACCAGTGCAACCTGCCATTTTGCATCACACTGACGCATGTATTTAAACATCATTCCACCTTGTAACACAGTCACATGACCAGGGGTGGCAGTAGCCTAGAGGGCAACACACTCGCCTATAAACCAGAAGACCACAAATTCATGGGTCCAAACTCCAATTACTACCATTGTGACCCTGAGCAAGACATTTAACCCTGAGTTGCTTCAGGGGGGGACTGTCCCTGTAACTACTGATTGTGTATATATGAGCGACTGATAAATGCTGTAAATCTAAATGATCATCTTATTATATTATATTACATTATATTATATTATATTATATTATATTATATTAATATAAAGCCCTCAAACAAAAACAGCCACACTCATCCAAAAGCCTTTACACAGCAAGTGGAAACAGGAAAAGTAAAAATAGACAGTCCCACTAGGCCCACACCTGTGAATCCCAAAAGGGCGGGACACCCAGAGAGCGTATTAACTCGCTCAGGCCTTCACAACTGGCCACACTGACATCCAGTCACTTTGGTCTGCCAGCGAAATATTACAACAGGATGGGGTAGGGGGGTTTTGGGGAAGTTTCATTGCGTTTCAAACCCCCGTTCACGTTTGAAATGCAGAGTTCTAACCTTGCTTGATTCAATCAGGCCGGTCATTAGGTTGTAAGGTAATTACCGTTTGTGCAATGTCATGAGGTTTGGTGTTTTTTTTTTCTTTCCTCCCCCATTCAGCACTCCTGCACACTCAACACCGGAAGGAGGAGCGCATGCTGATGACAAGAATTTATTCTATAAATTCTTGACCCACCCCTTCACCTGCTGTAAACAATATTGAATGTTAGAAAGTGTCCATAGGCAAGAAACTGAAGTGCAGTCCGGAGGCTGCTGAGCGCAGCACGTGGTGATTTATTTTTGCACCGCATCAGCTTGATTCATTTTGTTTAAGCTCTCAGACGTTGGGGTATGAGATTGCTTAAAGTGGTGGGGGGGATTTCAAGTGAGAACACAGTGAGGAGGAAGTCATAATCAGCCCTGATTTCTTGGTTCTGGGAGGAAACACTGACCTCACAGGTTCTAATCCCTACACACACACACACACACACACACACACTTTCTCAACATGCCTGCCTCTCGCAGGAACTGCTGCAGGGAGAAGTTGAAAGACAAAGAGAGAGAGAGAGAGAGAGAGAGAGAGAGAAAATATGCAAAGGAGAGAGATTATGGAAAAGAGGGGACATAGCCGCCAGCATCTCTGGAACAATTTCAGGAGCAAAAAGAAACAAATCTGCCCGTGTCTTACCTGCTCAGTTGACAAGGTGGGACGGTGAAGTGAGGAGAGTCAAAGGGGCGGTGGGTGGAGGGTCCAGGTTGCTCCAGCAGGTGACGGGTGGTCCGGGAGGGAGGAAGGACGGAGTGACAGGGAGCAGGGAGATGGGGAGGCTAGAGGGGGGAGATGAAACGCTGTTCCCTTTCCTCTCTCTCTCTTTATCTCTCCGGCGTGTGGATACACACACAGACACACACACACACACACGCACGCGCGCACGAACACACGCGCTCAGAGGCAGACACCGATACCTGCAGTCAAATGATGGGAGAGAAAGAGTCCCGACAGCCACACACTCTCCAACAGAGGGAGGAAAGGGGGTGGGGTGGGGTGGGGGGGAGCGCCCCTCCCTCTCCCTCCCCTGAGCCAATCGCGCTCAGCCAAACTGTATCACTGAGGGCGAATCAGAGCCCGGGCAGCCGGCACCATGCCCCAGCCAATAAGTGCAATTGCTCATATCCATTCGGAATAATTACTCAGGGAGCAGCGCGGAGCTTCCCTCGCTGAAGGACAGACAGACCGGCGTAGTCAGCCAGTGCGCCTGATTTAAGACTGGAACAGACATTAGAGTAATTCGATTCTGAGGCACTCAACCCAGCACAATAACATAGTACCGCACAACACCGCTTTACCAGGGTCCAGAGTCAGTTTACAGAGGCAAAAATGATGATAAAGGTATAATAAGGGTTCAATAACATTTTGAGACACATGCAATGCAATACTCGGTTGGGACAAAATGGTTTGTACACTAGACTACAACAGACTGAAGATGTATTTGGCTTAAAAAAAATAATATGCAGATCGATGGCCTGTCAAGTTCTCAGCTTGAAGAATGATCAATGGCAAACTGTCAGGATGAAAAATGGAAGCCACGTCACACATATCTCTTCACTCTGCATGGGACAGGGGTCTACAGCAGGGAAAAGGCAATGATGTCCCACTGAAATCCCTTTTTTCCAATTTAAACTTGCAGGGATGCTTGCATAAAGCAGTGGGTCGTCTTCCTAGAAAAAAAAAAAGCCACATCGCAGTGGCTTCTGCCAAGTCAGGGCTCTTGAGCGCGCTTGAGAGGAAGACGCGTCCCACTAAACAACCCTCCTCAGTTAATTCCACACAGCATTCAATCGATCGGACCATCAATACCAGGGTGAATTATTACATGGTTCAGTTTGCATGGAGCGGCCTGGAAGCTCATGTTGTGACTCAGCAGGCTGCTGGGGACCGGCTCAGAGTTCGCCTTCTGCTGAATCTGACACCCTCGCCTTGGCAGCCAACATATGGGGCATTTCCCAGCCTGCACTGCATCCCAAACAGACGGCGCTTGTATGACGAGAGAAATGGGGGGGGGGATTCAAAGGCAATAATGGCCTGCTTTTAGCGTATGGTCAACACGCAATACAAAGGCCCCTTTTTCCTGTGAGCTGGTTGGTACAGGGGTCCATCAAAAATTCATGAGGACGGGAAGGAGATGTCACATTAGATATGTATTCGACGGCAGTGATGGTGGTGTGGTGAGAGCTGTGAGCCTCCTAGGTAACTCCCAACCTGGGTTAAGCAGAGCGCATGTGGAGGAAATGCACTTTACAGGAGCGGACGGGCAAATAGAAGAAGCAGATTGAAAAAGAAAGCAAAATTAAAAAAAAATGTAATTAAACACATAAAAAAAAAAGTTTCATATGTATTTTAAGTACCTGACGTAACCATTAAAATAATAACTTCTGCATTTTATTAAAAAGACTTTTCTTTCTAATTATATGTTTTGAGGACTTTAATTGAACATTTAACGGGCCTTCAGGCCTTAAACAAAAGGCCTCCAGCAAGATGCATTTTTATTATTTTTAGTTTTTGCCTTTGTTTTTGTAATTCTGAGGTGACCTACAGCAGTGTAACAAGATTGCAGTGAAACTCTCATAAAATATTAAAGTGAGTCTCAGTGATGTTTTAAATGTCAAGGCTTGCAGAGAGGGGGGTTTTAGGGAGGGGTTTGGGGTTGGTGGAGGGCCGGGGGGTCGAGGGGGGCTCTTTAGTCGGGTGTCAAAATCAAGATTTCTTGACTATACTGTAAACATGGTGTATACACCTAGTTTGCGATAATGTATTTTTCCTTGTATTTATATTGTGTGGTTCTTGTGATTCAGGTAAAGCACTTTGGGCAGTACAAATTGCACTATATAAATGTTCTATATCAATAAATTTGATATATAGACACATTTCTAAGGGCAACTTTGTAGTGTTGATTTCACCCAGTGACAGATCATTAGATTCAATTGATGAAGACTGACGCTAATAATACAGTGCCATAATATGTATAATATGTACAGTTTTACCTATTTTTTAATACATATTTTACTTTATTAATGATAAATAAAGTAGTAAATTAAAGGATCTGTTTTCCTTGTGAAGACACATGGTGTAAATCATATTTTTAGTGAAGGTGACATTCATAAATCACCGAGTGAACGTGGCATTGTGCGATGCTCACAGGCCTTTGGGAGCAGTAAATTATAAACGCTGTGGAGGTGGACTCCATCTCCAGTTAATTCTCTACCTTCACAATGGCTTTGGACGCTGGTGACTCACTGAGACAATATAAACACAGCATATCTGAGCAGAGGCCTGACTTCCACCCCAAATGCAATTAAACCCAACATCTTGTCCCGCTGTCGTATCATTACCATCTCTGGGCCGCTTGGATGTGCTTAGTTATTACTTATTAGCTCCTAAATATAGCTTCACCATGGCAGCGCTTGAGAAAGCAGCCAGCTGCAGATCCTTTGGCTCCTCCGTCAGAGAGACTTATGTGGATACTACATCACTCAGCAAATTATATTCTGAGAAAGAGCCAGGAGAGCTGCAAACTGCTTTCTTAAGGAAGCGACGGGAGAGGGAGGAGACTCGCTAAAAACGTGACAGGGCACTTGATTTGAACATCAAACATCGTTTAATCAGAACATCAGCGAATTACAATTTGCTATGTATCTTTTTAAAACCTATTCATACGATATTAACCAACAGCGTCACAATCGCAGCTTGAATTAGACTTGTTGTGCAGCTAAACACCCTTCAAATCATTTCATTTGCCGAATTCAGGATCTCACTGGGACCAGGACTGCTCTCGTGTCTTGAGCATCCGCCTTGTCACCAGAGTCTGATTTGCGACCAAGCTTTCGGAGGGGGGGCTGGGTCCACTCAAGGCTGCACAACTAAATCCTATTGAGCGGGTCATAAAACCACACAAGGTGGACAGTAAGACAGAGCCACGTCCATTGAGAAAGGATTGCAATGCCGACCTTAAAGGGTACATTATATAATCCAAAGAACGTGGATACATCAGTTTTATGTTAAGCTCATCCCTTGACTAAAACATTACACTACACTAACATTACACTAATTATTGTGTATTTAAAAATGTTTTTAAAAAATGATACAATTTTGCAGCCCAACACTCAAAAATCAGCAATTCTTAGCAGAGAAGGCAACTGAAGTGGTTTACATTTGTGATTCTAAAGCACAAATGAAGCTCACTAGAAAGGTCCTTGAAGGGACATTTATGAATATATATGGCATATCTATTCTTATGCCATATACAGTGGTGGCTTAGTGGATAAGGAAACGGACCAGTAATAAGAAGGTTGCCTCCAAGGTGTCACTGAGCAATGTAACACACTGCTCCCCAGGCGCCTTTCATGGTTGCCCTCTGCACACCAAGGGTGACCAACATTACGTTGTGTGCACTCTCTGCTGTGCTGTGTATCACAATGACTTCACAAATAATAATATTTATTCACTTTTTTTTAAACAGAGCACAATAATTTGTCTGGATGGTCTGATTTAAAAAAAACCTGTATGGAAGCATATATGTCTAACATCTTCTAAAATATGCTCATGCTGTAAGGCTGCCTGAAAAAAAAAAATCTAATTTCATAAGTAGCAGTAGTCGTAAATGACAAAATTCATTTATTCAGTGCCTCACAGAAATGGTACAGCACATACTGGTTACAAAATAGAGTATTGTTCCACAGGGTCACCTAGTTCATTCTGAACACATCAGTAGCACTACAGCGGAGTTAGTATAAAAATAATAAAAAAAAAAACATGAGGGAACAATAAAGTGTATTCATAAAATACATCAGTGAAATCTTTCCCACAGCTTCAAAATGAGTAGCACCAAGTACTGTACACACCAGCTCTAAATTCAATAAAATAAAATAAAATAAAAGTGAAGAGCAGTCTGTGTTACAGGTAGCTTGACCCATCAAACATATGTCCAAAATCCCAGCTAGAAAAGGTGAGTTATACTGAACTGGCATGACTTCAATCAGATTTTTTTTTAAATCAACATGAATCAATTTGATTTTAACGGTAGCGTACGTTTTAACGGTACGTACATTTTAACTTTTAATTAATTTATTTTTGGAGGGGGAGTCTTTTTGAGCTCCTTTTTTTCAGGAGTCACAAATTTCCAGAATCAAGTGTGAAGACAATGCAGGTTCATTAATCTCCCTAATTCTGAGAAAAAAGTGCTCACTAAGAAAAAAAAGTAATATATCTAAAACTTCATTTTAAAATAAATATTTATTATTTTTTAAAAAAGTTATTATTTTTTTTAAAGGTTTAATTTTTAAGCCCCTTAATTTCCCATTGACTGAAAAGAGAAATCTTTGACAGAAAACAGAATTACTGTATTGGCCTAAATTAAGCACCACCCCAAATAAGACTAAGTAAAACACTTCCATCTAATGGTATTGAGGTTGTTTTTGTCTAGACCCCAAATGTAAGATGACAGCACATTAAAACCAACAAAAAAAAAAAAGTCTTACATTCAAGCCAATACAGTAATAAAAACTGTGGAAGAGTTACACAAACATGTGGAGCTGAAATTGGTAGAATTACACCAATTAAGACATTTTCAAAAAGTAACGGCAATAAAAGAAAAGGAAAAAAAAAATTACATTTGAACATTTCATATACAAAAATTAACATGAATACAATGAAACACGTTTCCACACTCACTGCAGCTTCTCGTCTCTCATTTAACCCTCTCAGAATATATGTGCCAATGCCCCAAAAACAGAGCAAACACCTTTACTTAACGCCTTTTCATTAAAACTGTCTCTTTGGCATTATGGAGGGGAGAAACTGCCTATGCAGACCCTTTTTGAAGCGTGTGCATTTTTTAAATTGACGTATTTTAATATGAGTGGGCCTGCTGGGACAGTTTTGTACGATTTTCTCGATTGCCAATACATGGAATGCATTATTTTTTGGACGGTGAGATGTAGCTGTTCTCGATACACAGCACTATATATGAGTTGGTGCAACTGCTGGAGGTCTGCTGAAGAAGGTGACCGGACTGCAGAGATGAGGCCAAGCCCGTGACGGCCCGATCACCCGTTCTCCACGTCTCACAGTAGTTGTCAGTCTGGCGGTGACCTTTCTGACTTGAACCGTGCCAGATCATCTTCTCCGGCCTGAAGAAGGAAGGAAAATTTTTCATTTCTTACATCAAGAGCTTATATAAGAGTTTCAAAGCTTTTAATAAAAATAGTCAGAATATACAACTCTTGGCCTGATAATGATAACATTATTACTTGCTTTGGCCAACAAAGGAAAAATAACGAATAATGCAAACACTATAGCCCATGTTTAATTAGCTCATTCATGCTAAATTATTGTTATCAATGGTTAATGATAACAATGTTTGAGCCTGATTAAAATCTGAATACTATCACCTCCACGTTCTTATTACAAGGTTACCAAAAATCTAGTCTTTGGTATTTGATCTCTGCAAAAAGGAATTTTCAGGGCTTTTAAAGTTTCTACTAAAGATTTGCTTTCTGAATCTGAATGAAGAAAATTAGTCATTATTTCAGTTGTCTCATGCATCACTGTGTTCACATAAAACCAAAAATAGGACACCACATTATGAGTGGTAATTATTGCCTGTAATTCCACAGAACCAGAGTAATAATTACATTTTCCTATTGATCAGAGATTCGACTCCAATATATCATGCAGCCCTGTCTATACCAGCAACTCACCATGCACTGTCCCTGAGGATGTCTCTGCCATCAAAGGAGTATATGGTAACATGGTCCTTCATTTTACCGTGGGATTCAGAGAAAAGGGAATCCCAGCTGCTGAACAGCACCTGATCCTGAATGGTAAAACACATCCAATCAGTCAAAATCAGTCATAATTTCTTAAAAATCTGCCTTTTTTTTTTTAAGGAAATCTATGAACATTTGTATACCTTGAAGTTTACAATGGGAAGGCTCTCCCTGTCAGACTTTCGCACAATACTGTACAGGTCCTGCAGTTTAGAGGACAGGAACGCCCGGAAGGTGCCTTTCAGCCCCACAGCACGGGCTTGCTGAAAGCAGAGGAAGTCTGCACCCCGAATGCCTCGCATGTTACCCATCTGTGGGGCATTCAGGGCTATCAAATGTAGCTGCGTGGAGAAAGAGAACACGTACAGTTAAAAACAGGGGCACTGCTTTCACCTGGACATCTGACTGGCATGCAATATGTCAAACGTTTGCTCACCCCAGGGCCTGATGTGTGGGTGTGGCCAGCAGGATGGTTGTCAAGCACCGCCGGCCGCCGTGATGGAAAGTTGGGGTATCTGCTCTCAGGCTGCACAGCACTGTATCTGCTGTCGGTTTGTGAGGGATATCTCGGATCTGGCTGATCAGGGTATCTTGTATCAGGATGGGTCGCGTAGCGGGGATCATTGATTGGGCTGTGGCCCTCTGGTGGCTGGGGGACCTGAACCGTTTGATGGGGAGGAGGCTCTATTGGGTGAGTGATGGTGCTCCCGTGAGAGAAGTGCTCGGCCCCGGCATTATCTACTGGATAGTGTATAACAGGGGGTGGTTGGACAGCTGCAACCTCATTATCCTGCAAGAAGAGACATTTTTTTAATATTTAAGGTCTTTCCATTCAGAGACAATGTTGTAATGTGACATAAAAAAAAACCGCTTTTCCAGATATATATTTGCCATTAATATTTCACAAGCCCTATGCACATGTTTGATGGTTATGGTAAATTCCACAGAATGGTATAAAAATCATTTGTGTAATTCAACACTAATAGAAGCTAAACCAGGAAAAATATCTGTGTGAAATATATACGTATAGTACAGGCCAAAAGTTTGGACACACCTTCTCATTCAATGTGTTTTCTTTATTTTCATGACCATTTACGTTGGTAGATTCTCACTGAAGGCATCAAAACCATGAATGAACACATGTGGAGTTATGTACTTAACAAAAAGTGGAGACCTGGCCTCCACAGTCACCGGACCTGAACCCAGTGGAGATGGTTTGGGGTGAGCTGGACCACAGAGTGAAGGCAAAGGGGCCAACAAGTGCTAAACATCTCTGGGAACTCCTTCAAGACTGTTGGAGAACCATTTCTGGTGACGACCTCTTGAATCTCATCGAGAGGATGCCAAGAGTGTGCAAAGCAGTAATCAGAGCAAAGGTCGGCTATTTTGAAGAAACTAGAATATAAAACATGTTTTCAGTTATTTCACCTTTTTGTTAAGTACATAACTCCATGTAAACACGTTGAATGAGAAGGTGTGTCCAAACGTTTGGCATGTACTATACATGTCTCTTGTTTATTTTAAATTTGGTTCATTTGGCATCGGAGATAATAATAAATAATAAAAGAACTGTCACGATTCCCGTGCCACAAGGACGCCGACCTGGAAGTAGATGAGGCCACTGTTTATTTTGGTATAAAAGACTGGCGGCTCTTTTGTTCATCCAAAACCAAACGCCCCCATGCAACGTCCCTCAACCACGGTACAGTCACTGTCTGTCTTTTCACTGTCTGCCGTCGCAACACGATGCCCAGCGATCGTCACCCCTGGTGCCTCTCCCCACTATCCATGCCAAAGGAAGTGCCCTCACTCTTACAGCGCAGCCCCCTGGGCTTTCCCCCATCGCCAACGGTGTGCCGCAATAGTCCTTCCATGACAAACACTTCATTTCAAGGGTTTCACGTTTCAGATTGATAAATGGAGGATTATGCACCAGCTTTTTAGACCATAAACTTACCAGATCTCTGTAGAAGGGAAGATATTCTCCCAACTGAAAAAAGAAGACAATCACATTTAGATAAACCTCAATATATTAAACAGATTACCATCAATAACATCTGCATGAGAAGCACTACCAAAACTTGGCGGACGCCATCGCGAGCTCTGACATAAAGATCATTTCTGTCCACAACAAAGATGAGTGTCCCTTCTGAGTATCTCCGTGCAGTCGAGATCATATCATATGATCGCAGAACTGTCACCTGTCAAACAAAATAATTATACCATATGAACAAAAACACCAAGTAAATACAAACATTCTACTGGCTAAATTAAACAACTACGGCAGAGTGAGTGGATCCTAGAATGTATGTCCGGGGAACAAAAATCACTTACAGCAGTAGAGAGCCCAGGAGTTCCAGCAGGTCCAGGAGGCCCAGGTGGTCCAGGAACACTGATGGCTAGAAAAGTCAAAGTCAACTTTATAGTCATCTCACCATATGCACAAAGAGCATACACAGAGAGACGAGATTGCGAAGGACACTGTGGACATTGCGCACCGACCCACAATATAGTGCAGGTCGAGACTGTCTAGACAAACCAGGCAGACAATTTCTAATATCTTGGAAGATGCTTACAATTTCTCAAAGTGCTACCGGTAAAGTACAAATCTTACAATGTGTTGGTCTGTAGGCTCCAGGCAAGGAAGGAGATCCTTGGGGACCAGGAGGACCAGGAGGACCAGGTGGACCTGGGTTTCCTTGCCGACCATCATAACCAGCTCCTGGCGGCCCTGGTGGACCCTGAGGACCAGGTGGACCTCTGACTGAATCACCTTTAGGGCCCTACATAAACACAAACACAAATTATGTCAAGCTAACAAGGAAACAAGGAAACTTGCACCAAAATCTTGTAGCGATTCCTACCGGAAGTCCTGGTTGTCCAGGAGCGCCTTGAGCACCACCAAAGCGGGGGTCATAATATCCTCCACCAGGCTCTCCCTTTTCGCCCTTCAATCCCACTTCTCCTCTCTCTCCCTTCAGTTCATTCTATGAAGAGAATTATCTGCTTCATCCACACTGAATACCATGAAAATATGAACTGCAATAAAGTAAACTGCTTACCTTTAAAGCATAAATGTCAAAGTTTGAGCCGGTGCCTAGAAAAGAAATTGCCACAAAAAAACATCATCTTACCGGAACTAAATCAACAGAAATGCAGAGACATAGATCTACATTTACCAGCACATTCTGTCTTTTTTTTTTTTTAGCAGACTAGTTTTCATCTTTCTTTAAGCCAGTCGATTCGTAACGTTTTCAAGAGGCAGTAGTCATTTGTCATTACTAGCTTACTGGTAAAAGAAGGTAAATAAGGACAAATGATATCAATCACAATATTAGCCACTCTCAAAGTAAGGTCTCAAGTGACCAGCATAACAATAGACAAGCACACCTCCAGAAAATGAAACTTATTATAATATCTGAAGCATTTGCTGAGAATGAACCATGACACGGAGCAGATAGCGATCTGGTGCTGTTTTGAGATGGGTACCTTGTGGTCCAGGAAGGCCTGGGGCTCCATGGTCACCTTTCTCCCCTTTCATAGCTGCAATGAAGAATGAAGCGTAAACAGTGATTACATGGTATTTATGAATAAAGCTTTGTTCGCATAATTTCTAGGTCAGTGTTGTGCACAGCATTATGGACAAAAGAATATTGACAAAACATTTGCACACTAAATTAAATTTAAACAGAGAACAAAATGTCCATCATGAGCTGAAAAACACTGGTGTAGAGAGTGGAAATTGCTCGGATTGATGGGTAGATGGACAGATAGATTAAGAAAGACAACAATATGCTGAATGTTTTGGACTGAACGGTGAAGTATTCAACCCATTCAATTAAACAAATGCATATTAGAAACATATCATGTTGTAACCTAATTAGAGATCATGAAGGGCGGGGCCAGCCTCTGATTGGCATGGTCCAGATATTCCTGCATGTTTGAAAGCGTGTGTGCTGCAGTCAGACAGAGAGAGAGGTGAGTAGCCTGGACCCGTCAGATATACAGAGTGGATGTAGCTACGGATTAGAGCTTTAATCAGGACTTAAAATGTTAGACCCGAGCCCGACAAGTACAGCTCAAACCAGACAATATTTTGGCAACAGTACCAACATGCTTCGCAGGCGTTAAAAGCCTTTTATACATTTTTAACATCATTTTTTTAACGTCAAGTTGTCTCCCACACCTCAGACTTTGCTTTTGTATTTGCCAGAAGCTAGCCTCCATTTCACCGCTTCAGCTTCCATTTTAGTGCTAATCGAAATATATCACCTGACGTGAATTTACCACACAAGCCTGAGTAAAATGATAGAAAAAACACAATGCAGCTATAAAGCACATTACAGGCAGCGATAGATGTACTGGTCCTGTGTCCTTTCTCCCTTTAAGCAACAGGCAGCAGGAAACAGATCATCAGCTAACAAGTTAAAGGTCCTTAAGGTCCTTGCACTTTTCAATTTTCTTTTTATTTATCTTGTTTTAATTTCAGCTCAGTGACATGATTCAGCTCACTTTAAGCACAAACACATTTTCAGTAGGTTACCTTTCTTCTAGAATTGTGCTTCAAATAAAAAAACAGACCATATGTAATAAAGTAAAAGTAAATATTGCCTATATGGACAGCAATTTAAAAAGAAGATAAATTGAATGAGTAAAATTGCGTTGTTGAATGCAATGGCGTCTAAAATTTGGTGCACCTAACTTTTGCAGTAGGGGTACCAGTCCAAAAAGTTTGTCTAGAGCCCTGTCACAGGATGCTGACATTTTTTAAAATAACAACTACAGGATTAAAACGTTGTCTCATCAGTCCACAAGACATTTCCCACATGATTTATGGAGAATTTATCTTTTTTTCTTGAGAGGCTTCTGGCTGATTACATATTTTAGCCAGCCATTTTGGAAGAACAAGTTAAAGTGATTAGTTGTCACATGTGACACACCACAGCATAGCACCCAGTGCACACAGTGAAATGTGCTTTTAACCCATCCCCTGAGGGGCCAGTGGGCAGCCATGAAAGGCGCCTGTGGCGCAGTGTGTGGGGACGGTATTTTGCTCACTAGGCCACCACTTGTTGATTACAAACATATATGTAATATAACTATATATAATGTGTAAATTCAAGCTAGTATGAACTGACTTTAGTTTGTATCAATTCTGGCTGAAATTATGGTTGTATACTTCAAACACCCACTGAAGAAGAAAAAAGGTACCCAGAGAATAACATATCACTGTAAATAGTTGGCTTTGTCCCTAGATCCTTTAAGGCCTATGCTTGCTTATCTCCTAGATGTCCTATGCTAGTAAGCTGACACAGTTCACATTAATTATAAAAGTCAGGTCACAGTTTCATTCCCAATGATGTTTAAACTTATAACTGTGCTGTTGAAATTTAGACTTTAAAATGAATAAAAAAAATTACCTGTAATCCTTCCAGTATCATCATATCGCTGAAAGTAATAAAAAGTTGTGAACATTGGCTCAAGAATATTTATTTATAAGTAGCTCAATTAGCATTAGTACTTACACCGAACCTGTCTAAGGACACTGAGGGTCCTGGAGGCCCAGGTGGTCCTGGTGGTCCAGGAGGACCCTAAAAAATGAAGTTGTTTTTTTGTTTTGGAGAAATCTACTTTGACGCTACCATCAGAAAGCACAGCAGCATGATACTCACAGAATAGGCTGCAGATGTTTCTCCTTTTTCACCTTTATAGCCATTTACTCCTGGACGCCCCTTCACATAGAGTTTAGCACGATATTTAGATGAATCCATGAATCTTGTTGCATTTTTAAGTTTTGCTTGGAATAACACTTACTGGTCTGCCAGGCATCCCAATTTCACCCTTAAGACCGGGAGTACCATAGGGTCCCTGAAAATGAGATTCAGGGTTATGTCACTTATGTCACTTACCAACACTGCAAAAAAATGTACAGTTTTAAACTTACAGTGGGTCCAATCGGTCCAGGAGGTCCCCTTTCACCCTGCGGACAAGAATACAATGTTATTAAAAAAACCATGAGGACTTACATACATTGCAAGAACTTGGGCGTACCTTATGGCCTGTCAGTCCACCAAGGTAGAGGGGACTTCCATCAGGCCCGATGATCAAGCCAGGTTCTCCTTTTTCACCCTAAAAAGAAAAGCTTGTGTGTCAGGATTGGCTCCAAGTGATCGCTACAGCTGAAGCCAATTCTGACAGCTGTTAAAAGTCTGTGACTCCGCCCCTTCTGCAGCGGCGACATTTTAGTGGACTCAGTTGAATGAACTCTGCCATGAACTTGACCTTCGTTCTTTACCTGGCAACCTTTTGAGTTCTGGCAACTGCCACACACCTGCGGGCTAGTTTATGTTGTTCCCCATTTTTGTTTCACTGTTTTATTTGTGTTTATTAATAAATCCCTCTCTCGCCGTCGTGACAATGTGTGAAGAAAATGCCATTTGATTAAAAGCAGATTGTGTCCAACCTTCACAGAGATGCCTGGATAGCCTTGGTCTCCTCTGTCACCCTTAGGTCCCATAGCGCCCTTTTGAGACCAAAAGCAAGTATTTACACATTTGAATACAATGTGCACATTGCTGTGGAAAATCAAAAAATATCAAACCATATGCAGTAAATAATAACTTCTTTACATACTAGAAATCCTGGTTGAGCTAGAAAGCCATGTCCACCCCCAAAGAAACATTAAATGTGTTTGTAAATGGGTGTCATACAAATATATCTCGTATCTATCCTGCCTGTTTCTGCAGCTACTGCATCGTATAAAATAATAATAATAAAAACAATCTGCCTTTGGTGATAAATCATAGGTATGAAACATTGGTGGGCATAAGTTGGCCAATCATCACACAATTTCAGCCAAAAGGTTTATAATCATCAGAGGGGCACAGTAGGAAGTCAAACAAGCTCTCAACCCATCAAGACACTAGACACAGTCAGGCAAAAGATAATGCAATCAACCTACCTGAGTTTCACCAAAATATCCATCACGCTGCAAAGGAAATTATTGAAGTAAATGACCATTACGCAATGGTGAAATATATTGTCACTATAGGTAGTGAAATATATTGTCACTATGTGTGGTATTAGCATGTTTGCCAATGTCACATCAACTGTTCACATCAAGTGCTATCTTGCTTCATGTCACTGACTAAACGGACTAAATAGTATGGCATCTTACTTACTGGGGATTGGTAGATGATCTGGCCTGGTTGACCAGGAGGACCTGGTGGACCTGGGAGACTGGTCCCATCCCGGCCAGGATCTCCCTAGCAGGAAACAACAAAAAGATGCACAACATGATAAATGCACATCATGATTAGATAATGTCATCAGATCTCAATATAGAGAACCAAATTTAAAACCATAACTGGTTCTGCTATCAGTCCAGTGAACATCCATACCCTTTCGCCTTTTTCTCCTCTGTCACCCTTTGGTCCCTGCAAACGAACAAGTAATTTTTAGATAAATGTTTTTTTTTTCTTACCTCAGACCTTTAGAAATGACCAGTATAGTTATGAAGACAAAGTTCTGAGTTACCTGAGGTCCAGGGAACCCATCTAATCCTGGTCTACCATCTTTGCCTTGAGGTCCTTCGCTGCCTTTTGGACCAGGAATACCAGGAAGTCCAGGCAATCCCTGTGAATGTATTGACATGTCTATCATGAATTAATCTGAATATATGAGGAATAATGGATTATAGACAATAGGAATTAAATTACTCTTACTCTTAGACCAGCATTTCCAGTTATTCTCTATAAAAAAAAATTAGAGAATCACATACACATGAAAAGCAGTTCCAAATCAGTTGGATGTTAAACCAAGGACACCAACCTGCCGGCCATCTGTCCCATGTCCTCCATGGTACAGGCCCCCACCAGAAGCCTCCATATCGTCCTATTCAAAGAAAAGAGGAAATGAAGTTTTTCTCCTCAGCATGATTATACAATGATTAACAAATTGCATTTATAGGAAAACACTTACAAAGCCAACATGGTATCCTGGCCCAGGAGGTCCTGGTGGGCCTGGAGGTCCTACAGGTCCCATAGGTCCAGGAAGCCCAGCCAGTCCAGATTCTCCTGGACGACCCTGAGGACCAGGGTGTCCTTGGGCACCCTATTGGTGTTATGATAAATACATAAATTGCGCTGAATTTATATATAGTATTTATTACCGTTATATACATTTTAGTACACTCTAAATTAAACACACTACAGGCTGACTTTAATGTAATGTCCTTAAAACAAGTCCAAATGAGGCTCAGTAGTGTGTGTGGCCTCCACATGCCTGTATGACCTCCCTACATTGCCTGGACATGCTCCTGATGAGGTGGCGGATGGTCTCCTGAGGGTTCTCCTTACAGACTAAAGGACTAAAGAATCCACCAACTCCTGGACAGTCTGTAGTGCAACATTGCGCTGGTGGATGGAGCGAGACATGATGTCCCAGATGTGCTCAATTGGATTCAGGTCTGGGGAACGGGCGGGCCAGTCCATAACATTAATGTCTTGCAGGAACTGCTAAAACACTCCAGCCACATGAGGTCTAGCATGCCGGAGGATGTTGCAGGCAGCATAACATTCTCCACGGCGTCTCCAGGCTCTGTTATGACGGTCACATGTTCTCAGTGTGAACCTTCTTTCATCTGTGAAGAACACAGGGTGCCAGGGGCAAATTTGCCAGTCTTGTAAGTGAAACCCCCACCTGTGGACGTCAGGCCCTCATACCGCTCTTGTGGAGTCTTTTTCTGACCGTTTGTGCAGACACATGCACATTTGTGGCCTGCTGGAGGTCATTTTGAGGACTCTGGCAGTTCTCCTGTTCTTCCTTGCACGGCCCTGCTGCTGCCCTCCTACGGCCTCCTCCATGTCTCCTGATGTACTGGCCTGCCTCCTGGTAGAGCCTCCATGTTCTGGACACTACGCTGACAGACACAGCTAACCTTCTTGCCACAGCTCGCATTGATGTGCCATCCTGGATGAGCTGCACTACCTGAGCCACTTGTGTGACTTTTAAATGACACAATGTAACTCCAATTTCACATGCTGTTGTTTTCACATGCTAGTGGTAGAATGAGATGGAGCCAGCATTCAAAAGTGACCAAAACATCAGCCAGAAAGCATAGGAAGTGAGAAGTGGAGTGTGGTCACCAACTGCAGAACCACGCCTTTATTGGGGATGTCTTGCTAATTGCCTATAATTTCCACCTGTTGTTTATTCCATTTGCACAACAGCATGTGAAATTGGAGTAACATTGTGTCGTTTAAGTGTTCCCTTTAATGAGTAGTATATATTATAACAGTCTTGCCACAATCACAAACTAACCTTTTCTCCCACCGCTCCAGGTAGGCCCAACTCACCATGATCACCCTGTGGAGAAAGTAACATGAGAATAACACATTCAATGTTTTACTGTTGCAAACACCCTACAATGGTGCCTATGCCTTAAACATATACTAATTTACATTTCACACCTTTTCTCCTCTTGGACCTGGAGGTCCAGGAATTCCTGGTGTACCTGACAGGCCAGGAGAGCCCTACAAAGCAAATATTTTTATTTATATAAGCCTGTAAATTTTATAAAACTTAAAGTTAAAGTTAAAGTTACCTGTTTACCAGGAACCCCATCTGGTCCAGGAGGACCTTGGATGACAGAAGAAGAACCAGAGGCTACAGCACTGGAAATACCTGGAGGACCTGGTGGACCTGGTGGACCAGGTAGGCCAGGCAAACCCTGGTCAAATGATGAAAATGTGCATCAATGCCTCATGCAAAATCTGGAACATAGTTAATCGTATCAATCTGAATAACCAGAACGTGCTGGATGATGACTGGGGATGCATGTGACAGTGTATTTCTTGGTGTTGGTCCCAAGCCTGGGTAAATGGGGAGGGTTGCGTAAGGAAGGGCATCCGGCATAAAAATTTTGCCAGGTCATTTGTGCGGACAGCCAGACTGGCTGATGCGCTGTGGTGACCCATAAAGGAAGCACCCGAGGGAAGGAGGAGGTTGGATGATAAATAAATCATTAAGGTTTGTTTTGTCATCATCATAGTAAAGCCTTATCAAGGATCTTCAGTTCTGGCCCTCGTGTCGATTCTAGAATTAATTGAATAATTAAGTGGAATGTTCCGTTAACTGAATCAACGTAAGAGTCTATTATTGAAGTAATTTATCATTATACCTTCCACATGCTTGACAGAACTTGTATACATAATCTGTGTCATCATAAAAAGCCAAAACCAAACATCAATTCTTATTTTGAGATAAATATAGAAAATAGCAAATGTGGTGATTTTTAGCTTCTTTTATCTACTTTAGAGCTTTTTTGAAATGTTATTAATAAATGACATTGGTTACAAATTGTTTACTTTGTGTGGTACTTACTCGAAAACTCTCCATATCTGGAAACCCAGACCCTTCCATATCCACAAATGTCTGCAATAAAAACCAATTAATTGTCAAGAACCAAGGTCAAATCCATCCATCCTCACTGACCACTAATCTATACAAAATTCTTTCATTCAGAACTCTGCTTGAGGACTCTGCTTCAGGACTCTGCATTCAGGACTCTGCATTCAGGACTATGCTTATGTCTGAGTTATAACCTGGGGTGCACGAAGTTAGAATCCTCAGATGCATCTCAAATCAGTGGCAGAATGTCTAGAAATATTGCAGATTTTCAATATTTATCTACAGATTTACAGGGTTTTTTTAGCCATTTTTTCACCATTTTAAGTTGTATTGTTTGCATTGCAAATTCACCTATCCTTGTTGCTAGCTGTAAGAGAACACAATTTAAAATAGCTTTCATGGGATTAGAATCAGTGGCTTAAAGAAAGAGAGTTCATCAGATTGTGACATATCTATACCACTATATCACAATCATTTCTTGAACTGACAAAGAAATGCCAACGTCAACTGGTTCTGAGGGCACATAATAACTTTACTACCAAGTGTCATGGCAGATCCTGCTGCGGCTCTGCACACCTAACAAGATTACCCGGAGCACTGAGTGCAGGCCACGCCCCCTTGAGTGCCTGCACCTGCAGCCCAGTGCTCCAGGTTCTGGTATTGAACTGAACCAAAAAGCACAAAGGGAGACACAACTTGCGCTCAGCCGTTCTTGTTGTGTTTATAGAGTTTCTAAATCAAAGGCATTGTCTTGGGGGGAGCAACTCCCCATCTTAAATGTTTTTGGCCTTATGTTTGTTTTCCAGGTGATGGTGTGGTGTGGAGTGTCCCCGTGTGAGAGTGTCCCTGTTTCCACTACCCCTGTCCCAAAGCTGAGCCCTAGATGTGTATTGGTGTGTGATTTTGAGTTGTTTTTCAAGAGTGTAAATAAATATGTGGAAATAAGATGATATATTGGACGTAAATTCATTATGAATCATTACAATAACTTAAAAAATAAAAAATACAAAAAACAAATCTGCATTGCAGTCCTCTGAATCAAATTGTGTAATGCAAAGAGATAAATGACACTTCATAATTTCAGTGGGTTCAGTGACCTTCCTAAAATAATATTACTCAACTGATAGGAAAGAAAACTCACTGGTCTGTCAGAGCGAGATGGGCCTGGTGGTCCAGGAAGCCCTGGTGGCCCACGTGGACCTGGTTGACCTTCACCACGTCCACCCTAAAAGAGTGACCAAGAGTAACTGTTACCAGATCTGAATGCCAAAGATCTCCAAAAAATCTCCACCATTAGTTCGACGCTAAACATGCCTTCTCTCCTTTAAGTCCAGGGTCTCCTGGGGTTCCAGGAAATCCACGGGGGCCAGCAGGTCCCTGAGAAAGCATCAGAGAGAAAAGGTCAGGCAACAAGACAATTAGCAGTCTAAATGCATTAAGCATTACATGCATGGAGTCAAAGAACTTACAGATTTCCCATCTTCACCTGGATCACCCTATAAAAGAAATGAAAGGAAAATAATAAACTTAGAACATAATGGAATTAATTCAGTATTTTATGATCATCTTTTCTTTTTTTTGTTTTGGTATTTGACCGGAACAGATTTTTTTCAGATTCAAATAAAAAATAAAAAATAAACACATTTGCATCTCTATTGCAATTATTTGTTATTATTCAACACGTAATTGAGAGATTCTGAATTATTACTGCAATCATCTTGTTACCTTGTATTCATGCCTGCATTACATTTGGGAACTTTTTTAAGCATTTATCCCAGAAATATACTATAAAGAGATTTGTTACAGCTTAAGTTATTATGATTTTGACTTCTTGTCTTAACTTCAGCTTTCTGAATGCCTTTACTAGGCTGATCTTTATTAAAACCTTTAGGCAAAGTGAGTCAATGTACTGCTACTACTGACTGGCTCTCCATCTGTTCCAGCAGGACCAGCTGGTCCTGGGGACCCTTGTGGTCCTGGTGGTCCTCGAGGTCCTGGCACCCTCTGCACCAATGACCCATCCCCACGTTCCACAAACTCGGATTCAGGTCCTGGGGGACCAGGTGGCCCTGGTGGCCCGGGTGGGCCAATGTCACCTTTAGAACCAGGATAACCAAAGCCTGCACTGCCCTGTTGAGATGTAACAGTTAACACAAATAAAACACAAATTCAATGTTTTACACCAGTTTTAAACCTTCATCAGCACTGCTTAAGGGTTGTATAAATGGCGGATCACTATGGAAATATCTTAATGCTACTAGCTCTCAATCCAGCAGCCAAGAGTATCAATTTAACCATAAGAACACATTGCTGCTTTTGTGTCATCAAACCTGGAAAACATTTGCATCAATCATTCATAATGTGTGCAGTGCTGCAGGGGTTAATTAGAGGTCCACCGTTGTTTCTTTAGAAACTTTTTCTCTTTACAAACATGAATAATTAAAGCTATTTATCTATAAAGCATTGTTCAGACTGCCACGCCCTGGGTCTGAACAATGTAGGAGTTGAATGGGAAGATTGCTGCTCGGATGCACTCGGAACTGCTTTGCACTTTGTGTATGATAGAGCAATATATTAATAACACAAAATAACTAACAGATGGAAATGTAAAAATATTTAACATACCTTCATTCCTTTTTCTCCTGGTTCACCCTGAAAGATTTCAAATCACAAAACATTCATTTTCATTAATATTACTTATTTATCTCCACTAAGCTTAATTTAAAAACAATGTACCTTTCCACCTCCTGCACCTCCATGGGATCCTAAACTAGACCCAGTGTCTCCTTTAGGTCCTATGGGACCTCTGTCTCCTTTAGGGCCCATGTCGCCCTTATCTCCTTTTTGTCCGCCACCACCTAAAACTAAAGATACCACCAGTCAACAACTGCAAAATCGCCCGGTATTAATCTGCATTTAGTAATATCAAGTATGTATTTCAATCGTTCTTATTATACACCAATCAGCCATACCATCCTGACACCTAATATTAAGTAGCAGCCAAAAGAGCCATGGTTCATGGGGGCATGGATTTCAAAAGACATCAGCAGCAGATCATTTTTGTCCTGATCTGACTGTTAATCTAGCACAAACCAATTTTAATCAACTTTTCTGGAAATCAACTTTTCCAGAACAACATTTCTCAAAACATTACACTGCCTCTGCCGGCTTGGCATCCTGGTGTTGCATTATGTACCAAAAAATCTGATTCAGTAGACCTGGACCCCTTCTTCCATTGCTCTGTGGTCTAGTTCTGAAGCTCTGATGCCCATTCTGTTCCCTTTTGGTAGGACTTGACCACTGCAGACCGTGAACATCCCACAGTAGCTGCAGTTTTGGAGATGCATCACAATTCGGCCCTTTTTGAAGTCGCTCAAATTGCTCTCTATCTTTACCAATGCCAGGTGGCATTTTAATAAGATTCTTAAAGTTATTCAATTCACATGTCATAATGTTAAGGCAGATTAGAATATATCTAAGAATAGAATTACTTTGTTTCTGTATTATACATAAGACTTAAAACCTAAAGATTAAAATTGCACAGTTTCCCATTTATACTCTCTAAGCTTATGACCTAACTTCCACACATAAACTTTAAAAAATCTTAATTTCATTCAATATTTCAGTAAAGATAGAATAATAAATGAAAAATGCTCCCAACCTTGTGATACAGTTTTAGTGTCCTTTGATGAATGTGCAGGAATAACTAAAACAAACCAATAAATAATGTGTTATTAAGGTATTATTGTTGTCATGTCCTTTTAGTACACATGCAACAGTAATAATAAGGCAGGCGCCACTCACCACCACTAGAGGGCACCACACAACAAGCGACTGTGTCAATTAACTCTTAGTGGGCTTTCACTGTATACAAATTTTAACAGGTTCTTTTGAATATTATTACTTCATTAGGTTAATCAAAATTCATCAGTGGGACAACTAAGGCTTAATATACACTAAAGATTATGTCATTGTAAATTCATACATACACTGATGTCCTGTCAGTTGTCATTGTTAGGTTAACCCAACCAAATAAAACAATTCAAACAAACTACTAAACAATAAATCTGCTTTATGATCAGTAGCAACAAATACCATGATGAATCTACACAGCATTCTTTAACGTTAATCTTTAAATGTTGGTAATCAGCCCTGACATGTTGAGCTCAATGAGTAAAACTGTCTGAAAAGAAGGATCAAAGATGGACCTGGAATTACGCAAAAAACACCCCAGACAACCTGGCACAGCACTGAAACCAGATGCCTGAGGCAAGAAACAATGTCTTGTTTTACAAAATGATCAAGCTCATTTACAATAATTAAAGCAACATGGCAGACTATTTTTTCCCACCATGTTGGGTTTGATTTAAATCATTCAAGACAATCATAATCTTGCAGTCGGGTCTGATTATAGGACTTACCTGGCTTCCGGGTTACTGGTGGCTCTGGAATTGGATTTATCTTTGGAGGTGATGTCTGCAGAAAAAAAATATGTTATTATGGATTATATACATGCTTGAGCACAGACTAACAGAATAAAGGGCCGTTACCATTCAGGATTCGGGACCTGCATTTCACTGTTTAGGTAAGCTTAACTCATAGAGATTGTTTCTGCATATGGCTTTTATTGAGCAATTTCAGTCAAACTTTATTAATCTCCTTAGGGCCGTATTTCCGTGCACGTTTCTGTGGCTGGTGAACATAAACATGTACAGAAAATGAACTATTTCATGCATTCTTACACGCAGAGAACTAACAGTGGGAGATTTTTAGAAAGGCAGAAAGCAATTAGCTCTCTGCTTGTTTTTTTTTTTTTTTTGTGTGTTACCCAAAATGAAGCAAAAGCATGCTGACACAGTCAACAGTCACTTGAAAGAAAAAGCCTGCAAAGCATCCCACTCAAACAGCATGTTTCATGCTGCTTCCTCGGGTTTCATGCTGAGACAATAGGGTCTACCTGCAGGCCAATTCCTTCTCCCAGCACCCCAAAATGCTGACAGGGTGCATTTTGTCAGGAGACAATGTGACCTGCTCTGGATTCCAGGTGTAAAGATAGGAACTGTGAGGTAGGGAAGGGCACCAAAATAAGGCCAGGGGTGGTGGAGAGGTGGGGTTCACTGGGTAGTAGCCACTGCTTTGGCTAGTAACCATTGCCACTGCTTTGGAAGCTGAATAGGACAGAGACCATTTATAGCACAAAAACCTTTCAGAGCTGGACAGCGGTGACATTCTCAGCTCATTCTTAACAGATGATAAAACAACTTTTGTTAAGCGGACCGAGTGAGAAAAAGGAGGGCCTGACAGGAGGAATTCCTTGTTGTTGAAAAATTAACCTGGTTCCTTTGTATGCAAACATAGTCACTATTGTTATTTGAGGGGTTCTGTTAAAATGTGGCACTGTAATACATATATTATATATATTTTTGGGAATGCCCTATTCCCTGCTTACCTAGTATCATTACAGCTAATGTTCTGAATCTGTTTCGCGGTAAAATGTGATTGGAATGATCCTGAAATAAAACACCTTGCGCCCAAAGGTGACATGGTGTCAGGATTGCCTGCAGCTGGGCTCCACACCGGAATGCAATCCTGACGCCCCATAAATGCCGGAAGTTTTCGCCCGTTCGGGGTCGCTGGCATTTTCGTGAACTTGATATTGTAACCGCGTAGGTTTTCGTAATTTCAGTTCTGGCAATCGCCACACGCCTACGGGTTTGTTTAAGTTCTTTATTTACGTTAAACTGTTTTCGGCCACCGCGCCGCTGTTTATTTGTATTTCTTTATTGTTTGTATTAATAAAACCCCCTTCCCAGAATGTCAAACCTCTGCGCTTCCTTCCCTCGTAAGTCCGTAGTCGTGACAGAATGCCAGCGACCCACCCAAAAGCGCAGAGGTAGAAAGCAGAGGAGAAGAAACGCCGCGAAGGACGCAGCCGGGCGCGGCGAACGCGGACGCCAGGGGAGAGACGCGCCGCCCGTTCTGGTCGAGCGTTTTCTCCCCGAGAAGCCGTGGTACGCGGCGCCGCGTGATGACGTCACCCCCGGGAAACTCCGCGAAACCCGGAAGCGACAACGTCGGCGGGTGAGTGGGCGGAGCGAGGACGTTGGCGTCGGCAGCAGCGAGGAAGTGACGTGGGCAGCGAGCGCAGAAGATGCGACCCCCACAATCTTCGCCATGTCGAGCCAAGAACTCTGCGCTCTGCTGGCCAGGCTCCCCGTGGACTGGGACGACACGGACGACGACGAGAGCACGGGAGACGAGAGTTGGGCTCCGCCCATCGCGCCAGTCTGCGATCGTCGCAAGGTCCGTGGGGACCCACGTCACTTCCAGGGGGGTGAGAAGCGGCAACAACAACGGCGGCGTTCCTCCAGCGAGGAGGTGGGCAGCCTCCAGCCCGAATGGCCAGAGTACTGCCCATGGGAGCTTATCGCGCCATGGGTCCAGGATGTCCGCAGGGTGGACGACCCTTGGAGTCACCGGTGGGAGGACACGGATGACGAAAGCGATGATGACGTGGATTTTCGGTGGGCGGTCGGTGCCGGGATGGCTCCGCCCAGCGTGCGCGTCCGAGATCATCGCGGCGTCCGTGATGACCCATGTGACTTCCGGGGGTACGAGGTTGACACGGACGACGACCAGGATGACGCCGTTTGGGCAGTCGGTGCCGGGATGGCTCCGCCCATCGCGCCCATCCAGGATCGTCACGAGGTCCGTGGAGACCCACGTCCCTCCCAGCAGTGTGAGGAAAGCTGGTGGAAGAGGGCGACGGGAGGTCGCCAGCCAGCAACTGCGCTGCCGGGACTGCCTCGCAGGGAATCCTCCATTCCTGCTCCAGTCGCCGACCCGCCTTCCCTCTGCCCGGACGTTCCCCAGCAAAATGGCAGCGCAGCACCAGCGTCCACACCTGCTGGAGAAGACGTCCACCCCCCTCCACACCACACACCTACCACCATCTCCAGCGACGTGCCCAGCCCCGTGTGGGACAGCCCAATTGTCCCGGGACCCTTCAGTGGGGCAGCAGACACAGACGAGATCACTACCATCCTCAAGTGTCTGACTGGATCAGCATGGGGCTGGAGCACAACCCTCTGGCAGCAGGGAGAGACAGACAGGAGTTTTCGGGACTTCCAACAGAGACTGAGGGCGGAGTTTGATCGGCCTGAGCCAGGGATCGAACTCTGCCCCTCCACCACATCCAGTGCCAGTCAGGATCCGGGGCAAGAAGACCCAGCACTGGTGGGCGACGAGAAGGTCGCTCCTCCCGAGATCCTGGCTGTGCCCCCTGAGGAGGTCCCGGAGAGCCCAGAGAGGGAGCCAGACGACCCTCTCTTCTGTCTGTCTCTGTCTGTGTGTGTCTGTGTGGCATATGTGTCCGTATGTCGCCCCCACTTCCCCTCTTTGTGTCCACCAGATGGCGACCCAGCCGCGGAGCCGAACCCCAGGGAGGAGGTTCCTGACCCGAATGTGCTGGTCCAAGGCGAGGTGGACAAGCCCCAAGGTACCCCTAAGTCCAGCCGGGGGGGGTGCTCCCCCAAAGAATTTTTTGGGGGGGTGCAGTTCGGGTTGGGGACTCCTCCTGAGGGGAGGGGAGGTGGGGAAGCGATGGAGCTGGGTCCTCCGGTAGCCAGTGAGGAGGGCGGGCCAGGCATGGGCCTGCGTCTGCCTCCAGAGGGGTGGAGCGCCATAGAGCCCCCGGGTAGGCATGAGGACCCAGCTGGGACAGGCAGGAAGAGGGCCTGCTTGTCCCAACGGACGCAGAAGGGGCTAGCCGGATGGTCTGGCAATGCCCCCCCCTTGGCACCAGGGCCGTGCAGCGAGAGGGGCTGCATAGTCCCAGAAGGCACCAGCCTGGGGTGCCTGGAACAGTCGCCAGAGGCTCTGGGACAATCTCCCTGCGCGGTGCAGGGGGTGACACAAGACGTGTCAGAGGGGACATGTGGAGACAGGGCCCACACGTACCCAGATGGATCGGCCCTGATTATTGTGTGCAGGTACGGGAGTCCGGGGCCGCCATGCGGGACCACGCCGGGGAGCCAGGCCGAGGGTCCGGGGCCGCCATGCGGGACCACGCCGGGGAGCCAGGCCGAGGGTCCGGGGCCGCCATGCGGGACCACGCCGGGGAGCCAGGCCGAGGGTCCGGGGCCGCCAAGCGGGACCACGCCGGGGAGCCAGGCCGAGGGTCCGGGGCCGCCAAGCGGGACCACGCCGGGGAGCCAGGCCGAGGGTCCGGGGCCGCCAAGCGGGACCACGCCGGGGAGCCAGGCCGAGGGTCCGGGGCCGCCAAGGGACCACGCCGGGGAGCAGGCCGAGGGTCAGGGGAAGAAGACGGAAAGAAGGGGAAAGGAAGAGGGGAAGGGGAAGAAAAGAAGGAAAAGAAGGGGAGAAGAAAGAGGGAACAGGGGAAGAACGATGAAAGAGGGGAGACAGAAGAGGACGGGAGAAAGCAGACAGAGGGGGGGGAGCCAGAGAGGACGGGCCGCCACGTGACACGCCGGGGAGCAGCCGAGGGACCGGGGCCGCCACGCTGACCACGCCGGGGAGCCAGCCCGAGGGACGCCTGACCACGCCGGGGAGCCAGCCCGAGGGACCGGGGCCGCCACGCCTGACCACGCCGGGGAGCCAGCCCGAGGGACCGGGGCCGCCACGCCTGACCACGCCGGGGAGCAGCCCGAGGGACCGGGGCCGCCACGCCTGACCACGCCGGGGAGCCAGCCCGAGGGACCGGGGCCGCCACGCCTGACCACGCCGGGGAGCCAGCCCGAGGGACCGGGGCCGCCACGCCTGACCACGCCGGGGAGCCAGCCCGAAGGACCGGGTCCTCCAAGGGGAGGATACAGCAGGGCAGGAGCCCTGTGGTTGCCGCCGTCCGCCCCGCCGCCTCCACTGATGGTACTGTTGGGGCTCCGAGGACGTAGCCCTTGGAGGGGGGGCTCTGTCAGGATTGCCTGCAGCTGGGCTCCACACCGGAATGCAATCCTGACGCCCCATAAATGCCGGAAGTTTTCGCCCGTTCGGGGTCGCTGGCATTTTCGTGAACTTGATATTGTAACCGCGTAGGTTTTCGTAATTTCAGTTCTGGCAATCGCCACACGCCTACGGGTTTGTTTAAGTTCTTTATTTACGTTAAACTGTTTTCGGCCACCGCGCCGCTGTTTATTTGTATTTCTTTATTGTTTGTATTAATAAAACCCCCTTCCCAGAATGTCAAACCTCTGCGCTTCCTTCCCTCGTAAGTCCGTAGTCGTGACACATGGCTTGTACCATATTACTACTATCTTTCAAAGCTGATGTGAATTCTACATTATTCGTATGATTTCACAGCTAGTCATTAAATTAAATGTAGTCAGGCAGGCATGCAAGATCCCTGCTTTTACTGTGATACAAGACTGAGTGGGAATGAGCATTTGCTATCCAGCCATGGTGATTTTACCTAAAAGGGGGCTTATGACTCACAGACAACGTCTCTCTTGAGCGCTCACATGCCATATCGTCACGTCCCGTAACTACAGAGTACAGCAGGGAACCGTAACAAGGTTAGCAATATGTTTACTCCGCTGTCATGAGCTACGAATTTTACCTTTTTCTCCAAAGATTAGATTTTATGCATTTACATGCTGTTTTGAGTCTCTCTCTCTCTCTCTAGGCTATGTTTTCACCAAAAATTGCATCAAACCTTTTGAGTTCCAGGGTAGGAAAATCTCAATCAATCTTACATTAATACCTCTCTTTGGGCACTGGAAACTTTGTCTTAGAGTATGTCTGGAAAATGCCGATGCTGCAGCATTTTGTCTTTCCCTTTCTTGTCCAAACTTGCAGTTTGTCTGTAGGATCTGCTACAGTGCAAGGGCTTGGTGTGAAATCGACGGGCCTCGCCAGCCAAAAGCCGGGTGCCAGCTGTTAAAAATATGTTTTAAGAGCCTTACGTAGCGTTAATAAATACTTGTCAGCGGAAGGTGAGCCCCTCCATTACAAGCCCTCCTTAAAAGCAGGCAGGGACAGGTCGATCATGGGCCTACTGATTTTCAAACAAGCCATGTAAAGAGTGGCCCCGAGTCCCCTTCCAGGCATTCTGAGCCTCAGAAACCAGGCGGAATAACAAAACAGCGACCCCAAAGAAACACCTGGTTTCCCACACTACTGTAATTGTGCCGACGTGCACAAACAAAGGCACTGAGGCCCTGCAAATTTTTACCGTTCGACGGAATTCAAAATTCCGTAAACGTGTAGACGGACTCAATTAATAGAGGATTCAGTGCTGCCACTGATCTACATGGACAAAGTACCGGAGCCGAAAGTCTTCTCTCTTCGTAGCCGCTTCCAAAGTCACCAGATGTCTGTGGAGAAAGTGAGAGGGAATGAGAGACCGGGGCCGGGAGTCGGTACCACACCTTGCCGCACACTCAGACATTCACAGTGAGTCACCTTTTAACGCTGAATGATCAGCACATGCCAGAGGGGCTGCTGCTGGTGTAGATCTCTTTTCCTGATACCATGTAGCTTACCTAACCGATGACCTGACTGGAGGGTTTGGCATTCTTTAAAGCTCTATACATGCTCAGAATTCTACGCGAACCTAGCCATGGGGTCAAATTGTAAAACGACCTTTGACCTGGGCTTATCTTCCCACTATGAATGTCAGACAGAAATGAATTGTTACTGGCACCAGTTCTTACATCTGAAAATTGACAAGTGTAAAAACTGTAATTTTCTTACTGATTCTAGTGCCATCTGCCATTGTTTTATTTGAAAAGAGGAAGACAAATCTGACCCTGCTTGTGAGAGGAGGTGGACATTACTCACAGCATCTGAATCATCTTCATCCTCCTCACAGAGACGTTCCGCAGCCCGGGGGTTTCCCACAACCCTTAGTTCCCCAATGACACCCTGCAACAAACATATAGACACAGTTGAGTGCTGGGGACATTGCATCATTCCAAGGACATCTGAATAGTCTTTATGTCTTAGCCTGGACCTAGTCAGATATAGACAATCTTTGTGAGGTAATTTTCTTTCTTCAGATGTCTGACACTTCAAAGTCAGTTCTGTGATGTTGGTACAGCGTCATGGGTTTTGACTCTGAAGATTTATCAGTTACCAGCAAAACAGTAGCAGCATTCACGTTTTAAAAATATCATGCACTGACCACAGCACACATTTATTATTACTTTTCTGCCATGATGCCAAAACTCCACACTTTTATTCAATATAGAAGAATGAGGTTCACATTTTCAGTGTCTCTTACTTATCAGTTACTTTAAGCAAAAAGCAATTGCCATTATTAAGGTACAATATAATGGACCATTACAACTGTTATGGTAATAACTTTTTCATGATTGGGTGTAAGGACACTACTACCATGGGTTCTGGGTGGTTAAGAAGAAAACGTCTTACAGAATGCGTGCAATAAACTATTCCCAGCCCTCCTGTTCTGCACATCTTTTGTTTGCCCATCCCTTCTTGCATTCTTGCAGGACAAACCCTATCACTATGGCACTGAAGAGGTTTATAAAAGCAATGGTGTGGCTAGCATGAGAAAAGTGAGACCATAAAACTTTTTTTCAGACTCCTGTCTTTAGTTTCAGGAAAATAAAACATCACAAAAAAGACAGAAATAAAAGGGGAATTTCAGTATTGCTATGCAATACCACATAAATGTAATATTGTAATATTATTGTTCGAAGTACATTTCTTAGTTATCTCAGTCCTTGAATAAAATATGAAACACTGTTTATAGTGAACTGATAAGCATCAACAACCTCTACTATCATGTTTAAATAACATTCACTTAATATTTTTACTTGTATTATTTTTAACAAAATAAATAATAGCTAATCATTAATCAGTACTTAACATCAGTGGTAAACATACTTACCAACATTAATACAATTAAAAAGCATATAAATAAACACAAATGGCTAGATGGTTAAAAAGGCTTTGTGACTTATTATGAAGCACCACTTGATTCAGCAAAAAAATAAGGGCATCTTTTATTTTTGCCAATTTTATACCTCCAGTGGGTCAGAGGGCAGCTGTCTGCATGATCAGAGTGGGTAGAGGGGCCACTTGCTGGATTTACAAGAGCTGGCAGCCACTAATTGCCCCCCTCTGACAGCCAGAGAGATTGGCTCCTGACGCCAGTTGACATTGTGTGGCCTTTGTAAGATTCCTTAAACTTGCTCAGATGAACCAAATTACTGTCCCTTTTCAGCTGACTACACACAGTGTGTGTAAGACGTACCAGGAATTTGTCAGGATCTGCACCTCCCGCCTGAGCAACAAAGATGCCGGCCTCTTTCTCCAGCTCCATCTCGTCTGGCGAGCGCTCAAATCTCATGGCCTGCGGGTCAGAGTCACAGTTGAGGTAGAGCGTGACCTGGTCATCCAGCACGCTGATGGCGAAGCGGGTCCAGGTGTCGAGCAGGGAGGGGACAGTGAAGCTGGCCGCCTCGTATGAGCTCTGTGAGTCGGGCTCCGTGTAGTACAAGATGATCCTCTGCTTCCCGTCCACCGCCGCCGACAGCTTCACACCTACGTACATGATCTGCTGTGCCTGGTCTGTGATGGAAAAGATGGTGCCGGCCTTACTGGAGGTGGGCTTCAGGTTGAAAATCAGGGAGAAGTCGCGGTAGAAGGGGTTGGGAAGGTGAGCCAGGGCCAGCTGGCCGGTGTTAGAGTCAGGCCCAAACTCATAGGCGAGGCTGCTATCAGGGCTGTAGACTAAGGTGATTTCTTCAGGTGGAGGATCTCCAATCAGCTGCTGTAATGAAACTCCATTTTCTTCTGTGAAGGAACAGGATAGGACACAAGTTAGATCAGAGGTCACAAATTGAAAGGAAAACAATGGGGAGTTAGGGGGCACAACAAGACCTGGTTATAGGATAATTTTGACAAGAAGAAACATGTAAGTTTGTGTAAAGTGAAAAGGTGAAACAACTATACACGTTTGTGTGCAAATTTCACAAGCCAAAGTGAAGGGCCCATTATATGGACAAATTGCTATTTAGATGCAGAAATACTTCACAAACAGACAGTGCTACGTATTAATATCAGGCTATATCATTACACCTCTATGCCTACTTTCATAGCGGTGGTCGTACTCTAGTGGGTAACACTCACACTCACCTATGAACCAAAAGACCACAAAGTCACAGGTTACTACCATTGTGTCCCTGAGTGTCTCCAGGGGGACTGTCCCAGAAACAAATGATTGTAAGTCGCTCGGGATAAGTGAGTCTGTAAATGTACTTAAAGGTTTAATTTATTGTGTATAAATTAAACTTTTAATTTTTGAATTAAGACTACGCACTGGAATTATGGGAGGGTCTTGCATTAAGACTTCCAGATTAATTGCAAGCATTAACACTAATTGTTTGCTTTTTTGTAAACTTTCCAGCAGTGTGACCTGTGTGCTGCTATACACATGGGAACTAATTCATCTTAGACCCAACATTACTCATTAACATCAGTTTACAATAATCAATCTTGACAAAATGAGAAATGCCACACCCCCCCAACAGCTTTAAGATACTTCTGGGATAATAAATCGTGCACTTCAGCCTCTTTAGACTGCCGCAATCAGTTGTCACAGAATGGCATCGCATCCATCACCCAGCCTGCTGATACAGATTAAGTCGGTCTGGGGAAATGCGCTGGCGCAACTCAGGATCTGCAGCTGTACAGGCGGGATCCTGCTGCTGTCACCAGGGTGACCGTGCAGGGTCAGCATGTAATTTAGAGGGATTCAGAAATAACCGCGTGGACAGAGGGCTGAGTGTCTGTTTTGCCAAAAACGCACCCAAAAAGTTTCCACAACATGTTTCTCACTTCAATTTTTGGTATCATTCTTTAGTGCACAAAATGAGTAAATGAGATATATAATAATGATATATATATATATATATATATAAAAAAAAAAAAAAAAAACAGCAGGGATCTTAACCACTGCAGAATGTCCTCCTTCGTACACAAAAATTAAGAGTTTTGAAATGGTTCCAGGTGCCTAATGAGCACAGCCTCTTATTTTTTTCTTCTTTTTTCCCCCCCAAAGCCCAGGGTTCAAGGCCCTGTGGTACCCTTCCAACAGTTCATCATCAGGATTTACAGATGGTGCTTTTGCTGCAAGTAAAAACACACGAGGCTGCCCATGTAGGCCGGCACTCATGGACATCTTGTGATCCCTAGACCGAAAGAAAATAAACTGTCTGCAGTGACACTACAGGGGGTGGAGTTCTTACATAAACAGAAAGGGTCACACAGACTACAAAACTCCGACCAAATAGCACAACTTAATTCATTTACCCTGAATAAACATATAAAATTGATTTATATATCATATTCACTAGAATTACATATTATATAGTATTGATGACTGCAAGAACTGAAAAGTTCTTCATGGAAAAGATCATTTACATGCTTTTCATACATTTTTGTATTTTATATTATCCATTAATCCTTGATAATATTCTAGAAATGTGACATAGTAATGCGTGATGACTTTTCACAGCACCGACTGAAGTTAAAAAGACAAACCATCATGCAATGCGTCAAGACCAGCCAGTGAACATACAGTGTGTGAAGAACTGAAATTCAACCGCATCATTTTAATATGCTAGAGGTGTGTTTTGACTGTCAACATTGCTTGTTGTTGGCAGCATATGTGTGTATATATATATATATATATACACACACACACACACACACACACACACATTGTTATATTGTATCGTATAATTGTATAATCGTATAATTGATACATTGCGATGCAGGCGTGGACGATTCTGCATTGATACATATCAATATCATAATGACGCTGCTTGCTGATTTTCTGATGGCGGCATAAAAATTCTCGTTAAAATGTAGTGCTGGTTTGCGTTCAGTCTGCCCTCACCCGATGCCTTGGATATCTGAACCAGGCATTTTTCTGCTGTTTGTGGCGTCAGGTGAGCACGGACTGAATGCAGAAAGTTTTCTGTGTACACATGGGTGAACAAGACTTAACTATTGTATTCGAAATTTATGGGATGCATCGTTATAATCAAGGCAAATAGTGAGACCAGTGACGGTTCACACCTCTAATAATTACACCTCATTATTTCAGTTAACAAACTGAAAAGAAGGTCAGTAGTTATCACATTATAAGCACCAATGTATTGGATATCACATCAGATTATCATATGTAATTGCAAAAGGTTTCATAACCAACTTTTTGCAATGTTTTTTTTTGCAAACATTTTTTCATTGGACTCAATGCAATTTTTCAGGTTAACTTTTGTTTTCTTTTGTTAGACTTGTAAATGGTTAACCAACAATCTGGTTAACATAAAGTTCTTTATTTGAAGCATAAATCTACAGGAAAGGTAACTTACTGAGAATATGTTGGTGCTTAAGGTGCTTCACTGAGCTCATACTAAAACTAAATTAAATAAAAAGCAAATCTAAATTAAAAGTGCAACTGTTTTAGGCGCTTGAACATGATTATCATCTCAACCGGATATGTTTTCTGCTTTTTGTACAGTTATGTTGACAGGCATCCACAGCCCTAACCATGGCTGCATCCACTCTGTCTATCTGACGGGTCCAGGCATTTAAAAAGCATAAGTGGGGTAGTGGTGGCCTAGTAGGTAAGGAAATTGAACCGAAATCAGAAGGTTGCCAGTTCGAAACACAAAACACACACTGCTCCCCGGGAGCCTGTCATGGCTCCCCACTGCTCACTAAGGGTGACGGTAAAAATCATTGGGCACGTTTTGCTGTGCTGCAGTGTTTCACAATGACAATCACTTCACTTTCACTTCTCAAGCTTTTCGATTTTCGGCTCCAGTGGACTGGGACAATTTGTGTCTCATAAAAGCTCCCCATAAACGGCCTTCTGATAATGAATCTGAAAATTAGATTTCCAAAAGAAAGCTCTATTAAGATCTGCGTAGGCTTTTTTTGAAAAAAAAAAAAAAAAAACCTAATTGGTACAAGAGGAAAAACAAAACAAAAACAGCCAGTAACAGATCGCCAAGGTGACCACAGCAAGGTTGTGGTCAAAAGCCCAAGTCCACAGACCACAGGGTGGGATATACAGACTTCGGAGTTTTCACCAGAGGGATCTTAAGCCCCTGAATGATTTTTTTAGGGGAAGTAGTAAACTTGAACGGCAAAGTCCAGATGTTGGTCAGGAATTGGACATTGTCAGACGAGCACTCTCCAGGGTGCTGTGCATGCTGTCACACCCAGACAAGGGTCTGCTGGAAAAAAAAACAGTGACCGAGTCGACCAGCATGCTGGTATTAATGGTGACCAATGTTTATTATGCTATCTATAGGGTATATGGCAGCTTCTCCAATTGCCTATTTAACGTGTTTTATAATCCAGTACAGGCAGACTGTGGAAGCTGTGGGAGGATAATGGCTTCCCCGGCATGTTAAAACTGAGAGGTGGTAATGAGAGGGAATGAGGGGCTCGTTATCAGTTCAGAGCATGGCTTCTCTCTTAGCTTTTCTCCATCTCTGAAAAGTCACTCTTGATTGCTATCGCTCTTTTAATAACCTTTCATCTGATTTGTTACAGAGGTCTGCCAGCCTGCTAAAACTCATGTTTTTACCCTGATATCATGCTGATCTGCCCATTGGGTTTACAGTCATCCAGTATAACCCATCATTTATAGCATAACCCACATATTACACAAATCCATGAATGTGCTCCTGTTTCCAGTTTTGCAGAAACAGACGTTTGAACAGGCACTATAGCGAAGGTTCGACTTGCATGTGTATTAAAACCATATAATACACAGGCTGTTCTGGTCCATTTCAATCTCAATTTATGAATTAAAGTGCTATCCCTAAAGTAGTTAAATTATTAGAAGCAAGAATTGGCATAAAACTCATGATTTTGAGCCAAATAATCCTATCAGACATTGTTCCATTGTTCCAGCAACTTGTGGCTAAATGTTTATAGTGCAGTTAAAATGCTTTAAAGCAACAATAAATATGTTTTCTATTGAAAATTAATGAACTGAAGCCACTATACAACCCTTTGTTAACATTTTAAATACAAGTCATACAAGTGATATTACTCAACAAACTCAAATTCAACCAAAAATGCGGTGTTGTGTTTAAAGACTTTGTGAATGTGACCAACTGATCCATTTAGCTATAGAAGTTTAGAAATTAGAGGTTAAAAATTAGCACTTAAATTAGAACCTCTGTTCAGCCAAGAGGCTTTCTCTTTCTGTTGTTAACCTCTGACAGCTAAATGGCTCAGTAGAGCCGCTGAGGCGAGGGAAAGGGCTGCCTGTGAATAGGCAGTCAGGGTTTATAGCCCCTGGTTTGTTCTTGTTTTTTATTCTCAGACTGTGAGTGTAAAAGTCATGTCTCCCCCCCGTTTCCCATCGCCTGCTGCGGCGTCTTGAAACACCCGAAGATCACATCTGAAGACCCTGATGTGTAACTTATCAAGCTGCAGTGCAGCGGCATCTTGAGTGTACATTATCCTCAGCCCCCCGCAACACGCACTCGGGGGGCCTCAGAAGTGGGAGGCTAACAGAAACGACAGCTGGGAATTTGTGGATGAAGCCTTTATCTCCAGGCAGTGCAGCAATGTGCAACATCTGGAGGCTCCAAATTATCATGGAGGACTTCAGACCCGGTGGCAATGCTCAGTCACCAACCGACACATCACCTCAGGCCTCCGGACGCCCGTCGCATTCTGTTCTCACTCTGTAACAATGTATGTTCAGACACGTCCTGACAAAAGAAAAAATATCAGAACGTACAGGATCTAATGATTGATGATGTACCAGCTGATCCAAAACATTTTACCAGTAAACTTGAAGGGACTGTTTTGCTTGTTTTATAAGATGCTACCGAGTGATTTAAAAATTCCCCAAATGAAAATTACCTCTATATTTAAATCTGAATCATGACATCAAAATCCTACATCTCACAACGTTTTTTTTTCAGACCCCAAAACTGGGCATGCACGTAAACCTCAGAGACTGTGTCAATTAAATCCTCACCACTCCAGGGATTCACCGGAACGCATTAATTTTCTAACTGAAAACAGGCCAAACAGAGGACAGCCTCAAGGGAAAGTTCTGGTATACTTTACGATTACAGGGGTTCGAGTTTTGAAATCTTTGTTCACTGGCAAGGCAAATCCAGATTCAAATGATTGGACACTGTGACAGCCATACCTTCTCAAACCCAGACCACATGTACAGATCCCATGTCCCCCCTACCCTCCTTTTGTTAGGAAAGGCACACATGGTTGTCATTTGAAGCTGAGCATGGTAAGAAATAATAAGTATATAAATGCTTAATTTGGGCCCCCTAAGAAACATTTTCTTTGGCAGGTCCAGTTAGGCTTTGAGCCAGCAAGGTCTATTGTGTGCTGCCAAACACTTCATAAAGTGAAGCACACCATAAAAGAACCCAGACCGTGGCTTCCAAACACATAATGGCCGCAGTAACATGACTTAAAATGTTAAGGAAAGTGCACAAAAGAGCCTTTCTAACCACTCAATAGGAATTCTTTGAGGTGTTTCATCTATTTTGAAGACTAGTCATCTTTGCCATAATGTTGGCGAGCTGTGGAGTCTTCCCTGACCTTTGCCTGAGGTCATCTGGCTTCCTATCTGCTGTCTAGTTGCACTCATAAGTCCCCCTTGTTGCCTGTTGCTGGCCCCAAGCCCTCTGACTCGCCCGCCATCTCGGAAAGCACAATCGGTGCAATCTTCCCACGGCCAGATATTTCCTGACACACACACGAACCTTTCCTGAACATTTCAGAGCTGAAACAAAGTGTGTCAAGGCCTCAGAAGAACATCCTCCCAAATTCCTGCCTCGAAATTAAAAGCAGCCGTTGAAAGTTTCTTCCACGCCGCTTCAATCGCTATCACTTCACTGGGTGGCCTTCAGGGGTGTTCATGGATGAACAGCCCCCTCGGACACACGCTGCACTGGAATGATGGACTGCAGGAGGCCATCGGAGGATAGGTTGACCACGAAGAGGAATATGGGTGTCACATTCCTAACAATGGGAAAGGCAATGAGAAAGAGAACAAGAGGTCAGAGGGTCTAAAGGTTTAAGTGACGTGAGTATGAAGGGTTAAGCCGTCCCAGTTAATTAACAATGAAGACAGTTTCCGAGGTTGTAAAACATTACCTGTATTCCACCATGACTCAAGGTAAATAAAGGTTTCAGCGATAACATGACCCTCTACATTCAAGGCAGGAGGCTGTGGTGTATGAACATTGTCATTCATGCGAAAAAGAGAATACTTTCTGCATGATTAAAGCACGCCACAGTCTAAATTGGGGGGAGATAACCCGACACGGCCTATTAGTGTTCAAAGCGAGTTAAACGCGGTTATTTTCAGATGGGTACTTGAATCTGTGTCTCTGAGTCACTCTACTTTATCAGTGCAAGCCGATGTGCAGAGAGTGATGGCAGATTCCATCAGCTACTCTGGCAGGTGGCAGAACACAGTAGATGAAACAAGAAACAATGGCAATGACATAACCAATTCAGATCCAATTTGGTCAATGTCAGCCAAGCAGTGAGTTTATGCATTTCCCTGCAATTATGTGTTTCTGTCATGAAGTCACACTGTCATTTAAAGTTTAGAATTCTGAAGATTATTTCTGAAAATTTGTATTTGATCGCTTCTTATCAATATTCAACTAGGTTGCTTAAAATAGCAGTTGTTAAAATATTTAATGAATCGAAGGTGAAATAGTTTTTTACGGGTTAAGCTGTATTCAGTAAGTCAGTTTTACTCTTGAAAGATCATTACCAAAGCCAATGCACATTTCCATAAATGCCAAAAAAATGTAAACAGCAACCACTCATTCCATTATCAAAAAAAGAAAAAGAAAAAGAAATGACCTACACTGATATCCAAGACATCCAACGCCCGACATGCAAACCAATCAATTTGCCTGCATTGAAACACACTGACACATGTCCAGCATGCCAGCTGGACTTCTCAAGATGCACACAGCTTGACAATGTTCCTGTGCAATTACTGCCTGACCCTAACTGTTTTATAAAATGGTCCACTAAAAATGGGTGAAATGGGACCCACAAAACTTTGCATGCAACAATCGGAACTATCAACCCCATGCGTATTTTCAACCACTATTTGTAAAGCTTGAACATGTTCATGCAGATCATACACCATGCCTTATAATGAAGCAGTCTTAAACAAATACACTTCATAGCACGACACATACAATATGATTTTACAAGTGCATCTCACAGCACACTTGAAAATCTCTTAGCAAATGACTATTTTAAGCATTATTGGAGCTCCAGCTGTACAACTATTCAATATAATCCTTGACAATCCCTTTTTGTTTAATAAGAAAGAAAAAAAACAGGTCCACTATATATACATGCTTTATCTGTGTGCAATGTGCAGAATGTGAATGATTGATATTAGATTAAACACTTTAAAGACAAGTTGCTGTTAGTAACGTGTGACATGAGCACAAAATACACTTACACAAGCAGTCCATGCATATGTGGAACTTCAAGGGTCTGACGATAAGGTTAAAGGCAGATACAAACAAAGACATGCATGCATCTAATACCCCCCCCATAAAACACAATGCCATGCACCGAGTCTACATCTGTCCAGGACCACACAAAACTGAGCAAACGCCTACAACAGGTGGGGGACACATTTATAAACACAGAGGGAGAGAAAACAGGTGGCACCGGTTAAAAATGCATCCCAATCAGAAGGTGCATTCCAACCTGTGTTTACCTTTCTGGTTATTAACTGACAAGCACCGATACCCGTCCTTCTTGTCCTCGGGCAGAGACTGGCACTCCACGGGGAGGCGGCCCCCATCAAGACGTGTCCAGCAGCTGTCCACCAGCACCTCGCAAAAGCTGCGGCAGGGCACCTGAGGCGGCAGCCCTGGTGGGCCGCACCGGGGCGCCAGCAGCAGACAGAAAAACCACTCCAGGCTATGGTGGCAGCGTGACCTCAAGAGCCAAGCCCACTGGGACAGGACCATCTGAACCTCCTCCAGGCTAGTGTGATTGAGAAAATTGGGCACCGCAAAACTGGCCCCTCCCATTTCGGAGCAGAAGGGCAAGTTGGTATCAATTAGCAAGCATTGCTGAGATTCCACTGTAGGTGGCACGATCTGCATGGGAACTAGTTCTCTTTCTGCGGTTAGTATGTCGCTGGGGACGGAGTATTCTACTGAATACTGTGTCAGGTTAACAAAACCGGCATGCAAATTAGAACTAGAGTTGTATGGGCTAGTGCTATTGATAAGGTCCCTCTCAGAAGAAATATTAAGGCTTTGGTTTGACAGAGTATTAGCATCAGTTCTATATAAATCTTCATCAAAATCTTCATTTAAATGGTCCGATCTGGTGAAGTCTGACCTCGGCTGGGGCATTTCTGAGTGCCCGCTGCCACTTTCCTCCATTAAAGTAGTAAAATCAGAGGGTATTACCCTGCCCTCCTGGCTTTCCCATAGCGAGAATTCGTAGCCAGATCCATCTGCAGGCCCAAACGTAGGTCCCAAAGCAGATCCAAATCGCGGCCGAGACCTAGATTCAGGCTCGGTTTCCTCACCTGAGGGTGCCTCGTGACCAGATCCTGATCCTATACCCTGTAAAGAAATGGTTGTCTCCTCAGGCTGCCTGGGAGTGATGGTGATTGCGCTCTCCTCTGCTGGGCTCTCAGTCCTAGGTCCAAAAGTTGGCCCTGCGGTGTTCAGTGGTGTTTCAGTCGGACTCGCACTCCACCATAACCAAGCCTCGGAACGTCCCACACACAGGCACAAGGCGAAGCCCAGCCAGACCCCAAGGTTAGACATGGTGCTTTCTGCCCTCAGCCAGGGTTGCACTGCTCACTCAAACTACCGCCCTTCAGCCTCTGGGCCGGCTCAGTAACTCACCAGGCACCACACGCAGCTCCTCGAAGCAGGCGAGGGAAAGCTGAGAGGAGGACGGCTGTGCAGGCACAGCGAGGGGGGTCTGCTCCTCATTGGCCATCCTCAAGACCTTTCCTTCCCCTCGGCCCCTCCTCCTCTTTTAGTCACAGCAGAGAAAGAGCGTCTCCTCTGAGAGATAATCTTACCAAAAAATGGCTACAAGCTTTCCCATTGTTAACAAAGCCCCTTTCAAACGACTCAATGAAATGTTAGCATGTTTCGTCACACTCACAGAAATTCCTGAGGTGCTCTTTGTATGTGGCTCCTAACATAACATGTGAGGACTTTTACTTTGAATCCCCTCAATGTGACTCCCAGGGCCCACCACAATTTCAGGGATTTTCTAGCTCAGCTGCTCTCAAATTTGTAGCCATGCATACAATAAGCAAAAATGTTTTGAATGCTTACTAAATTAACTAAATATTAACTACAATTTAATAAATACTAAATAATACTGCACAATGTTATCACCACAGACTGTACTTTGAGAGGGAAATGTGGATGCCCGTCAGCTCACCGTTTAATCACGCTCCCTTTCAGCACATACCTATACTCCCCAAGTCGACATTTATCTTTGTCTGCCTTAAAAATTACTTTTCCACCAAAACCCACCCCCATGCAGTGTGTGGTTACAGAGTAATCCAGGGGCTCACTTGTTCAGACTGGTACAGACAGGTCCACGTAGGCTATGGTGACAGACCCTCTGCATGCGCTAATAGGAGCTGAGCCCTGGTGATTATGATGAAAGGTCCGGACCTGTGTGGTGTGTTAACAGAGGGGCGCTTTAAAGGAAAAACCTTTCTCGACTAGTGATGTTTCGGTCGCGAATGGCATGTATGCATTCTTTTTGTTGACAGCCATGCATCGGCGAATGTGCCATCAGCCCCAATTATGTTTCACAATCCTGATATGTCCTCAGCATTAGGCCACCTACCTTATTGTGAGATTAGACACAGGAAAAGCCATTTCAAAGCACAATCATTTGATGATGAAACAAATGTGTGGCAGGATAACATTATATATGGGAAAATGCACTTTGGGTTAGTTTATTCAAAAAATCAAATTGCAGCGCATGCTATCAAATATAAAACTACCCAAATAATTCAAAGAGTAATTAAAATTCCTATAGCATCTGTCAGACAAAAATGTTCTTACCATGTATGCAAATATGGTAATACTGAATATTTGTGAAATATTCCTCACCTGAAATACAGAAGCTAGGAGAATGAACATAAAACTAGAGTTCTACCTCAGCAGATGGATTTAGCAGTCGCTGTTCTGGATGCATGGCCTTACCCTGTCTTGAGTATAACCTTGGAGACCTTCTCCTCAGCCTGAATCTGAGCCAAAAATTTGTGGAAAACATTAGAAAGCACTGAATGTCAACATCAGAAGATGTACCGCAGTGCTAAAATTAAAATATACGGTCATAAAAAGACTTCCAGGAGAAACTGGTCACTATGTACTGTCTTTACTGTGATTTGTTTTGTCTTAAAGTGCAACTGGCAAAATTATATATCAAAAGTCCAGCTCATTTCTGTGAGATGAAGATACAGACTCAACATCACTTCCATCAGCCTGACCCAAAATCAAAACTGCTATATGTTTATTCAAATAAAATCTATATGCAATCTGCTTTTCTACAACAGTCACTAGTGCAAAGCATTTTTTTCATGTTAAGTTTAAATCAAGTTTCCTATTAAAATGTTGTACATTGTTATTTTCACAACTGGTCAGTGAGAATTGTGTAATATCGGGCCAGAGAAATTAAAAACAATAAAAAAATTACTTCCAAAAGTGCACCCCCAACTTGCACCCAGACCCCGGACCCCTCTTTCACATCCCGACACGATTGAACTGTGAAAAGTGACACTATTGTCATTGTGAAACAATGCAGCACAGCCTACGGTGCGCACAACGAAATGTGTCTTCTGAATTTAACCCCATCACCAGTAAGGCAGAAATCTACTTACTGTTAACTACATACTGCTATCCGTATCCTGGGGTTCTTTGTGTTAGTTTTGTACACATACTCAAAAATCAACGGAACATATACATATATGGATGCAATGCCTGCACAATTTTATAGGAGCAGTGTTGCGAGATCTGCACTCAACAGATGCCGATTTTAAGATACAGGTATTCATTCATTTATTTGGTTTGTGGCCTCGACACTGACTCCTGGTGGTAAGGAGTACACATTACAGATTACAAAGCACAGTACAGACTCAAGTATCACACAGCGATACGTAGCTCACAGCAAGTATATTTCTGGCTTTAGTGAGCAGTGGGCAGCCATGACAGGCGCCCAGAGAGCAGTGTGTGCAGACGGAAGTTTGCTCAGTGGAACCTCAGTGGTATCTTGGCGGTTCAGGATTCGAACTGGCACCTTTGGGTCTGTTTCCTTACTGTTGGCTACCACTGGTAAAGTCTACACTCATTTGACTGTTTAAGGAAGGCACATTCTGCCTTCTGCTTCCTCCTGCGGGGAGTTCCCTGGCCTCATCTCAACTCTGGGGCATCCTCACTGCTCCTGTCACTTCAGGTGCCAGAACGTTCTGACTCACAGAATCCATTCAAGGAAAAAAAAAAGTTCTACAAAATGAATGGAGTTCAAACAGTTCAGAATGCCTGAAGAATCGAACCATGTTGCTTTTTATCTACTTTCTGTCCGACACTGTAATTAATAGACAAGTTTGTGTTTGTCGAGGTTCGGATTTATGGCTGGGTGTTAAAGATAAACCTTCTTTCATGCTCTGCTTTGTGCCAAGCTGCTTCCCAAATCAGGAAGCATGGGGATTTTGGTTGTCCCTGATAAGACATCGCCTAAAGATGCCAGCTTTCTTTGGCCCAATAGGTAACGTAATGTGTGGAAACCCCACATTTTCACTTTCATGTCACTTAACATCCACCGAAGGCCAGTTAAAATGACAGGAAATCACAGGGTGCAAAGGCATGATATTTCCGTTTACAACTAGCAATTACATTGCATTACAAGCATGTGAAGTAAACATCTGGCAAAATGTTGATGGACACTCTGGTCATGTGACACTCGAAACATCCTAATAACTGATGGGCCATGTATTTCCAACTGAGGGTGATGTGCCGTAAAGCAAATGAAAGGCCATGCCAAAATTCTTTATTTACACATCAGAGAGGCTTCGCAAGAGTCTTGTAATTAAGTCCAACTTTCAGCAGCGCACTGTATCCTGTTTCTGCTCTCCACAGTTCTGCAAAGTTCCTTCACACCAACCGATGGTTTTTCAGGAAGGCACAGGAACGCTGAGTAGCCAGAGGTGGTAGACTTTAATTTTGGATGAGTTTCATCTCTCCATCTTGACTTCTTCAACACATACCCGTTTCATCATGTGATATTAATATAATACGACCTCAGCAAAAAGCTGTCTTCTGGATACATGTCAATATTGTGGCGAGAAATCCAAAACACATTCGGGTCACCCCCTCACCCACCAAGGCCTCGGGTCATAACTTCTAACAAGTGAACTTTGAACAACTTCTAACAAGTGAACTCCCTTTAATGCACACATATCATGTTTACATACCTAAGGGAACACACAAAGGCCGAAAAGCTCCTTCATCACGGCCCGTTTTAGCTTGTGGGGCCATGCAATTAACTTAAATCTGAGAAGTTCGCTACGCGTAATTTCCTCTGAAGGGTTTCGCTGGCCTCATATTACTTTCTGAAAGTGATTTGAAGGAAGTGTACAAACACCGAAACTGTATAAACACGTCCATGCACAACAACTGACAACAAACCAATCAGAAATGATTTAAATGTCTCATCAGGAGGTTGCTGGTGTATTCTGTTGCACGTCCAGTGTTGCTGACGCCATGGGGAGTTTTGTATAATATATTTATTTCACCTTTGACCCCACTCACCCCCGGAATGAATGGGTCTCTGCGGCCTATCCCTGTTTCCATTGTAAACAGAACGATTGGTCCTGAGAGATCACTGCATGACGTACTGCTGCCCACCCCCCTGCACACAGAGGCCTGGGAATACTTACATTTCATCAGGCACTTTATTGGGGTCATGCAAAAAGGGTTAAGGGTTAAAGGGTAACGTGCTAATACATTACCGAATCTATTCATATTTACCCATTTTTATTGTAAAAAAAAAAAAAAAAAAGACAAAAGCCAGCTTTAAATGTAACAACTCAAAAAGATCAGATCAGTCATCAGTCTGCATGCAGTGTAACGTTAAACGAAAAGACAAATGATCTCGTAATTAAAAGCACCAAAGCTGCCATCAGAGGGATCTTAATTGGTTTTTAAGCTGAAGAAATAAATCAGCCCCTTCCAATTTGTCATCCTCTGACTCGTTTACCACACAGCATGATTCCAAGCATGCACCAGCATTCGCTACGATGCTATCAACCAGGATTTCACCTGGCCAGTTAAAAAGCGAGACGAATATAATAACTAATGTTGGCAACACCATCTTTCTGTGTTCAGGGTTCTGTGGTGATCGTTTCTCTGCCTTTTGGCAGGGTCTTCACTCATGTTAAAGATAGTGCTTTGTAACATCCTCAGATTCCCCTGTAAACCTTGGTTCGTGCTGAGCAAACAAGCCCAAAGTGCTCAAGTCATGTACCGCAGGACGTAATCATATCCCACAAAGCCCTGCAGCTCCACGGCCAGTGACAGACAGCCTGCAAAATCCAAACCGCCCTCCCTGAGTTGGCCCACAGACGACAGATAAACATAAACACTCAGCCTCAGATAAAATCAGTGACAAACACTGCCCACCTTGAAGTTCCTATTCTTCCCTCAGCATGTGTGTGTGTGTGTGTGTGTGTACGTGGAGTGAGAAGAGAAGACTGGGGTGGCGTGTCTGCCGAAACACAGGACACCCATAAAGAGGCCCGGCTTCAAAGGGCCGATGACAGTGACGAGGGGATTCAGATGATGAACCCTGGTGGCTTTTGTCTCGCTCCTCTTCCCTCTGTTAAGCAGAGGAATCTGGAAGCGGAGGCAGAGCATTGAGATGCTAAGCGGACAGTCCTGGGCAGGGGGGAAGGGGATTGACGGGAGGTATACAGTGATGCATTCAGCGAGGGAGGAACTCGAGACTGGAGATGGTGGTCCAGGTAATACATATCTCATGTGGTTCTAAAAACGCTTCTAATCTCCGTCTGATTGGGTGCTGATGACAGATTTAGGCCACATCCTTTCCATCCAGCTCAGAAAATACTAAACATTTAAGACTTAAAACACTCCATCAACAGAAAATGGAGATGGCCTTTGATGCTGAAAAGTCTCCTTTCATTTGCTAGAAATGCCACTAAGGTCATGAAATGTAATGCCAATAAATCATTATGTATAAATAGCTCATTCTTTATGCTGCTTGAGAGTAACAGCAAATTACTTTAGGCAACTGGCAACACGCCCCAGTGCAGTTTCTAAAAGGTAATTAAGTGCATATAATACACTACCAAACAAATATTAGTGAATAATTAAAGCCCATATCACATTTTTATAAATTGTAAATGAAAAGAAGGTTGAGGTTTCCAACATCAGTACCTCCTTATCCCACCCTGATGCCGACACATTTCTGGCATGACATGTCTAGGCAAGTGCCGTTGTAAATGGCAGCTCAGGGGCTTGGTTTCTCCTCTGTGGTCATTTTGGGGGCCCTTCGCTGAGACATCAGGGGGAGCGCAAGCGTCTGTCGCTGTCAGACAAAAATGAAAAGACTGAGGACTGCAACTGAGATGTGTTATGGCTCATCGGCCCGAGGTGGGGGTGTTGTGGGCCTTTTTCTGACAAACGTCTTTCAGGACGCTCCTTTTCCCCTAGATAAACACATATCCTGTGCAGACAGCCCTGGATAAAGTCAGAGGGTCCACATCATTACTCAGGAGAAGCGAAACATTCCTTTAAGCAGCACAAAATCATGGCCATTTAAAATAAATTAATGAATTTGTATATGTATATGTATGTATATGTGTGTGTGTGTGTGTGTGTGTGTGTATATATATTTATATAATGGCAGAATGCATATCGCCATTATGAGGCATTTGACATCATCATTTCAAATCATTCCTAATATGTTTTAATTATTGTTAACTTTTTACATATTTATGTTAATTTCATAAACCTTTTTCTACTGTGCTTTCTATGGAATACAGAAAGTGTTTGAATTTGTGCTATTGAATTAATTGATTAACTGAATTAATTAACATGGTGAAAGACACGTTTCTTGGTGCTGCAACGTTCAGAAAACAGGACAGTGGCGCCCTCTGGTGTACAGCTGAAAGTCTGCAGACTCAGTAATTTGATCCAGTTTACTACTGAATCAACAAATTACATTTAGAATAGAGTATTTCCTGGATTCTTTAAATGCCTGTATTATTAAAATGGCAATAAAAATGCTGAAAGGAATCTTCTAAACACAAAGGTTCTAACTGGATGAAAAAATTAGGACTGTAATAGACATTTACATGATCTTTTTAAATTAATTTACATATATCATGATGATATGTAAAAAGAAAAAAAAAACCTTTACACATTTAGATGCTGACTCAGATATGTTTTATTTCTACTCTGGAAAAGCGTAAGATTGAGATCAAGCCTTCCGGTCACAGGAAATGAGAGCAAACACACAGACAGAATGCAGAGAGCCAACAAAGACACACCTGCTCAAACACACACACACACATGTACACATACAGACATGCTAGCTGATAAACACTTGTCAGCATATGAACGTGTGATGTGTGCAGTTGGGCCCGAGAGCATCACGTACGCACCACTGCGTCACTCATCAGACAGTCAAGGTGACATCACTTCTAAAAGGCACCACCTGAGATGGGAGACTGGATAAGCTCAGCTCCACATTATTCACTATTCATATATATGACAGGACCCCAGGTCATAACAATCACACCTGCTGCCAGATTGCTATCACTAGAGCTGGACAGTATGTCCTATAAAAGTGTTTGTATGATAAATATTTATCACTGCATTTACGACGCTATTAACTTTTTTAAAGCATTAGATAGTGAAGTGATTGGGCAGTTGAAAGGCATCCGGGGGAGCAGTGTGTGGGGGTGGTGCTTTGCTCAGTGGCCCCCTTGGTGGTTCAGGATTCGAACCGGCAACCTTCTGACTACAGGTCCGCTTCCTTACCCGTTAGGCCACCACTTTATTCTGAATGTGACTGAACAGGATTTAATAAATATGGACCATGCGACTGCTACAAATTGCAAATTATAGGCCACAATTATTATAAAAAATCTGAATTTGTTTAAGATAATGTACACTTGGACTTTGACAATGCTCAAGGTTTACTAAATGTATTCAACAATGATTAAAATGATGCACATGATTGCTTATATTTCAGATGACAAACCTATTGTGACAGGTATTTGTATTTAATCCTGCACAGAAAGAGAATAAAATAATAAAATATTATTTTTTGTGTGAGATTTGTATGTAAATGCATTATGAAATGCAAAGCATTATTCACACACACAAATCACCACCCAAGTTGCAGTTTATTCCAGAGAGAAAAGAGTGAACTCAAAAAGAATAATTCCAAATTCCACTGCAGTAATCACCAAGTGAAACACATTATCCTTCAGGGTGTGGAAAGTGACTCCAGATTAATCCACAAACTCCTGTGCCAGCCGCCTCTGTGGGTTGTCCCACATGTCACCAGCAGAGGGAGACATCTGCAGCTGCGCTACTGTCACATTGACCTCATTAGGCCAGCCGCTATCATTAGCAGGACTTACGGGTGTGTGTGTGTGTGTGTGCGGGTTCTCACAGACAGAGCAGGGGAACTGGATGTGGGACCACTTAAACAGGAATTAGCCCCGTCTTGCCCCTGTCAGATCAGTGCTGGGACTGAGACTCTAAGCTGGGGTAATTATTTACCTGCTGCAGAGACCTCTGACTCACCCCACCTGGTATCCAGACGTGGGCTTGTCAGCGAATGGGAGTGGCAGACGGAATCCAAAGGTCTCGGTGGGTTCTTACCACCGCTATGAGTCATGCAAACGTGACAAGATGCTGAAATTTGTGCAAAAAAGTCTAAATTTAAGGCTAGTCTGTGGAGGGTCAGTGCACACACACACACACACACACACACACACATATCTGCTTCACTCTGGGAAAGAAGACATTATTAACTGCTGCAGCGAAAGTCAGACATTCCTCTGTGGCCATGTGGTGGCCTCTGCATTGTCCCCAAATGGAAAACAAAAGCCACACAAAACCTCTGCACAGACACAAACACCTGCCACTGCAGCGGAACCCCGTCTTTAAAACCCCCATCAATCTGCCCCCTGAAAGAGGACCTTTCCCTTCTTTTAAGTCTCTGTTGAAAAGAGGGCAGGGGGCAGGGGGACGCTGCAGACAACATCTGTTTGTTGGGACTGGGGTCTTTAAAGACTTGCTGCTCTGAGGACAGGGACAGGGCAGCTTTGAACTGTGCACAGTGGTGCAGCATAACGGGGGGTGGTGAGGGGGGGTATTGGGTTAGGGTTTGGGGGGGGTTGTCAAAAAAAGTGACAGTATGAAAAAAGATAGGGTCCTGTCGGGGTCAGTGTCTCCAAAACAAGAGAGACTGCTAAGCTAGGCTAATTCTGGAAGGACCCCCACATCTGAAATATAGACAAGAATCAGGGGCCATAACACATCTTTTGTGTAAAATTCTTGAGGTTCACTAGACTTGACATCTGTTAAAATTGAGGGGGGGGGGTGGGGGTGGGGTGGGGTGGGGTTTGAGACGTGAGATACGAGCACGAAGGAAGCGTCTAAAAGACAAGCCTTCATTCACAGCGCAATCCCAACAAAGCTGTCGGCCCTTTTATCAGCCGCACCCCGCCACAGAGGCAGGGACATCGGGAAGAGCAGGTGTGGATGTCACGGATTATTGACTGGATGGGGAGATCTTGGCCAGAGAGCGGATCTTAAACACTGACGTGACCACATCCTCCACGTCCTCGTCACTTATTTTGATTGCGGATCAGCGCTGACAATGTGTGTGTCTCCAAGGGAAAATTGCTGTGTACACAAGGAATTCGTTTCCAAGAAATCCGTTGTCGTTTTCGTGTTCTTTTCAGCCAAGGGGCATACATAAGACAACCCCTGGAACTTCTCCTAAAAACAACAACTCGGTGAAAAAGCAGAAGCAGAAGTCTCTTTGGAATTAGGACTGACACTGGGGGATATAATCAATATAATCCGTTTGAGCCCATCACCAATTCTACTTACATTTGTATTTTCTTACTGTAACATAGATGCTCTTTTTTATTATAATTATACAGATATAGAACAGCTGAGCTGTTTAATAAATCATATTCCAATTTTTTTTTTCAATAAATACAGTTTTAATAGAAGTAATAAACCACAAGTCAACCTCTCTAAAACCTCTGATCAACTCACATCTCTTGTATAAAAACTTGGGCCCGACTTTATTGCTGTGGGCCAAACCATTTACCTGATAGACAATAAATCAATTATATTGTCACAAACATTGAGCATTTATAATAATTCATATTGCACATTCATATGATCAATAATTTTTTTTTTAAATCAACATTATTTGGTACATTCTTAGCTCTGCTTCATCCCGAGCACCTGGAAATTATTCAAAATTCCCCACAGTCCTTTCCCATTAATAAACTGCACACTGGATAAGGCAAGAACTATAAAATCAATAAAAATGTTACTTTTCTATGGCTGTATGGAGCGTTTATTACTGATAACAGACACCAACCCCCACATCCGCAGAATCCAGTGGCCACAGAATAGAAGATTCCTCTTTCACACCATGGCTTTCTATTCAGTTTCTCTTAGAATAATTTTTTTTTTAACTTCGTCCATGCCACTGCACCTCTGTCAACGCAATCGCACAACTTTGTCATTTGGGTGACAATAGCCATGATTGCTTTGACCTTCGTTAGGATAGTTTGGGTGCCACCTATGTGGGTCCCACATGGCAGGTCACAGAAAGGCAGTCTGAACGTGCGCACCGTGCAACATGGAGACAGTCCCACCTTTGATGTTTGCGCGCTCCATTGTGCAGCACTAATAAGTCCTTTTAAACGCCTGTTAAATTTGGTTTTACGGGCTTCACTTGGTCGACCACGTTGCAGTGCTGAGCGAGCGCTGCCCTCATACTTCTGCACACATAACTGTTTGACCACTGTCTGAAGAAATCATTTGTTTTCGGGAACGAGCAAAAAGCAGAAAAAAAGCTTATGTGTCAGGACATGACTTTACAAAAAAAAATATTTCTGATTCCGGCATATAGCTGGTAGCATCATTTCTGCACGATCGAACTTGTTTCATCACCTGTACAATTTTCCATGACTCATTAGATCGGCTGTCTGGCCTGGCCCCTTGAGACGAATGGTGATTAAATAGCTTTCAAAATATACTGTATGCAATAAAATAGGAATATACAGCCAAAAAGCAACAGTGCATAAACAAGCACAAACATAATTCAAAAAGGCGCGTTGTGTTTTATTTGCTAAAAAGCTATTAGAAATAACAGCAGACGACGGTTGCCAAAAAATCAGTGCCTGTGGATACAAACATGAAGACCGTGACTAATGCTCGGGAAAGGGTTTATCACTGCAGCGTCTTTTTTAGATCAGACGTTCCCTCGAGACATGCGGGGAACTCCAGCTCCTTGCTCGTGTCTACATGTCACTTTGTTTCTTGCATGCCGTATCAACCCAACAAATACAGAGACATGTATACTTACTTGTTTATCTATTTGCATGGGGCTGGATTAGAAGATAACACTAATACTATTATGTCTAGCCATCCAAATGACTAATAATGTGTGTATGTGTGTGTGTTTTGGTAAGGTGATGTATGTACGGCATCTGTTTTGTGGCAAAATTATGAATGCAAAATGCAAGTAGTTGGTCATAACAGGTGACACTTTGTCCAACTTAATCCCAAAATGAGACAGCTACCTGGGTCTTAACAAGAAAAGTACTTGGGTTCATTCTTCTGTACCCCTGCAAATCAAAGGAAGTAATTTCCAATGGCTCAATTGCCCTCCCAAGTGATAAAGAGTTTCGAATCATATTCTGGCTGACCTTTTGACTTGAACCTGCTACTGCTGCGCTGGCTACTTCATGCAGTTTTATTTTTACCTGAGGTATGTGGCTGCAGTCACAAATGAAAATAGTGATTTAGAAAGCCATTGGCCATAATCTCCCGTGGTCTTTGCTGCCCTTTGGTGCCCTCTTTCAGTAGCCGTCGATTCAACCTGTCTACTCAAAATTGACATTTTCAGAAATATATATAATTTTTTTAATTGATTGTTTTCATGCATTGTGATACACACAACACACCACACAGTGAATGCAACGGAATGTGTCCTCTGCATTTAACCCATCACCATATTGTAGCAGTGTTTGGGGACGGTAACTCCCTCAAGAGAACCTCCTTAAGCGCCAGTCCCCCACTGCCTGCTAGTTTGAGTTTTCATTATGCCAGTGGTTTTTCCAAAGTTGTAAAAATGCTGAAAGCAATAAATGCTGTTGCATTTCCTTATTTACAAATGAACTGGCCATTTGGGTTCAACAGAGTTACACAAATGCTATAACCATCCAGTAAACTCTCTTGTGTTTTATTTAAGTTTATAAAGGCCGCATATGCTGTGAGAACAAAAAGATCAAACAACACAGACTGTGGCACGGGTGGGCTGGATAAAAAAAATTGGGCACCATCACATGATCAGTATAGTATATTAATGTAAATTTAGAGATGATTCTTCTATTAGACCTTTGACCAACTGCAGCGGCCAGGGATGAGTCAAGATGGCTGACCCGTCCTAGTGTCACCTGACCCCGTGGTTCAGCTGTCCGTCATCCCACGCAGTGAGTCACTTTCCTCGAGTCAGACTGCAGGGGCCTGAAAAACAAGCCATTCCCTTCATCCTGCTTCGTCCTGAAAAAAAGATTCTCGAATGCATTTTCCCAGATCTGGGAGCTTGACCGCTGTCTTTTTGAGGACCTTAGAAGGGCATAAGGGATGAAATGTCTTTTAATGTCCGCTGGAACCCTATTAGCATAGCCCTATAAACAATGAAAGCACTGGTGGGTGTTAAAATACCAGAGCATATGAAATTGGGCCGAATGAGTGTGGTGATGTGAAACAGTGGTATTCTGATGAGTCACTTAGCAGAAGAGAAAGGCCAACCGCAAAAAATTCCAGATTGAGCCAAAAAAAAAGCAAAATGGGAAAACCTACAGCCATGGCAAGTAAGGGTCCAAGAATATTCCAGATCTGGACAGCCATCTGTGATACACGTTACGTAGACTGAATCGAATCTGCTGGAGCCTTAGAAGAGGCAGGACCCCTTGACACTTTCCTCTTTTGCCTCTCGCACTCGCCTCCTCCAGTCCTCGCTGCCCCCCCCCCCTGGAGGGAATACATTCCAACTTAATTATCCTGCTGGAACAAAAGACCTCTCTCGAGAAACGCGGGCCATGCATTACCCCAGTGGCACATCCAATGTCCGCACATGAATGGACCCTTTTTTTCTGACAAATTCAGAATAGGGTTTGCTTGTATAACTTATTTTTTTATTTTACGGCTGAGGATTAACCTTGGTCAAACATTTGGAACTTTTGAAAAAAAAAAAATCATCTTGGCAGAGAGAAAACTCGTCTCTTTTTACAGCCATCAGTTGAGTAAAATACGCAACAATTCCTGTTCTTCCTGGGATCACGAGTGTTTCCTGGTCACTCCGGTGTATGGCCCTTTGTGCACCTTGTCATGGACGGGCAGGATGGATTGTTGGGATAAGTTCCAGCCTCCTTTCAACTCTGGCTTACATATAGGGGTTTAGAGAGTGGAGAGAGGATGGAATTCTTGTATCTGTAATGCATGTGCTAGCTTTTTCAGACATGCTAAAAATTGGAAAGCACGCTTTGAAAAAATGGCTGGTTCCCTCAAGGCAAATCCAACAATCAGGCAAAATCATTACTTCCAATTTCATGACCATAATGTACGAATGAACCATTCTGGCACGCAGTCAATGAATTATGACGGTTATATAGAAACAGGATACCTGTTTCTTGTATTTTGACCTGCATGTTTTAATATTCTCTTTTAGAATAAGAGAGATGGCCAGGGGTTAGAGCTGGTTTCATTTTTCTCAGAGAAAAACTCCATAAACAGGCTCCATCATTGACTTTTTATACATTTTCTGAATCATTGAACAGCTGTTAATTTTTAATATTTTTGCCTTCTGAGCTGTACAAGGGCCTTTTACAAACAGGACAGCAGACTATCTGAACCCTTCTCACCTGCCGAGTCCTTTCCACTGTGATGCTGAGGTGAGCCCTATTGTCTGATGAGCTGCATTCCTGACAGCGTCTGGGCTTCACCCTGGAGACCTGACAGAATCCACGGAGCAGGCACTGGCCTTTCAGCCCGACCTCTGCCAGGACTGCAGCCGCCACGTTGGAGGCTATTTAAAACCAGCGGAGGGGAGCAGAGATGAATCAGGGCAGAAAAAGGGACCTGTTCTACGTGAGCAAAGACTGAAATCAGGCTCCAAAAATTTTAACTCCATCAGTCTAGAGAAAAAAAAAAAATTGGCAAATATAAAAGGGGGTGAGTGTGAGTTGCCCTAATTTTTTTTCTTCTCATTTGACAATAGGCTATTCATCAGGGAATAAATAAAACAAAAACAACAGAAACAGGCAGGACAAGAGACAATTTGTAACATGGACATTCAAAGACTTAATTTAATTAGGACACAAAAGGGTCTGGAAAATACACGTACGTAAGCAGGACGTCTGTGCCACTTTTGATCTTGCTGTGGTGAAACATTGCAATAATTGGGACTGCTGGTGCTAAGCGTACCAAAAAGGCCATTATTTGCCATTATTATGTCCAAGCTGGAACAAGAGAACAGAACAAATGCTGCCAGCATAGAAGTATTTTGCTAGACTAAACACAGATTGCCCTGCTTATTGCTTCCCGGGAATCCTTTCTCCTCATAAGAACCAACATTTAAACAAAGGCAGCATATTTTTTTGATCACACATATTCAGGCATGATCCTCTCACTCAGACTTTCTTTGAAAGCAATTTAAAATGAATGGATTGTTTCTCATTTAAATGTATTTTCATGGCATTTTTCAGACACCCTTATCTAGCGCGACATACGATCAGTAGTTACAGGGACAGTCCCCCAGGAGACACTCAGGGTTAAGTGTCTCGCTCAGGGACACAATGATAGTAAATGGGGTTTAAACCTGTTACTTTGTGGTCTTTTAGTTCATAGGTGAGTGTTTTTCCCACTAGGCTACTTAGTAAAAATTACGTTTGAAAAAGCAGCTGCTTTGTGTCTATCCTCCGCAGGGTTCTAGACTAACTTTTTCCACTGGTTGCACTGGTTTTTAGTTTTTTTCTTGTTTTTAAATTGTTGTGCACGTAGGCAATTTTAACTTGTAAATTACTAAATGACAATCTGGTTAACATAAAGTTCTTTATTTGAAGCAAAGGTAACGTACTGAAAATGTGTTCGTGCTTAAAGTGCTTCACTGAGCTGAAATTAAAACAATATAAATGAAATAAAAAGAAAATCTAAAAGTGCGAGTGGTTTAAGGACCTTGATGATCTGTTTACTGCTCCCTGTTGCTGAGAGAGGGATCACCGGGCCAGTACATTTATTGCTGCATGTAATGTGTTTTATAGATGCATTGTGCATTTTAATCGTTCAGTTTCATAATTTTACTCAGGCTCGGGCTCACATGCTAAATAAGGTGATTCATTTTGTTTAGCACGAAAATGGATGCTGAGGTGGTGGGAAATGTATAAATGACTCGTAACGTCATGGTTGTACAGTCATGTTGGCCGGCTACAACCGCCACAATAAATGTCGGGTTTTGGTTTAAAAAAGCTGTACTTGTAGGGCTTGGATCTAACCGATTAAAGCTCAAATCCGTAGCCACATCCGCTCTGTCTAACTGTCAGGTCTAAACTAGAGCTGTAAATTTTGGGTCAGGTCAAACTCGCGCGGTAAATGATCAGTCAGCAAACGAGAACGCTGCTTGTAAAACGTGACATTTTTAATTATTTGATTTGCAATTCTCGACCACCGCCGTCAGGTGATGCGTTTTAATTATCACGAGAGAGGAGGTGAAACTAGCCTCTGGCAGTAGTTTTAAACCCACTCATTTCCTTGCACATTTCTTTTTGCTCTTAGCCTAGTCTGCCTAGCACGCGCAAAGAAAGCAACGCTTTTAAAGGATCTACTTGTCTGTTCGGGAGTTTACAGACACTCCCCCCGCCAAATGGCTGAGTCGCACCATTGAGAAATTAGGTCGCATGTTAGAGACCTGCCCTCCTCTTCCCTTCAGTAACTCAACTTCATCACATAACCGGCAGCCTTGACCCGACATCATGGCCCTAGCAATTACCAAATTATTTAATAGCACTCAACAAATATGCAGTTACCCTCTGCAGACCCTGGGAATATTTCTGTGGAGATCAAAGGCCTGTTGCTGCCCATTCATAACTTGTACATTTACATTTACATTTACATTTACGGCATTTGGCAGACGCCCTTATCCAGAGCGACTTACAACGTGCTTTCAAGTTACCATCGATGAAGAGATCAATTCCGGTTCACTAGGACCCCAACTATGAATACATCAATTTTATTCACTCTGTTGTAGATTCTGTACACAAAGTTCGACAACAAGAAAATTACTATTTAATCTAAATATTCTTTAAAGAGGAAGGTCTTGTATATTCCTTGTATATTCCTATCGAATTATGCTGAGCCAATTCGTTTGTAATGTAACTCTTATGTAACTACTTTTTCAAAATCAACCTTTTTTATGTTTAAAAATCAAACCTCTGACCTGTCAGATCAAACCTAAAGGAAGACATATACTTGATGATGTGTACGTATGTACGTACGTACAGCCGCGGTCTGTATCCTATGTTCTTTGCATCATTTTTTTGTGCATGTACTCAAAAATTAACGTATACAGACACGGATGCAATTCCTGTGTAATTTTATAGGGGCAGTGTTGCGAGACCTGCAGGTATTCATTCGTTTATTTGGTTTGTGGCCTCGACACTGACTGCTGATGGTAAGGAGTTCATAATACAGATTACGACGAACAGTACATACACAAGTATATCAGCACAAACGTTAACAATGCAGTTGTGTATGGATATGCATAGGTAGCTCACAACGAGTATCTCCCAACTCTCCCACGACACCCCAAAAGGATACAACGGATAAGTTTACCAATGGAATTATAGCACATGGCTATTGACCTACTATAATCCAGAACATCCATGGCTTTATTTGAGAGATTTTTTCAAAGTTGTAGAAAACAAGAAGGACTCTTCCATTTTTCAAATGCCTTTTGTGCATGCCAAACTATTTCTTCTTACATGAATTCACCATCTAATCCAAAGAAAGCAGGTTGAGATATGATTTAATTTGAATGGAAATTAATCTAAATTAAATAATCTTCCGGACCGGATGAAATTGTAGGCCAGGTGAGTCAAGGGTTTGACACTTATGTGTTACTTCGTACATTGATTAAACAAGCCAAGTTACTTTATCCTCATAACCAACGGTCAGAACTATGAACAACATTTATGGCATTTATCAGAACAAGAGTGACATGTATGTAGTACTTGTCATACCTTTACTACTGGGTAGTTTAATATAGAGTTATGACAAAAGCAATACAAGCAGTTTGAAAACTTGCCATGTGATGCACAGGACACTTAAAAATCTCACTTGTTAAAACTTTTACACCAAATATTTCAACGTATAATGGTGCCAAAACTGTCCAAATAATGTCTATGCAATACCAATGTATGCAACTAAAATAACCAAAATGGTGTGATGCAAACGATATAATGCATGAGACAACATGGTAACTGGTGTAAAAGTTACACATATAACTGTTAATTTTAACATATGTTGTTTAACTATGTAGCATTGTATGATTTTTTTTTTTTAATTAAGCCTTATGCACTTATAACATATAAAAACTGAACTTTGAATGATAACAATTTGCTTTGAATTTCATTGAATTTAGTAAAAAATGTCAGACGTAAAGTTTCAAATGTCTTAAATACGTTGAAAATAAATGATGTTCCACATTATCTGAGTATCCATCATCTGACAGGTGGTAGTAGCCTAGTTGGTAAGACACTCACCTATGAACCTGAATAAAAGCGTCTGATAACTGAAAATCTTAAATACTAGGACAAGTAAAAGTGCAAATATTACAAAATTGTACTTAGATTATGGTTTAATTTTCCAGAGAATTGCCCCAAGTATGTCTGCACAGCCAGATGAAAACAGAGATCTGTGCCCTGTTGTGCTAATGGCCATAAAATAGCCATAAAATTATCGTACATTATAGGATTTTTGGATTTATTGATTGTTCAGAGGTCTGGCAACACTGTATGTTTTTCAGCGAAAAACATGATAAAAGTGCTAACAATAAAAGCGATAAAAAGATCAACATGATTTTAACTTTTCATGTGGGTAAATCAAATCTATTATCATCCACAGTCGGAATGGAGTTGCACTTGTACCCAGCTCCACCAAACCAAACATACGGACAGATCAGTTAGTTTTCAAAATCTCCGTATCATGGCATATTTTTTTCATTTCGATGTGCAAAACACACAAATGCTGGAGTTTCATTGAGGCGCATATATTACGTGTGCTGCATTAAAAGGTCAATATAGATCTCATTATCAGTAACTCAGTAACTCACACTCAGTACTAGTACTCAGTACTAAAATTTTCACAGATTCAGCTTCCAAAAATATAAAGGTTGTCTGAAGCCACAGTCCCTGAGCAAGACACTTGAGCCTGACACCCTGAGTGTCTCCAGGGTGACTGTCCTTGTCACTACTGATTGTAAGTTGTTCTGGATAAGGGCTTCTCATCAATAAAAGTACATATATGATCATTTCAATAGTTATCAGTGGTTATTAATGGTATTCCACTAAAAATTTATGTCAAAAATTTACCTAAAATGAAGTAACCAGAAAATAAAAATTACACATTAGAACCACAATAAATCTGGGTAAGTAAAAGTGAAGTGATTGTCATTGTGATACACAGAACAGCACATTGTGAAACAACGAAATGTGTCTTCTGCTTTTAACCATCACCCTTAGTGAGCAGTGAGAAGCCATGACAGGTGCCCAGGGAGCAGTGTGTGGGGACGGTGCTTTGCTCAGTGGCACCTCAGAGGCACCGTGGCGGATTAGGATTCGAACAGGCAACCTTCTGATTACGGGTCCGGTAATTTTACTCAAGCACATAGTTTGTGTACTTCGTCCACCACTATTCCTACAGACGTAGCACTGTTACAGAACAGCAAGAAATTATTGCTTGACTGTTATCTGTATCTTGGAGAAAAGTAACTAACAACCTGCTCAGCCCATTTTGTTTGAATGTCAATTTTTTTGTCACCCAGAAGATGAAAATGACTGTCAGCTCACACACACCCTAATTCCTCATTCTGTATAACTAAAACACCCTGCTGTCGATACGTCACACAAGATATTTGTCACTTTCATCATAAAATAAATAATAATAAAAAAAGAAAAGCTGTGGAAATATAAGTATTTACTCTTCCTGAGATGAAACAAATATTCAAATAAAAATTGTATACCTTAATATGTAGCCAGTACATCCAAATTTCCAGAAACATCAAATGTAAATGCTTGATTTGACAACAGGGAGGACAAGGTCATGCTTCTTCCTCCCTCCTACTGCATTCCCATTTATTTTCCTTGCTGGTAATACCCCATGTTATATATTATCAGTTATAGAATTCTGATTGGAGAACTAATGAATCTTTCTAATGAAACATTCTAAAACTTCCTGATAACAAAATTACAAATAATAATAATAATAGTTACAAAGTCTCCATGTTTCCATCAATAACACTGTCTGGAGTTCTGCCAATGCTAAACGAGTAACTTTAGTAGGTGTCCCTGGTGTTATTCAGATCAGAAGTATTAAGTGTCATTCTGAAACTGAATAGCCTTGCTGAAGTAGGGAGGCTGGCAACCGGAACGTGACTGAGGAATGTGGCCGAATACCTCAGTTGGGGCTGGGAGGGCTGAGTGCACTTGTAGGCTCCCGTCTAGGGGGTCTCTGGTCCTCCACCCCCGCTGGCTGACGAGTAAATATCCAAAGTCCTTTGTCCCCGGCCCTAAAACTGGCTCTGCAAAGCTGCTCACCAACAGGCCTGCGCTGAGTTGATTAAAGAATGATTTGTTGAATGATTTGTACTTTTTCACCTCACGGTGATTTGCCAGTGATGTATAAAATGTCTGGAAGGCGGCCAAAGGCCACTACTCCTTGGACAGCGACTGCCTCAGGCAAAGTTTACGGAGGGCGGGCCGGGAGGAGAAGATGTCATTGTTCGGCTTCCCTCGGGCTGTGAATTTTGCACAGGATCCCAAGAAAAGCTTCTCCATTGTAATCGTTGATGCTATCTTGTCAAAAACCACATCAAATCAGATTATTAGCTATGCACTCCAGGTTTACCCTGACAGCCAGGCCCAATGGCACTGCAAACAAATGCATCTTTTTTTCCCCAGAGGAAGTGGCAAACATTTTTCAAACTCTCAGCAAGTGCAGACCTGTTTTGGTGATAGCATGACCTTATGGTATCCCAGTTTAGGTCAAATGATTGCCCCTTACAGGCCCAAAATTGCTAAAAACATGCATGCCTGTTCCTGTAAATCAAAAAAATCTTAACCAAAAATGCACAAATTGATCTAACAAATACAGAAGTTAAAAAGATAAACTGAGATTCGCATGCAATCATAAAGCATGTCATCAGGGTTTCAATGCAGCAAAAGCATTAAAAAAAGGCAATAATTTATCTAGACAGGAATAAGTAACTTGAATTTCTTTGACATTCCAAGGTGGGTCTTTAGAAGGTCACCGCAGGCTCTTAACTTAAAAGAGAGTCGTAGAAAATATAGGTTTGCAAGGTCAATGCTCTTTAAAAGCAGAGGTTTAAATAGGAGCGATACATAATTCACTCTCACACTTGACCCACTTCAGGCAAAGACCCTTCACCACTTCTGTTCAAACAGAAACTCTCCAGGACAGAGGCACACAAAGGCGCTCAGACGATGTGGACATTTTAAGTGGGGAAAATAACTTTTGGGTCTCTTTGAAAAGAATCCCTCTGTGTGCAAATTATGCAGATTATGCAAATGAATCCTGCAAACAATTTTATGGGATCAGGCAATAATAAATCACATCCACACTGTCATGTGTCCAAGTAAAGACATTCTTAAAGCAATTGACATAGTACCATTGTTGTTGTTATACTACAACTTATATTACAAGCATTACAACGTTATATTACAAGCATATTCTCTCATGTCGTATGAAGTTCCCAGTAAGTTCAATGACATTCTTTTTCCAAAACTTTCAAGCAAAGTGAGCCATGCAAACAACAAGATTTATGAGAAGGAAAAACAAGTCGACACTTTTGCACAAAACGGCAAATATGTGCCGCAAATTTTTACCAAGGCCGTAAAAGAAAATCCATGCTTTCGAGAGCAGAGCCTATCCCCTGATCCTCTAAGCAGATACCAGTGGGAACAGACCCGGTCATTGTCACTTTCAGAGGGGTGTACTAATTACGCCCTTAATCCCTGCCACCTGACAAGGTGAGGCCAGTCAGCAATGAGGTCACGGGACCCCTCCAGCAGGGAGAGGGACGGATTTTATTTCAGGGAATGGGTGTTAATGGAGCAATGGCAGCAGGTCGGCATTCAGAAAATGCAAAAAAAAAAAAGAAGAAAAAAAAAGCGAGAGACGGAGAGAGAGAGAAACAGTGTTTCATTGTTTGTAGTAATAACAGATCTATAAGAGCCATGTTATTTAATGTTATTTCAGCAATCATCCTCCTGCTGTGTGCACGCTCCGTAGAATGAAGCGAAGGGTAAACACTGGTGTTTGGTTTGGCGCGGCATTGGGCAAAAGAGCGGGTGTGACTATATATTCTATAAGGAATGTATCTGACAGATGAAGGGAGGAATTTGGTTATCTGCACGTGTGTCAATACTGAAAAGGCAGTAATCGACGTTTATGAAAAATGGCCCAATGCTTTCGTTTGAAATTTGTATTATCGCACACTGACAATCTTAGCAGGAACCACAGATAAATCAGTATGTGGAGTTTGTGTTTTGAGGATTTGAGGGGAATCCTTGGTGACACAGGTGTCACAAACAAAAAAATTTAACAAGTCCCTCAGTCCCCAAGCTCCATGGTGCAGTCATGTGAAAATGTATGATCTGGTGTTCCCATGACATCATTTTAAAAAGTGCTGTGAGATTGGATGGTTTATTGTGTTTATTTTTGGAGTTTGCTTGCTCTCCCCGTTTGGGTGTAGGTTTCCCCCGGGTTCTCCCATTTCTTCCCACGCTCAAGGTCATGCACATTCGGTGAACTGGTGACTCAAAATTGTCCATATGTGTGATTGTGTGAGAGAATGGTGTGTGTGTGTGTGTGTGTACGCGCCCTGCAGAGGGCTGACATCCCATCCTGTGTGAGTCTCCGCCCTGCACCCAATGGACTCTGGCAGCTGTGGCCCTAGTTAGAAATAAGCAATTGATGAATGAATGAGTGAATGAGTAAATGTTCATTGTTAGTATATGAAATTTTGCACACATTTAAAAAGCATCTCCTATATTAACTTTAACCTGTTGTGACCTCCTTCCATGACTAAATTGATATATTTGGATATATTCACATTGACCCTTTAGCCTTAAAATACAGAAAATCCAATGTGACATCTTTGTCACAAAAAGGAAAATGCAAATGGGCGGTTTAGTTAACTTTGTCCCCCATCATTTTCAAGAAGAAATGTGTCTGGGCTCTTATGGGGTTAGACTTGTTGGCCCCCTAAAACTTTTCAACAATGCAATTGCTCCTCATGGGACCAACATGAATAAATACTTTGTGGCCGGATAACAAATAGTCCAACATTCCTTAACTCCAATTTTGTTACCAACATTCAAACAAAATTAGGATATTTTCCACAATGTCCCCTGTTACTTCCTATCCTCCAGGAACAGCAATAGAACATTAAGAGAACAATCATATACTTTTTAAAATTCTTTATTAAAGGCCAAAGATAGAAGGCTTTTCAAGCTTTACAGTTCATTAAATCTTCTTGCCCGATAAAAAAAAAACTTCTGACACTTCTTTCATTTAGGTATAATTAGGATATTGAAAAAGTTTACAACCAGGGGACCATTTGAAAGGACACGAGGTGCAAATTCACACACAGCCTGGCATTTAGGTCTCTGCCTGTAATTTTCAGATCTTCTAATTATGCATGCAGATTAGAGCCACCTTTTCTAAAGCTCATACTGTGTCCCTCTACTTAGGAAGGAGAGGGACTCGGGCCACACTCAAATAAAGATCCCTCTTCTTAACCAAGAAAAATGGCACCCTTCTTTCCGCAGGATACGTTTGGAAAACGAGGCATGATATATAGCGGGTATGCTTACACAGGACGACTGTATTTAAACAAACTGACATTTTCATGGCATCTGCACATGCCTGTGCAGGTGCTTCTCTCTCCCGAAAACCTAAAGCAAATTCCAGTCCATCATAACTAATGGTGCTGCCGTCCATGGCCCTTCATTTCCAATGTGCGAATGGACATGTGGGCATTCTGATGCTCGTCCAGATCTACCTCAAGATCTACCTCAAGGGGCAAAGAAAAGCACAATTGAACAAAATTAAACATGTGATTCAGAGCTGGCATCCAATTCCAGGGCACCTAGAAAGCCAGTCCTTTCTTCGGAGTTAATCCCTGTTGCTTGGTTACTGACTGTCAAAGAAATCTAACACTCGAGGATTAGTCGGCGGACTGTGACCTTTTCTCTGATTTTTGAGAAATACTGACGGGAGAATTGTACTCAGTGTTGCCAGCTGTTGAAAATGGCTACATTCTGAGATTGCGATACCATTTAAAGCAAGTGTGCCAAGAAAAAAAAAACATAGAAACCCATGCTCTTAAATCCCCCTTAAGAAGGAAGTAAACTAACAGCTACAGATGACGTTTGGCCTGTAGCTACACAACAGGGCCTGGGATTCACTGGGACCATTCCGGCCGACAAAGAGGTCTTTCTTCAGCTAGACAATGTTAGTCCCTCAATTAGCAAGACCTACACTGAAAGGAGAGTGCCTGCTTCATTGTTTCTCAGTAAAAGTCAACAGAGGACCTCCTGGACCTCCTGCCTTCTTTGATTAAAGACAAAAATCCCAGGCAAAGGAATGTTAGAAGTCAAAGTGAGACATGTGGTGATGGCACCCCGGGAGACGAACAGGCTACTCCAGACACACCCGTGTAAGTATACCTTGACACAAATTTGAATCCATTACAAATGTACTCAATGTATATTTAATAAAACTGTAACTAAACAATAGAGTTGCACTTTTGTCACTAATAGTTCATTGTCTAGAGCTGTAACCAATAAAGAAACACGTTGCTGTGATGTATGATGCATGGTGAATTTGTCATGAAAATGCATTGCTAGCTTTTTCCACAGTTTCTTTTCAGTATGTAAGTTTTGTACTTTCTCCTAAACCTTTCCACCAGTAAAAAAAATGACAATTGAAAGGGATTCCCCTGTTGCTTTTTAACACGTAGCAGACACCCTAACAAGAGATTTTCCTTTAGCAACAAGACAAGGTGAACCTTGAAGTCCCTTGGCCCCTTCTTCGCTGCTAAGATATTCCAGTAGAAGCTGAGCAGCAGTGCCAAGATGGCGTAACCCTATCAGGGAGAGTACACATGAAAGCATATGGCTGGCACTTGTGGTTGGTGGTTCAACAAAGATACGGGACCACTGGCACAGTCAAAGCCCCATCAAAATATCTTGGGGCAATTTTGCTATAATAGCCATAAGCCAAAGTTAATTGTCCGTAACACTATATCCACAATAGGAGCTGCCAACTCAAATCACAATCCGAATTTGTTATGCTTTGTACAAATTCTGAGTGTCTATAGATCTGTCTGAGACACAAGAGAAAATGCCGAAACTACCACAAATCACAACCTCTTCATTCGATCATTTGTTCCAAAACAGAAGAGCTCACAGAAGAGCTTCAGCCAACAATCCCATAATGACGGCTGCCGCCTTGGACATGCCCGAGCTTAAATGCCTCCAGCCCCTGATGCATGGGTAACTCAGGCACTGCTCGACTGAAGAACAGATCTGCAAATCTTTCAGTGCTCTCTAAATGTTTTAACGACCCCGCAGTTGGCTAAAGTCCCTTCGTCCTCTTTACGCATCTCAATACGTGGCACTGTGCCACCTGGCTTGAATAAGGGAAATGAATAGAAGGCTTCCTTCATTGTCTCAGGTCCCACATCACGAAAAAGACACTAAGCAGCCTCTAAGAAGGCTTATATTTGCTTATGTTCATGCCTATGCATAAATTGCAGGAACAAATAAACCACTGTCAACTGTTCAATAAACTGCTGCTGATCCTGACACCCTGTTACAGAAATGCATACAATACACCTTCTGCTTAACCCTTGTTGACGCCCTGTTAATCAATCCAGATACCCCCATCCTTGCCAAGGGAGGGAAGAAAGTACAGGCCAAAACCACATCTGGGAAATTAACCACACATGAGTCACAATCTAACCACGATCTAGCGAACTTCCAAAAGGTTGAGGACAAAAGGAAACGGACACAGGAATGCAACAATAAGAACCTTCATGACAGGAATCAAACAAAAGGACTACTTTAGGGGAGCAACGTCCGAGAGTCCATAAAGGGCTCCTCAGTTCACATAACGTTCTGTTAAAGGAGCATAAATAGGGCAGGTTTCTGGACTGGGTGACAGCGCCTGCACCCATCTGAACACAAGGGGAGTAGAACGACGCTCTGCATTACACTGGCCGTCAACGGCAATCCACAAGCGATACCCCTTTCCCAAGTTCAGGCCCATTCCCAGGACCCTCTAGAGGTCTCGAGTATACTAAAGGACACAGCAAATCCGTTTTTTTGTCCTGACCCTGGTGTACTTGATGTTAATCTCTCCTGCCCAGGGGAGAAATGTCTTTCACACCCCTGTGGTGTGAGATTTGTAAGGCACTGAAAGAAGAGAAGTGTCTATGCCGCCTGCGAAGACAAAAAAGGCAGACAGGAAAAATTCAATGATCTGGGTGAAGAAACTGAGGTTTAACCACACGGAGAGGTTCAGAACTTCTAGTAGTGTCTTCTCAAAATACTAATAGCGCATCATGAATACTGCAGAATTGCCCTAGTCCACTTGGTCTTATGCCTTCCAGTGTTCCAATTTTCCCAAATTTCATTCACAAGGAGAAAGGAAATGGTGTCTGTTTCTTGGCCGGCCATATCCGGTTTCATTCCACTTTGCACACAGCGGGACTGATGTAAACACTTACTAGGCCGGAGGGTGGGGATGAGACAGCAGGTACGAAGATCACATTTCTGTCATGGAGGCCAAGAACCACTGCCCGACAAGCCTACACCTGGTGGCCATGGAAACCCCCATTCATCCACATTTCAGTGGAGCACGCCCTTCAGGGTGACTGAGTGCTGAACAAGGAAGTGACCTGAATCATAAAAAGCTCAACAAGGAGCCTTAAAATATCTGTCATAACCACATAAAAGTTATATTTACATATTAAATGCCTTAAGGTTTTACAAAATGACATCCACTCAGTCATTTATGATATTGATTAATCTGTGATAAAAATAGGAAGACATGTTTATGCCACTTGAAAAGCTTTGTCTGTATGTAAACAGCAAAGCTCTTAAGAATGACTCTTCGGAAAACACTTGACTTGTAGGATGCAAACTCCCATCCTGCAGGAAGGACCTCCCATACAGTTCACATAGACATCCGATATATCCCATGGTCCTATCATATCCAAACCACTGTAACACAATTTTACTGCATCAAGGGGTTCCAGTATTGCAAATAACATGGCCATAAATAAAGTCACATAAAGAGCAAGGCTGTTCATGCGCGTGTTTAATACTCCAGATCTCACGTTCTGGTGCCTGCTGTTGGCAGTGTCAGGCCAGGCCTGGCATGGACACCCTAAGCGGGCTGAATCCACAAGCCTTTGGTTACGAGTCCGCATCCTTACCGGCTAGGCCACCACTGCTCCTTCACTGAGCATCTTATCTTATACTTATACTAGTATCCTTCCAAAAGTGCAATTAACCCAACATTGTGACAAAATTTACGTGTAAGAGAAAGACAAAACATTAATATTCCTTCATACTGTTTATATAAGATACTGCAACTCCAGTTTAGGAGTGACGCTTGTGTCCATTGCTCGTCTTCAGGTAAAAACATTATGGGTGTGGTGCCCCCCCCCCCCCCCCCCCCTCAAAAAAAATCTAAGCCTGTTATTTGTAAAATGCTAAGACTAAAGCAAAATACAAGACACCTAAGTGAGGGTTGCACGCAGGAACCCATGGGAGAGTGAGAGGGCGCTCAGTGTGCCATCAGTGACCGCGATGGCTGGGTCTGCTCCACAGTGCCCATTACAAATCCACCTTTCATGCAGCAAGGTGGGTAATTACAGTTTTCTTTGCGGGTTTGCTGGCGTTGAACCACAGCACCGCTTCTCACCACCTTTGTGCTTGTGCGAGCCAGGGGGGAACATACACAAACACAAACAACAGCTGTCATCACAACCTATAATGTTTCCATTGTATCCTTTCCTAGTGGAAATGCAATATGAGAACATTGCCGCTAATAAGCCTGAAAAAAGTGAACAATGTACTATCTATACTACTTTTGCATTTTAGGTGGTCATAACAACGTACAGAGGACAAATTACATGACACTGATGACACTTCTTTTTATGGTCTGTACAGTATTTAAGTTCTTTTTAGTTTAAAAATGTAAATACTGGCTTGTGCACCAATGAATTTGTTTGTATTGTGGATTTAAACGATGGTCAAAGGCTTTAGGGGCGTCACTCCAACCTGGGCTTACAAAATGAATGAAATGTTATACCACCAATGTTCCCTGCCACCCAGATCTCATAATCTTTTAATACTTTTGGCACCAAGAGAAGACACCCGCTAAGTGCCACCCCTCGTGAATGCAGCCTCTGTTGGTGTAGAATGAAAAAAAAAAATTATAATAAGACATCTAGACAAACATTTTCTGTCACTGCATGCCAAGCCTGTTTTAACAGCATTGGTTTTTTTCAGGGACCAGCTTTGATAGGTCTGTAGCCTTTGATCTCAAGCTGTTAAGAACACATCTACTGGTTGCTTCCTATTCCTTGTTTGACGTGATGTATGTAATTTGAAAGTTTTAAGCTCAAATTTCACGCCTGATCCTTTTTCCATGGTAGAGCGTGATCCTGCGCCTTCCTCTGTAGAGCATCCAATCTCCATTGGGCTGACAGTTATGCTTGGAGCCCAGCCTGGAGTACTTCCTTTCACCTCAAACCAAAACCCTGAGACGAATCTGAGCCGTACCAGGGATCCAGTTGACCACAGTCCGACCACTTCATTCAACAGCATATTGGATTTTTAAAGGGATTTGTCTCTAGGCTAATTATATAAGCGGCTTACATCTTATATAAAACATTATGGGATCTTACATAAAATATATGCTCTAAACACATGTTTACTATAAATTGAGCAACTGTTGGTGTGGGCTGGAACTTTTGGGGGACAACAGTCAGATAGGTCAAATTTAGAAACCAGAGCAACCATGAAGCACACAATGTACTTTTAACTTTTAAATGTAAATCTCAAAATCCCTATTCCATGGAATATTAAGAGAAGAGACACAAAACTGCAGAGAATAAACAGGAAAGAGCTTGGAGATGCTTCCAGTTTGCCAGATGACATTGCCATTCCTGAGAAGAGGCATGTGTGAGCACTAACGTCAACAGTGACAATATCGCAGCATGCTTTGCCAAACCTGGAGAGCAGTGAAGATCCAACACCACGGCAAATGAAAAAGCATTATTACAAAAAGAGAATAGTCTAGAGGTTTCTTTCTTATTCTGGAGTGAATGAAGTGTAGATGTACAGACATAAGACTCTTGTTGTGGCAAAAAGTACAGTTACTGTCCAGCATCAGCACTTCCTTCGGATGCTAACGGGCCTCCCACTGAACTCTGCCTGGGCTCTTCGGAAGTTTAGCCACCAGTGAATCTGTTTATTGACTGGAAAATCTGTGGATTACTGACACCACAGGAACTGCTGAGCCAGAGCGGGGCTTTGTGCATGGCCCCACTCACTGACTAGACAGAACTGGCACCGTCAGAGATAAAAGGTCATGCCATACCACACGAGGGGACGGATGAAAAGGAAATGAATGGATTGAAACTTTTATTCCTTTTTTTTTTTTTTCGGGTGTGTGATGTCTTTGATGTCGTTGTTCTGGCAGTTTTGGCTGTGCACAGTCCTTAGTTAAAACAAGTTCAGACATTCAGGCAAAATTGTATTAAATGCACTGCACTTGAGGGTTAAGCATCAAGTCTCATCAAGTTTAATCCCCACCCCCAAGCTTCTGCACTTAAATACACAAAACCAACACTGAAATATGTCTTCACATTTAAACCAGAGCCTACTTGTGCACTTCAGGCCTTATCACTTTTTCTGAATCTGAAGTCTAGAAGGGCATGGCAACAATGCAACTTCAAATCTGTCTAAAGCATGTGCAACGTGCCATATTGTACCACTTATTTAATAAAATGACACTAAGAGTTTATATGATGTGCGGCACCTTAAAATTGAATCAAATGCACAAAACGTTTATTCATCCAAAGTGATGAGGTGCAAAACGTTTTCAGTTTTCAAGCAAAAAACACACCCTTGAGCATCCACGTTTGCAGCATCAATGTACAGTGTCCAGTTTCTTATTAAGATGATTGAAATTATAAATATGCACCAAAAACTACACAATGGTTAATTGTCCTGTTAATTGTCTAGACCTTAGAGCAAAGACTTCTGGACATATTTTTGCATTGACCAAACTTGCCTGGTCAGCTGTGATTTTTTATTACTATTTATTTTAACGCAGCACCTCATTCGGTGATTAAATGAGCCAGCAGGGTGTTCTCTTACTGCTTTTTCGCTCCCGTGTGCTCGGCAGCCGCAGGGGAGGACCACACGAGGAGGGGGAGCTGGTCGCATGACAATAGGGAATCCTCCCTGAGGCGGGCGGAGAAAAAAGGGCCTTCACACCCCAATGGCTTCAACAGCGCATTGGCCCGAAATGCATAGCAAGCATCACTATGGTCCAGAGCCCCGGCGAAGGTCTCCAAAATGAACTTAGGGGGGTCCTGTGATTTATTCATTTTTAAACGCATCACAGATCAACACCGGTGCCAGACAGATGTTTCTGAGTGAACGAGAACGAAAAGTCTGTGACATTCGACACAGCCACAGAGAGAAAAAAAACAATTAATCATCCCTACTGCGCCACACCACACCCAAGACACTCGACACGCTCCAAACTTACTTCTGAAAACAAAAAATATGGCTCAGGGGCACACCAACCTATTTTTACTCAGAATATTGTCCTAAAAGTTGTCACGTCACTTGTGGCGATAGTTGTCATCAGAGGATGAAGATGGCTGACCTACTCACAATCAATCAAATATTTATGTCTGGGTCCAGTTTCAGCCATCTATATGGCAGCTGAACAGCCGGACTACAGAGCCTCTGCAAAATTAAGTTCAATCCTATCGGAGGTAAGTCATTCGGGGTTAAATAATTCACACCAAATAATTCTGAAACTTGCTTTCCTAACACCGCTGGGCAGTGAGCATGAGGGAAGACGCTTGAGGAATGTATGTGTGTGATTTGACCACAAAAAGCCCCAATGTTGCAGGTCACATTCCCATTTTAAAGGCATCGGCTGAATCTCCTCTTGCCATTTATACTGTGGCAAAATGCATACATCTGCAATTACAGTTACAGACACGTGCAACACAAGCAACAACAATAAAATAAACACTCAAGGTACTGTCAAGCAATGAGGTTAAAACACACATATATATATATATATATATATATATACACACACACACACACACACACACACACACACACACACACACACACACACCATTTATACCATGTATAGATACAATATATAAAGGACTAAAATGATTATGCTTATATGAATCACCTCAAAAGGGTGATTCCCTTTTTTCCAGACTGTGTAAGGAGTAAAGGCTAGATGACGTAATTCTTTTAGACGATTAAATTGCTGAGACTCAAAAGTGGAATGCCCACGCCCCAATTAATCATTTCCAAAGGGAAAGGGGACGTAGGGAAGATGGTTTTCTGGTTTTATTCACATGCATCTGCACATGAACGGAGGGAGGCAAAACACGGCCAGAATAAATAAGGCAGAAGTTGGACACGATTCAGGGAGAAAGTGCTTTTCCAGGTGCTTCTCTGGTCGTGGGTGGGTGGGGGGGGAAAGTACAAATAATCATCCAAAGGCCAAAATACTCATTTACTCATGTGGCACTTCTTACAGCTCCCAATTAGTGATCAGATACCCTACGATATCCTCCTGCGCGTCATGTTGAGCATCACATTAATGTCCTCTCTCTCTCCACGCACCGCAATCACACCAATAAATCCCGACCACTGCGACATAAATAATGAAACGAGTGCGGAAGAGTTAATAGTTAATGAGTGACCGCTCCACAGCAACCGTGAGCAAGTAGCGCCCATAATAAATGTACTTGAACGGACTTACCTGGATACTGCGACGCTGCCGGCGCCGAAGCGAGCAGGACGCAGAAAAGTAATGGCTCCGGCCACGACAAACACCTGTAACGAGGAGGCACACCTTTAAAGGTTTAGTTTAGTTTCGTTTTTTTTTTTTAAATAACTTGATACTTTGCGAACCGCCACCTCTTGTTCATCTCGACGTCGCTCTCGGGTGGCGCGGGGAGGAAAGGAGAGGCCGCATGGACGTGAGGTGAACAGCTGATGGGAGGGAATGGGCTTTCGGGCTCCTCGGGGATGAGAGAGACGGGGCTGCGCGCCCGGCGCCGCCGACTCTTCCGCGGGGTCCTAGCGTCCGGCGCGGTGACCCCGACCCTGGCGCCACGGGCCGGTTTTACCATCCATCCCTTCACCTAGAGCAGCGAATACAAACCGTTCGTCTGAGTGCTTTTTGCACTCCCGGTAAAAAAAAAAAAATGATTCTAAACACATTTCAAAAACTTATTACATCACATGTTTATGAGTTCTGCCTCATTTCGATCTGTTTGTCACAGCAGCTCAAACAATCTTTATGTCATGCATGCCCATGTTTATGGATACAATGACAGTCTTGGGAACATATTTGACATTTGAATTCAAACCTTGCCTCAAGCCCAGTGTTAATATTCAGAGCTGAATGCCAAGATCAATACTTTTATGTGTTTTTTTTTTTGTTTTTTTTTATCACAATCAATTATATTATTTACAAATGTGTTAACATCTGGGCAACGGATCACTGGAGAATTTTGAATCGATATACTGATAATTAATTTGTAAGTCTATGTAAATGCGGATCAGTTCTAACCGCAGCAATCAGGACCATAGACAGTTCCTGTTATCTCAGCAATTACATTTTATTAAAGTGGTAACTACATGGATTAATCAATTGAAATGGGTGCCTGGTTATTAAACCAATCAAGAAATGCAATTTAAATTCTAGATTTTGACATGATTGATCTGCATAAAAAAATATCAAATGTACACTATCGTTCAAAAGTTCAGGGTTATTTAGAAATGTCCTTTTGTGGATGGAAAACAATGCTTGGTTTAACAAAAAACATGAAATCTGTCAAAACTCCAGACATTGTTCATGTTGTAAAGGACTCTGGTACCTGGAAATGTCTGTTAACGATGGAATATCGGCATGAATGGAGGAATTTTATCAGCAACAATTAACCTGGATCCAATGACTGAAGTCTGTCACTCTAAAAGCATCATTCATTATTTAAAAAATCGATTCTTTTCAATTATTCCCATTATTTAAGTAGAGCTGAAAACAGTTCACACTAGTACAGTATCAGGTGCATCAATATGCGTGTATTTGACTACATCATTATTTTAAATTTGTCATTTCTAATTTGACACTAAACTTTTGAACGCTAGTACACATACCATGAGCAGTCAGAGATGTGTTTTCATAATTTTGTTATGTGAATACAGTTAGAGATAGGGTATGTTTCCATAGTCACCATCTCTTTCCATATGTTTAGACAATATAATTATGGCTCACGTATGTCAGAGGAAAGGAGTCAGACACCCACAGGATGGGCTGCCTCTTCAAAGGCCTTGGTATGGACTATTCTAGACAGCTCCAGATGTAAACACAGCGTCCCTGTCCCCTGCCCATTCATTTTGAACATACTTCTAGGTGTAGCCTCTTAGTGATCACACGGGAGGGAGGAGGGGGGACTTTTCTGGCCTCAGAGGGAGAATGAGTGTCTCCCAGCTCCGCTCCGTTCATAACGTGTGAAACCCTGAGGCTGCTGTTTCGACACGTCTACAGCTCGGGCAGTGCTTCGCATTCCAGTGTCAATGGGGCAGACAAGCCATGCAAATATACACTTTTGAATGCATGCTTTTGTTTTCCATTATAATGATCAGAATTCTCGGGAATTAGGTTTTATTATGCTTCCAAAAATCTTCTGCTTCATTACTCATGAATGCCTTACCCTTCACTGTTTCTCATGATATGCAAAACCCTTATGCATCTGGTAAAGGCATAATGTGCCTGCTTACAGAGAAGCAATAAAAATTGCTGATCTGACACACATTAATCTTTGCCAAATCCCACAGAAGCATACAGTCTGTTTTACATACCATTGGCACCATCATCAATCCAAAGGAAGTGGAGAACCTTGTAATGTAATATGTGAGAATTGTAAACATATAATTGCCCCTTGGCACAGGTTAATGACACAATTGATTCATCTGCCATCAGTCATCACTTCATCTAGATCATTATCTAGACCACAAGTCTTGGTCTTTTAGGGCCGGGCGCATGTATGACGTGTCAGTGTCCAATTAGAATCAATCAGAATATCTTCCTGGGAAAACTGAACGTCAGGACTGGATCTGGATTCAGCGACCAGATCTGATTCTACCCCGAAAAGGCGTTGAAAGTTGCAATAATACTTAACATATTTTGTACTATAAATTTCACGGTGAGATGTCATAAATTATGGCATGTGTAACCCAGTCAGTGTACCTATTATTCCTGCCACAGGTAATAAACGAGTGCTGGAACCCTTTCACAACCCCTCAGAGCACATCTGCAAAGTTCACACATGGTATTGTGGTAGGAATTAGTTTTAGTGTGAAAACACAGACTGCGATTTACCCGATGCCACTAATGCACGCTCACTCTGCCCTCGAGCTAAATGCAGACTGCCGGTGTCTATTGTACGGTGTTTTCTGGCCGACCCAGAGACAGTTTTGCAAGAAACACAGCTCACCTGGCATGCAGGTAACACATTGTCGGGTCTGGCACAACTGCAGTTTGCCTGATTGTCACGATTTCCCACACCCTTCAGGGAATTCCAGGGCATGTTTTAGGACCTGCAGCAAAAGAGACTCCAGACAAGTGTGCTCAGGGAAGCTGCACCAGCACAGCCTGCTCACAAGTTAATCTTACAATTTACAGTAAATTGTAGAATTAATTTGTGAAATTTGTTGAATTAATTTTATTTTTCATTTTCTTCTTCCATCAGCTGCATACAATACGGGTCGCCACAGCAGACAAGCAGGTCTGGTAAGGTAGTGGACTCGTAATCAGAAGGTTTCAGGTTCAAATCCCAAAGCCTGTCATGGCTGCCCGCTGCATACGTGAGGGTGATGGGTTGAAAAGCAGAGGACACATTGTGTTGTGTGCAGAATGACAATTACTTCACTTTCACTTCATGACACAACCCTCCCCAATTACTCTGGCTTGGGACCAGCACCAAGAAATTCACTGTCCCGTGGGTCCGCAGTGGCTGGGTAAAAAAATTCACTAATAAAGTTACCAAAATTGGTAATATTCAGAATTCGAATAAAGGGCAAAACATAGATTTAATTTAATTTTTTCCAAGCATGTAAAGCAGTGGAGGTGATGCTGCTATACATGAAAGTGCATGACCTTAAGTTATGCATTGAGCTCCCTAAGGTTACAAACTTGCAGGTCATAAATACCATCAACAAACAAAAGGTCATAAGGGCAACTTGGTCACCATCCATCCATTACATCTGCACTATGTTGATTGTTATCACTACAAAAGAATTCCATTAATTCCTGTGAATCAAATCTCATCCTTATAGAGGTTCCTGATAATGAACTAGCATGTGCAGTCAGCTTCAGATTCGACCCATGAACAGAATTTTTCACGATCCTCTCATCGATAAAATTCATTATCTCAAAGAGCAAGTTGGTTGAGCAGCACTGTATGCAACCTCATTTGCCCTCTTCAGTGAGCATGAAGACAGCTTTTTTGAAGCTCATTAAAGCTTAATGAGCAAAATATGAATTCCGTATGAGTTTGTTGCTCTTAAATCTTGAGGTGGGGCATCATGTTGTATAGGGCAGCCTGGAGGAATGAAAATTTGCACCTCCTTTCCACGTGCCGTGCTCTGCACCTGCACCAGGCGAGTGAGGAGATGCAAGTTTGACCATGTTTGGGCCTGTTCTCCACTGCGTTTCTTTCCACAGTTTTTCTTTCTCTCAAAATGTCACTTGTGTCAGAACATGCGAACATAATTTCAGGTTCAGGTCAAAGGGTCAGTGCTGGTCAACACGTTGCTGATGACCACATTTTTGGAAAGCCTTCTTGCCTGAATGCAATGTTTGTCTCAGACAAGAACATTTCTTCAGGTGCAGGTTCTTCAAGGCTGTACTACTTCAATCTGAATAAAACAATGTTGTGCAATTGTATAAACCCCTGATTATGTTAACTTGAACTATTTAAACAGTTGGGCTTTCTGTCATCAGAAAGAAAAGATTATATCTTTTTAGGAACATCAACGGTCAAACTTGATATCACACAAACACATATAATTAGCTTTTACATTGAAAGCAGATAGTGCTGCACATTTATAGTTTTTATTCTTCATTGATAATAAGCCTGTACTCTCCAACACACAAGTGAAGTAAAAATGCACCTCTATCGCCCCACTGTGGACAGTGTTAGTAACAACACATTAACCGCAGGCAATTTCATGAGCAATGTCAGAAAGACACAAAGGTTTGTCCATAAAAATGCAGTCCACTGTGATCTTCGTAGTTTCTCATTTCAAATGACGATTTTGAAAAAAAAAAAAAAAAAACATAAACGTGGTAAATATTAAGTACAAGTATAGTTACAAACATTGAAAAGCAGCTACCACAACAGCGGCGATGTGGAGGAGATAAGCCGGCTTCTTTCAGCACTGTCGAGATTTAGAGTGCTATAACATTTTTTTTGTTGTTGTAGCTGTGTTTGATTTACTAAGGTGATGATATAAGCTGACAGCCTGACCTCACTGCATTTCTGTGAGCGCAGATCAGAAAAAAAGCTCACCACCCTGTGACTGTGGGGAAGCTGAAGGTGAGCAGGGAGGAAACAAGGAGTTGTGCCAGGTTTATATAATATTTTTTTTCAATATAATGTTTCAATACAGTATATGATTTAAATATTTTGCAATTTAGCAGATGTGTTAGCATTTAATAATAGAACACATCTGTCTGTTATATCACCATAATGTTGTATCTGCATAAATGTTCAAGCACTATACTATTATCAGCACACATTCAGGCATAATCTTGCATTTTTACGCAAATTAAATAAGTATTCATATTGACAATCTAAACCTGCCAGAAATTTCAGCAGTTCAGTTTAACAACTTTCAGCAATTTGTCACATTTTATGTTTGTGTAAGGTTTTGCTGCCCTGACGACCCTTGTTAATTCTTCCTGAATCCTTTTTTCATTTGCTGTCAAGCCCCTTCACGTAGAAGGGAAAGTATTTGTTCCTTTGGGCAATTGCTGGTAGAAATTGCCTTTTGTCAGCTCATTTCAGCGTACGAACTGTTCATACACAAGAGCATTCATTATGCACTCATAACCGCTAATCTGCGCACAGAACATATATAAAACTGCATTACAGGTCGGAGAAACCAGAGTAGCATGCATTTCATTAAAGGACATTTTGGTAAAATTGTAATAGAACAGACTGTCACGGTTGTTATCCTTTCAAATATAATTACTGCTATAAATCACTGGAAGACTCCAGGAGGCATTGCTTAGCTTTGGTGGCCTTTTCTACAGTATTTAATCATCATTTTCAACGGTCTGTGGGTTTTTTTCTCGGGCACGGAGCGTTGTTCCCTGTTAAGTACATTTGGACACACCCCACTCCGTTAAACATTGTGACTCGATGTGTTACGCACTTTCGAACTTGTCAACGATCAGTGGCTCAGTATCTTTCCATTGCCTGGACACAAACATCTTAAGCTCACTATATTTTAAGGACACAAAAGAGGTTGCTTTTGGCACTGCAGATGCTGTCCCCTGGTCTGGAAGGCATTTGGATAGGGCTGCAGGAGGAATGCAGCCAAGCTTGGATGTCACTTGTACACAGTGGTGATGACACTTTTGGTGCTGCCAATCCCTTGCGCCAGATTGCTGCATGACCATTTTTTTTTTCACGAGTAAACAAGCACAGAACAGGGTCATCCTTGTAAACCCCCAAATGTATTTGAACGACTACGCAAAACATTTAGTGTAATAAGGGTCACAAACACCACATGCCTACCAACATACGCAATAAAATGGATCATCTCACTAAATATGTACACAAGGTCACTACTATTACCCCTAATAATAGTAGTGATTAGACTAGTAGTGACAAGTAATATAGTGACCAATATTATAGGACTGGATCTCTACATTCCAGAGAGTGTTACTGTGACTGCCCATGATATTACAATTTAGATTGTGTTGAGACGCAAAATGTCTCTTTTTTTTTACACACAGTTTTCTCTGTAAATTATCAAGGAAACCCAAAACCCCGGCAAGCCTAATGACATCTACTGACTCACCGGCAAATTCTGCCAGTAGAGGGAGGCCAGCACTCGTGTCCACAGGAGGACCAGGCTATATGACTAGTTCTCAATAACTGTTGGCGTTAACAAAGTTTATATGAGCAGGATTTATTTTCTGCATGGAGTCTTTAAAAACCTCCATCGCTGGAAATGAATGCAGTCTATTCATAGATTAAATTTAACCTTAGATTACATCACTTGCAGAGTCTTGCAGAAAATACATTTGTACATGTGGCTAATCATGCGATGGATGCCTTTATTTTAACAAACTTTACAGTAAATTGTACTTAAGCACTGTAGTCTAGCAATAATAACTGTATTATTGAGATTACACCACAGTTTTTCCTTTTAATGTTAACTTCAGCTTCAGTTAGCGTTTTTAACAATCCAATAGTTGGATTTTGTCCATCCAATTGTAAGTCCATGACATTCTGCACTTTTGTCTTGCGTAGAGGTTCATCACCTCTGTGTTCTCCATATCATTGTGAAGCAGCCTCCCCCCGAGCAAGAGGCGTGAAAGGCCAGTCATTTGGTTGGGGTCCCCCACTTGTGTCTTTGTCGGGCTGCGACACCCCCCGAGCCGGAGACGCCAAGGGCCGGCAAATGACAGGGCGGAAACAACCAATTCTGATTGGTATGTGGCAACTTTCTGGGAGTCAAATGTATAAACGAATATTCTCTTGAGGACTCTGGGCACTTCTTTTTCCTCTCCATCGGGAACTGGGCCTTTCTGGGCCTTTGCCTCCCTGTTTCTCCTGGACCAGGCGACCTCTCTGTAGTTTGGCTCCTGGCTATTCTCTATCTTTCTCTATGCCTTTCTTCTTTCTTTTATTTGCTTTATTTTGTAACATTGGTACCTTTTAACATACAGTATTTACGTGTAACTGCAATAGTAATCTACTGGTGTTAATAAATTAGACTTTTAACCTCTATTGTGCCATGCCTCTTTCTGCCAGGTAACATCAGATTGGAGTGGTTTTAGCTTTGTGCAGACAGTTTTATCTCTTTTACACAATCAAAATGCCTATAATCTAAACAAGCATTATTTTATATACTAAGACATTCCTTAGTATATAATGGGATTTCATGATATAAAGGATTTCATATTGTATTGTTATTGGGTGTTATTCCTATATATTTCCAGTAGGTCAGTGCAACCAAATAGCTTGTATCGCCCAGGTATTTCTGGCAGTGAACACAACAGTTCAGCTACAAGGAATAATCAGAATCATTAACAGTTACTGGATGTTGACTTTGTGTATGTACTTGGTGTGCACTCCTAAATCAAAGTGCATGTCATCGTACAGGGCTGTACCTGCTAATGTATTCTTTAGCAGCTGGGGGGGATGTAGAAGTTACAGAACGAGTACTGCTAATCCCTGTAGCTTTCGCGAAGCGGCTCGGGCAAAACACTCCTCTGCCAGGACGTTCGCTTCGGAGTTAAGGATGAGCTCGGATTACTTCCAATGGCTGAAATCAGAGGAGGGAGCGCGAGACTGAGAGACGTGAGCCTCTAAACAGCTGAGGGTCACTGCACCCCGAGCGCAGTCTCACACATTCATAAACCACATCACACGTGCACCGTGCCCCCACCTTCCTGTGCACCATCTCTACAACTTCTGTAGTTTCTCCTGTTCGGAACATCAAACAGAGACAATCAAAAACAAACAGCTTTACCTTATTCATTAAACAGGGGCAGCGGTCGGCCTAGCGGGTAAGGAATTAGATGGTTGCCGGTTCGAATCCCTAACTGCCAAGTGAGCAAAGGCACGTCACCACAACCTGCTCCCTGGGCGCCTGTCATGGCTGCCCACTGCACCCTCAGGACATGGGTTCAATGCAGAGGACACATTTCACTGTGCTCCTGTGAAGTGTGTCACATCGCTTTAACTAAATCCAATTAATTCAAATGGACAACTAATATCAATAAATCTTAGCAGGGATTTGAACAGGTCAGTGCCGGTCTCGGATGCTAATGTTTCTGTTGACAGAAAATGCATTGAATAAACCAAGCAGGAAACTGACTCTCTGAACTTGTTCAGTCAAAAAATACAAGGAAACTTTTGAGTCTTGTGTGACTGATGTTTGAGGCCTCTTGGGGGATAGAGGGCTGATGTCCTTCTCCTTAGATTTTATAGCAAGGGCTCAAGTAAACTAGGCAATCTACCCTATACAAGCCATCCAGTCTATCTTTAGCGCCTGTGAGCAAGTGAATGGAAGGCCCGGACTTATCTTCTCTGCTGTCATCGGGCCTGGCGGTATTTTTAGGGGACAGCAGCAGCTGCAAAAGCATTTAACGGTCTTCCATGAACAATGACACTCAGGGTGTCTCAGGACTGAACGCCACAGAGACGGTGGAACTGTCAAGGAGTGCACAGAGGGCTGGTCTGGAAACACTTTTTGCACTTGTGTGGCAAGATGGAATTACTGGACATTGTGGATTGAAAAATAGGATTGCTTTTCCAGAGTATCAAAGGATTACTACAGGAAGTGACATACAAGTGGCTTCGGTGGCAGGAGCACATACGGAATGCATGCTGACAATCACCCCTAAGGACTGAGAAGAGGTAGGTCATGTGAGGGGTTCAGAGAGCAACTTCACTGGGGGCAGAGGTCATTCCAATTAAATCAGAAATGTGAACACGAGGTTAATCTCTTCTAAAACCCCTGTTGGGGGGGTTTAAAAGACCACTGCTGCATACTGAAATAACCAAGACATTCAGGTGATTTAACTTAAAACTTTGAAAAAATTACTAGTATTATTTTAAATATGGCTCAATTTATGTATTAATGTACAAATGCAGAATATGTGGCTTACGTAGTATCCTTACATAACAAACATAACAAACCTGATACGTGTGTGATACCATGATATGCCTGGATGATAGACACCGGGAGAACCATAATTCATGGTTTTAATGGTGCTTGGATCCAGGATTATCTTCCTTGAGGTGATAATTGTATCTGTAGTCACCAAAAGGTGGGCAATCTTGGCTGACTGATGGTCTCCTGGTAAGCACATTCAGAAAACAGCCTGGTCAAACGTGTGAGGACCACCATTAAAATCTGAATAAAAAAAGCAAATAAACAAATTAATAAAAAAATCAACATGGTGTCATCGGCCGATGAACTGGCACTCACCGTATTTAAGGAGAATGCAGTAACTGGGCAGTGCGTAGATTTTTTCCCCATTACTAATGACAAACAAAACTAATTTTGACAATGACATTTAGAATCTGAATTCTTGAATGGGCTTGCCAAGAGGGGTGTGATAAAGGCTCAGAATATTTTGACTGTGAGGTCTCCCGGGTGTAGACCTGTGTTTGTATGAGCACACGTGTTGCAGGGTGTGCTTTGTGATACCTGACACATGCTCCTCGCAGCTCTTAATTTAGGGCAGACTATATTAAGTTCTTTCCCATTGAAATACAGCACCAGCTGTACTGGATATGTGTTGTGGGTGCTGTCGCAACAGGACTAAGGGCTGTTTGCCTCGACTCTGCTGGCCTGGGCTCCTCTCACACATTGGGCAAATATCTTAGAAAGTTCTGGGGAGTACGTGCTCTGGTGAAATAGAAACGGGCCATGCCAAGGAGCACCCTCAGGTCAGATTTTACTCACAGCAGTAGAACTAGCGCTACCCTTACTGAACATCAGATCACATTTCCTATAAAGTTTATAGGATGCTGTTGGGTTACACTATTTTTGATGTTTTAACACATGCCTTAATGAGAAATTTATGTGTACACCTTTATAATGTTTATAAAAAGTCATGTTTGTTCCTGCTTTGATCAATGACTGGCATGTTCTGGTACACAAGATTTATGCAGAGGCAATGATAATAATCAGACGAAGCGGTGACATTTCTTTTTATTCCTTTTTTAGGATCCTGTTCAGCACAGAGGTGGATATCCAAGCGTCTTTAGATCAGCAAATACTGCTTGTCAGTAGGAGGCTGGACTGCAAGCTGAGATGGATGTGTTTGGTGGCGCACCTCGCTTTCTGGCCTACCCACGTGCTGTAGGGGTGCAGACAGGCACAGACGCCGTCTTGAAATGCCAAATCAGCGGGGACCCTCGACCAGCTGTCATATGGGAACGAAACAATGAAAAGGTCCACCCAGGGGGCAGGTATCGTGTGTTTGAGGATGGGAACATTTACAACCTTATCATTACTGGTGTGACCACAGAGGACAGTGGTCAGTATATTTGTAAAGCTAAGAACTGCATCGGAGAAACATATGCGGCCGCGACGTTGAAAGTCGAGGGAGAAGCGCAGGAAATGGAGCTGCGTGAAGAGAACAAGCCCAGGTTCCTAATCAAGCCGCTGTCCACTCGCGTGGGCCGTGGTGAAGATGCCGTCTTCTCCTGCAAGCTGTGGGGCAACCCACGGCCAGAGGTGGTTTGGGAAAAAGATGGCAGAAAGCTGAATGAGATCTTTGAGAGCACACATTTCAGCGTAGGATACCAGGATGGAGGGTGGTATCAGCTTAAGATCTTCAAGACACGCGCACCTGATGGGGGAGTATACACATGCAAGGCCAGAAATGAGTTTGGGGAAAGCCTGGCAGGGGCTGTGCTGCTTGTCGATGCGGGCCCAGGTCACGAGGATGAGGGAAATCGAAATGGCTACACCAACGGCCACTGGAAATCCAATCAGGGAAAACAGAGAAGACAGGTTGCAACACGACTTAAGGAGGACCCGCAGCCTAATTCAGCCAAAGTTAAAATGTTCGCTGTGACTGAAGGCAAACATGCCAAGTTCCGTTGTTTCGTCACAGGGAAACCCAAACCAGAGATAATATGGAGAAAAGATGGGAGGCTGATAATGTCGGGGAGACGGTATCTTCTATATGAGGATCGGGAAGGTTACTTCACACTGAAAGTTCTCTACTGTAAACAACAGGACAATGGTGTATATGTCTGTGCTGCATCAAATACTGCTGGACAAACCCTGAGTGCAGTCCATCTTTCAGTGAAAGGTATGAACATCATATGCTGCTGTTTGTGTAGTGCTAAATAATAATGCAATGAGTTTACTTAAGAGTTGTGTAATGGATTTTGTCTTAAATTATTGCAGTCTACTGAATCAGTTACTTAGTAGTTGGGCATGTGCAAAAAAATAAATATGTGGGACATGTTCAAAACCCAAATACATACAAATAACCCTGCATTCAACTATTCAACAAGTGACTGTGCAGAAACTGGAGTGTTAAGGGAGGATGCACTGTGAACCCATTTTTCATACGTTTAAAGCCATTTCTGTGATGTACACACCATTTTCAAACTTGGGAAAGCTTTATGCATATCTGCATATAAAATTCATGCAGCATGCTAGATGTTTTTAATTTGAACATAAATGTTCATCTATGTTGTTTTCATGCATTTAAGATACAACCATGCATCTCCTTATACATGAAATGTAAAAGAACATTTAAATAATACATTTTAAATTCATTTTGTCCATAAGGATTCCATGCAAGTGTTGTTTCTGATTATTTCGCTGAATGTTGTGTAAGGCATTCCAATCAATAATTTTGTAGAACACTAATGAGATGTTTAAATAGTATGATATGCACACTGGGGTTTTTTAAAATGGTCTGAACATGACAGGCTTTATTGACATAAAGTAGATTCCATTCGGTCCTATGCCTGGAAAGTCACTTAGGTTCTGAAAGGTCTGGGGGCAACAGATGTGATAGAAATTACAGAAGATAGGATCACATTACTTGGTCCAAAGAACCAGCAAACACTTGCATGCAATATTGTAATGAAACGAGGAAACAACTTCGGAAGACTTTTATATTAAATTATGCAAGCTTTCAAATCAGTACTCAGTAAGACAAAACATTTTACTTACAGAGACACTCTGAATTGTTTTAGTAAGAGCAATCAATTCAATTATGCTGAACAGAGTTGGCTATGATTTAGTTGGCAAAATAAATCCAGAGCACTATATGTGGTTCAGACTCGTACATTTACAACTGTCTGGTACTGTCTGGTGGTGTCGATTACAAACGATTTATTTCATAACCAGAGAGAGAATGCAGTCAAGCCATTTAGTCACTAAATGCCAGGGAAACTCTTGTGGTATTTTTCAACTCGAAGGCCTCATGGAATTCACTATCCAACACCTCCATGTGTTAATGGTCTTTCCATGGCTTGGGTTATTGATGCCTCGTGTCTATTTTGATTCCATTTATCTTGTTTGCTTTACTGACATTTGCTATTTAAGACACAGTTGCATGATGTAAATGGCAATAATATAAATTCTACAAATATATATTTTTAAAAACTTTTTATGCATTCTTAAGATGAAAACGTGCACCTTAAATTCAATTTGTACCCTTTTTATTATTACCAATAGAACCCCCTGTGAGATTTAAACAGCCACTCAATGATCTACAAGTCTGGGAACGAGACCTGGCAGTTCTGGAGTGTGAAGTGCCAGAAGACTCCATTCCAATCACATGGTACTTGGAGGACAGACGCCTACAGCCAGGGGCCAAATATGGGATGGAGGAGTGGGGGACAAAGCGTAGGCTCACAATTCGTGACATTGGAGTCGATGATGATGGGATATATCTCTGCGAAATGGCTGATGGAGGGAGGAGCATTGCAGAGGTGGCTGTCAAAGGTAAATGTTGTTAATGTTTTTAGTCCGTCCTCTGCTTGCCCTTAGAGTCCATGTCTTCACATGTGCTAGTTATGACAGTGGACTACAATCATTTTACACATTTTGTATGTTGTCTGCAGGTACAATTGTAAGAAAGCTTCCGAGAAAAGTAGATGTTTTGGAAGGTGAGAATGCGGCGTTCTGTGTAGAGGTTGAGGAAGAAGAAATGGAAATTCACTGGTACAAAGATGGCACTGAGCTGCGGGAGACTCATCAAACCATTCTTAAGTCATTTGGCAAAACTCACATTTTGGTCTTTGTCAACACCACACCCCAAGATTCCGGTCTGGTGACCTTTTATGTTGGTCGATCAAAAACTTCATCTCAACTTAGGGTGAAAGGTTTGTTCAGATATGAAATCTTCACAACCGACACAAGTGTCTAGTGTGCTCTGTTGGCCAGTATCTAACTTTATTTCCAATTTTTAGGAGCCAGACACTGCCCACCCAGCTGTCCAGTGGGAGTTCAGATTAACACAGAGCGTGCCAATGCCGCCCTTCTCTCCTGGATTCCCGCTCCAGACTCCCGTAAGAACCCACCTTCGGGATACGTCCTTGAACGACAAGAGGTTGGCTCTCAGGAGTGGCTGCAATGCCTAACCACCGACTCAGCGACTTCAGTGGAGATTCTTGGAGACAGTGTACCATGCGAGGCAGACTACCGATTCCGCATATGCAGTGTCAACAAGTATGGGAGGAGTGACAATGTTGAGTTCCCTCGGTCAGTCCATCTGGGTAAGTGACGAAGAATTACTTGCAATTCAGACATTCTTTGAATCTTCAAAACAAAACATTAAGTTGGTCACAATGTAATTCTATATAGTTCCAGTGGCAAGGATCCAAACACCTCTACAGGATGCCCTGGTACCAGAGGGCCAAGATGCCTTGTTTTCCATCGAACTGTCCGCTTCAGTCATAGGCACTTGGTTTTTAAATGGCAATCAGCTCCAAGAGGAGGATCGCTTCTCCATGCGGCGTACACGTACACACCAGTCCCTGCGTATACGAGGCGTACGAGACACAGACAATGGGGCTGAAATAACCTTCATTGCGTATGGAATTAGGGATTCAGCCGCCCTGTACATTCAAGGTATTCTTAGTCCGTTATGCATATTTATGAATCATATTTTAGCATCAGACGATAACAAGTTGCATTTCTCTTTTAGCTCCCTTAGTAAAATTTACACCCCTGTCGGAAATGGACAGAAACAAGTTTGTCGAAGTCGGCAATCCAATAGTCCTCTACTGTGAGCTGTCCAATCCTGAAGCCCCAGTTCACTGGTACAAGAACGGAGTAGAATTACACACAGTTGAAGGTCTTCACATCCAGTCGGAGGGAACCATGAGGAGGATCGTCATACAGTCAGCCGATTTCTCTCATTCTGGCGTGTACAGCTGTGATGCCATTGATGATGTCATCCGATTCAATGTGGAAGTCGAAGGTAAGTGTTCCATCATGACACCTGCCTCGTGACACTTCTCAGAAGTGTTCCATTATATTGCAACCACATAATGTAAAATTGAGCAAACCTATTGGATAGAGCAAATTCCCTGGAGATGGCATCTGATCCATGACAATACAAATACCCTTAGCTCCACCCGTCAGATTCTCAGTGCTACCAGAGACGGAAAAAAGCAAGTCCATTGAAGCAGGCTGCCCATTTGAACTGCAATGTGAGCTCTCAGATTCAGCTGCCCAGGTCTTCTGGTATAAAGATGGAACAAAGATCCTTCAACAGAGTGACATGGACTTCCAGTCCAATGGCACTCAGAGGACCCTGGTTGTTCAGTCAGCTGAGTTTTGTCATTCAGGGATATACAGCTGCAAGACAAAGGGTGACGCTGTTCATTTCAAAGTCGACGTCAAAGGTGAATTAAACTTTTTCTATCAGCTCAAAATTAACCACAATGTACGGCAAAGCAACTAACTATTGTGGGCTTGAATGTTGCACATTTAAAATATAGGAACCTTAAGTCATTTCTAAATTTAGCCAAATAAACCATTTCATACATGATACAAAAAGATGTTCCTGTGAGCAAGAACTAAAAACGAAAACTTACAATATCTGTAGCTCATCCAGTAAGGTTCTCAGGTGTCCCTGACTCTGAGCGAAGAAAGAGCATTGAAGCAGGCTGCCCTGTTGTGCTGCGGTGTGAGGTTTCAGACCCTGCAGCCAAGGTCACCTGGCACAAGGACGAAGCGCAGCTTGTTTCAAAATCTGGAGTTGTGTTTGAGTCAGATAGCAACATGAGGGTGTCTCGCTCAGGCATTTACGGTTGTTCAACAATGGACGATGCCATCGAGTTTCATGTGGACGTAAGAGGTGATACCGTCTTTTTCCGGTTTTGCGGTAAAATGTCATGGCTTCTCTTTAACGCCACTAACAATTATTGCTTTGTCTGCGTGGTCTGTAAGGACCACAGTGCTCCTTAAAAATGTAACGATGATTATGTCTTCACTTGATTCACTTGTTGTTGCTTAGTTCATTGTCATTTCTTTCAGCTGACTACATGTTATGAGTTTCAATATTTGTAACCATGCTTGATTCTTTACAATTTTGTCACAATCCAAAACCTGTAGCTAAGCCGGTTAGGTTTTCTGCGGTCCCCGAAGACGAGAAGAACAAATACCTCAAAGAGGGGCAATCTTTTCAACTGCAATGCGAGGTCACAGACCCTTCTGCGGAGGTTTGCTGGTACAAGGACGGAGAAGTGCTCATTCCAGAGGCTGGACTGGATTTTCAGCCTGATTGTGCGTTGAGGAGACTTATAGTCCATTCAGCCCAGCCCTGTCACTCAGGCGTGTACGTCTGTAAGACGATGGACGACTCTGTCCAGTTCACTGTGGAAATCAAAGGTGATTTGTGACTTTTTATTGAAAGTTCATAACTGTTTTAACAGAACATAACAGTAACACTGTGCAGTTTGGCAAACTAGGCTGCAACTAACAACAGGAGCTTTTTGTGTTGTCTTGGTTACAATGAATGGTGCTTTGACGAATATGTCATTTATGTCACAAAATGCGGCCACTTGAATACACATATTTATTCGTTTTTGCGAAACTTTACTTAATTTGCTTTTTTTGGGCAAACAGTCTGAGACATCACAGGTTTTTCAGTCTTGGGAAACAATATACGGTCCTAACACAGCCTTACATGTCGCTACTGTATATTCTACAATTATGCCATGAATCATCCTCAGCTCAACCAATGAGGTTCTCAGCCTTACAAGAGATTACGAAGGACATCATTGAAGGAAACTGCCAGACTGACGTACCTTGTGAGATCTCAGACCCCACTGCCATGGTGTGCTGGTACAAGGATGAAGCAGAGCTCATCTCAAAATCGGAACGTCATGTCAATGCGGAGGCTACCAGGAGGACCCTGAGTGTCCCATCGACACAGCCCTACAGTTCTGGAGTGCACGACTATATGAACGAGGCTGATGTCGTCCAATTAAATATACAAGAACAAGGTGATTTTTTAGTATTTGCTGGTAGCCAATTTAACACATCTAGATTTGAAGTTGCAACTAACAATGTATGTGCTCTTAATAGGCTGGTCACAAGTAGTTTCTGGATACACTCTAGTGAATATATATGTGCCCTGGTTATTGCTGGATATTTCTTGTTCCTAGTTGCTAGTGCGTTCACATATTGTTCTGATGTGTGCTTAAATACGCTTACATCTAATGATTCATGATCATCTGTAGCTTTGCCTATGGAATATGAGGCTGTTTCTGAAGTTGAGAAGATTGAGGGCATTGAACCTGGCATCCCAACTGCAGAACTTTGTGAGGTCTCAGGTCCTGCTGCTCAAGTCTGCAGTCATAAAACTGGGACAGAGCTGGTAACTCAAGGTGGAACTCAGGTTCCATCTGAGGGCGGTGTAAGGAAAGTAAACGTCCAATCGACTGGGCTCTCCCAGCATGGAATCCGCACCAGCAGTAGAACAAATGATGCCGTCCCAAATAAAACATCAAAAGCTGGTGTGTGTCACTACTGTTTCCTGTTCTATTCCCAATAAGGAGCATTGCCATAATGGGGGCGATTGCCAGCTTATTGTTTTTTTTCTGTGGCTTTGTTCAAACAGCAGAGCCCTTTCACTCTGATGTGTACAGTGAGATATCTGGTGACTCTGTCCAGAGCACTGTGGATAAGAAAGGTGACACAATGCTATTTCACCCCAAGTATCCTTAACCCAGTGCCATTTTGTCACTAACTGTGGAGATGTTTTATGTCACCGTGGCTCTTTCTTGGAAATGTTGTTCCTTTAAACTTTGCATCTTGGTTATCATTCCTTAGGATAAAAGACAGAAACTAATTTGCTGCCATTTTGTCCTGTTATCACAAATCCCAGTGGTCTACGGAACCACACCATCCTTCAAACTAACATTTGTGTCAAGTCTGTGTATATGTATATCTTCATTCTTAACTGGGTCATGCCATGAATTCATCCAGGCTTGTGTGCACTGCAGGCAATTCACCCTTACTTGAGACACATTTTCTTACTCCAGCAATGGCAAGATTCTTTAGCATATTACTTCTTGGGTTTATGATAGAATGAATGTGTGAGGGAATGACTTTCTTGGTAAAAGTATAAATGTTAAAAACGTTTTGTCAGACCAGCATATTATGTGGTCGCTACTCTTGCAACTCTGTTCTTTAATATATATTCTTAAGAAGTGGATTAGATCAATCAGAAACACTGAAAATCTTTCTTTGTATACATCAAAGCACCTGCAGCTGGGCCTGTGAGTGTCAGAGCTGTTCAAGAAATTGCAGAGAACCAATCTGTTGAAGAAAGATGCACCAGTAAAATTCAGTGTGGAATCTCGGAGCCTATTGCACAACTCAATGAGCACAGAGATGGAGCACCCCAGCAACAAACTTTGATTGAGACACAAAGAGTCCAATCAGAAGACCTTTGTCTCTTGAGAGGCTTTGAAAAGGATAATGATGTTGGTGATGAGGCCATAACTATTAAGGTGGATGTCAAAGGTGATTTAAATAGTTAGCTTGTGCAAAATTTTTTATATATATATACACTGCTAAAAAAAATAAAGGGAACACTTAAACATCACAATATAACTCCAAGTCAATCACACTTCTGTGAAATCAATCTGTTCACTTAGGAAGTAACACTGATTGACAATCAATTTCACTTGCTGTTGTGCAAATGGAATATACAACAGGTGGAAATTTTAGGCAATTAGCAAGACCACCCACACAAGTGGCTCAGGAAGTGCAGCTCATCCAGGATGGCACATCAATGCGAGCTGTGGCCAGAAGTTTTGCTGTGTCTGTCAACGTACTGTCCAGAGCATGGAGGTGCTAGCACGAGACAGGCCAGTACATCAGGAGACGTGGAGGAGGCCATAAGAGGGAACAACCCAACAGCAGGACCGCTACCTCTGCCTTTATACAAACAGGAGCCCTGCCATAGCCCTGCAAAATGACCTCCAGCAGGCCACAAATGTGCATGTGTCTGCTCAAATGGTCAGAAACAGACTCCATGAGGGTGGTATGAGGGCCAGACGTCCACAGGTGGGGGTTGTGCTTACAGCCCACAACTGTGCAGCATGTTTGGCATTTGGAGGGCAGTGGTGGCCTAGCAAGTAAGGAAATAGACTTGTATTCAGAAGGTTGCTGGTTCGAATCCCGAACCGCCAAGGTGCCACTGAGGTACACACTGCACCCCGGGCTCCTGTCATGTCTGCCCACTGCTCACAAAGAGTGATGGGTTAAAATCACTGTGTGCTGTGTTTCACAATGACACTCACCTCACTAGGAGTACAGTTGAGGGATGCTTTTGTCCAGGTCTAGGTGGAGATCTCTCAGGAGACCATCCGCCACCTCAACAGGAGCATGCCTAGGAATTGTAGGGAGGTCATACAGGCACGTGGAGGCCTGTGTGATTGTCAGCACATTCAACTATGTAAAGAACAAAGCATTTAATAAGAATTTTTAATGAATTCAGATCTAGGATGTCTTATTTTTGTGTTCCCTTAATTTTTGAGCAGTGTATATATTGATGTAAAGCAGTAACAATTGAATTTCCAATGTTTTATTTTTAATTTTTTGCCCTTTTCCCCATCTAACAACTCTAACTCATTCTTCATTTAGCTGCTTTTGAATTTATTTTAAACAAAATAATGGCCTACTGAAAATGAACTGAAGTTAGGTGGTCTTAATATTTTATCAATTAAATAAAAAAATAAGCTTCATCCACAATACTAATACACAAGTTCTGCAGTTCCTTCAAGACCATTAGAGATAATAAGCACCATTTATTCCATCTGGCATAATTAGATTATAATTGTATCTACACTATTAATTTTTTACTGCCATTTACTCTCATTGCTCCAATCACGCAATGCAATTTCAGAGACGCTGATAGTAATACAAATCTGTCTTTATACAATCTAAAACATCCTAGCTCCATCGATGGATCCCACTGCACCCTGTGAAGTGGAGAACAACAAATCCATTGAAGCATACAGTTCCAAAGTCCAACATCATAAAACCATAGACTCTTCCGCTGAGGTCAGCATATACCAAGAGGGAGAGCTTCTTCTACATCCACGTGGAATATACTCTCAGTCAGACGGCCCCATGGAGAAACTAGTTGTCAAACCATCTTCTGCATCCCCTGCAGATGTGTGCAGATGTGAGACTGAAGAGCATTCAGTGCAGTGGCATGAGGATCAAAAAGGTGACTCAAGGCTTTTTGTATGATCTAAAATACATTTTTTTGCCATAAAGCAACTAACCTTCAGCCTTGGCTCTTATGCTTTGTTGCTCTTAAAAACATCAGCAGTTTTAAATTATACCCTATTGCTAATGTGAGTCTTTTCCAAATGATTGAACACTTGTAGCCTCACAAGTGAAATGTTCGGCCCTCCCTGTGATTAAGAGGGAAAAGTCCATTGAAGCTGGATGCCCATTTGAACTACAGTGTGAAATCTCAAACCCCAGTGCTCCTGTCTGTTGGTACAAGGATGGTTTACCACTCCTACCACAAAATGGATTAAGTATCCAATCAGAGGATTCAAGTAGGAGTCTGGTTGTTCCATCAGCAGACCTATTTCACTCAGGGGTGTACAGCTGCAATTCTGAAGATGATGTCATTATATTTAAGGTGGATGTCAAAGGTGATTTAAAACTAGTTTACATAATATGATGATTGTTTTGATATATAAATAAACATAGTAATTAAAATACAGTATAGCAATTTTCAGGCCATTCAGACGTCTTTGAATCAAAACATATTTAATCTTTAACACAAATCTATAATTTAAAGTAGAGGGCTGTAAAAGCCCTGAATGCTTGAAGGCATTATTAAAAATAGTTTTAAACTTCATAAAAGCATTTCAGAAGACCGTACTCACCTGTACTGAAATGTTGAATTAAACCCCTCAGCTCCACCTCCACCAAAATTTTCAACAATTCCAGAAGCAGAGAAGCACAAATCCACTGAAGCAGGTAGCCTTGCTGTACTCCAGTGTGAAAGATCAGATCCAGCAAAAGAGGTCTGTTACAAAGACGGAGCGAGGCTCCACCCAAAAAGTGGCAATATCATCCTATCAGAGGGCACTTTGAGAACTCTTGTCCAATCAGCAGGGCTGTCACACAGCGGAGAATTTGCTTATGAGACAAAGGACAATGCCCTCAAGGTCGCAGGGGATCTAAAAGGTGATTACAAAATGATGTCAGTAAAAACCATCAAACAACACTAACCACTTGAATAATGAATTCACTGAACTCAAAAAATAAAAAAACTCTTACTAAATTACATCCAGACAGTCATTAGGGGTTTCTTCATCTTGGAACATCATTCTAGATTGCTATTATAGTCTAATATTAAGAGTAAACCTATTTGCATGGAAACTGCATCTAGTACCCTAACCTTGTGCTATAAAGCTCTTAATCCCAGCACATTTCTTATGAAAAATAAACTTTCATCCCACTAACATGACTACAAGGTACATTTCCTTTCAACTTGATGTTTACAATACTCTACTCTACTCTACTACAATCATTTATACCTCACTCCATCAAGTCTATTGTCCATTCTATTGTCCTGTTTGTGTGTTCCATGTTGCAGATGTATCTTTGAATCTTGCGCTCATTGATCCTGGGATAACATTTTAGTTTCAAACTATCCCAATCAGGGTTGTTACATATGCAAATGTTGTTTAATGTTTATTTATATATCATGTCTTCTATTAAAATATATGATGTATAAGGTACATGGAAGCAGCAGAAGTAATTTTCTTGTTAAAGAGCAGTCCTGCTGAGTAGGCTGTACATCCAAAGATTGCGTTAATCGTGTCATTCAACGATATCCATAGCTCCGCCGGTGAAATTCTCCACTGTGCCCGAAGATGAAAGAAACCCTTGCGTAGAAGTAGGTGGACCTGTAGAGCTTAAGTGTGAGATCTCAGATCCAACGACTGATGTCTCCTGGTGCAAAGATGGAGTGCCGTTGAAACCTCAAGGTGGAATTAAGGTCCAGTCTGAGGGAGCCACAAGAAAACTATCTATATGCGCTGCTGAGTTGTCCCATGCTGGGATATACAACTGCAAGACAGCAGATGATGCCATCCATTTCAAAGTGGATATCAAAGGTGATAGTTCTGTTTGCATTCGTATTTGTCTTCTTTTGCATTTTTTTCTGTTTTTAAATTGTATTTTTTTCTTTTCATGCATCACTACTGCATCCTACTATAGCTCCATGCCCACGGTTTACACCACTTCCAGAAGTGGAAAGGAACAAGTACTACACAGTAGGCCAGCAAATCATTCTGAAGTGCGAAATCTCAGACCCCAGTGCCCAAGTCTGTTGGTATAGGAATGGAAAACAACTGTTTCAAAAAAACAAACTTGACATTCAAAGTAAAGGAAAGGAGAGAATCCTGGTTAATAGTTCAGCAGCTGTTGCTGATTCTGGACAATATGTGTGTGCAGCTGCTGATGATGCCATAACATTCAAGGTGGACATCAGAGGTGATTTTTCTTTATGATGGTGCCAGTATTAACATTTTAATTGGGCCATATTGAGTAGAAGAAATAACATAACAAGATTTCTTTCCACTTGACCCCCTCCCTCAACCCCTCAATCCATAGCATTTGGTCTAAAATGTAAAACATGTGACCTGCTTCAGCTGATTAGCTTTACTAAGTTGACCAAAATTTTTATAATTTAATAAAGTAAAACTTTTCTAAATTTCCCTAAAACCCATAGCAGCCCCTGTGAGATTTTCAGTGCTTCCAGATGTTGCGAAGAACAAGTTTGTTGAAGCAAGATGCCCCATTGTACTACAATGCGAGGTCTCAAACCCAGGTGCCCCCGTTTCCTGGTTCAAGGATGGAGTGCAACTCCTCCAACAGGGCGGATTTGACTTCCAAACCAATGGCACCATCAGGGCACTTACGATCCAGTCAGCAGAGCTAAGTCACTCCGGAGTGTACAGCTGTGAGACTGTGGATGATCACATAGAATTCAAGGTGGATGTTGCAGGTGATTTTGAGCGCATTTTCTCCCTCAAAACCACTAACACCTTGTGTTAAACAATGCTTCATCCACTAAATGCTTTCTGTCAGTATTAAACATTTAACATGTAACCACATTCTGGAATTCCAAATCAGTTTTAAAGAGTTTGAAAACCTCCTTCCACGTTCACTTACATTACCAGAACCCATTCAAAAAAATCTTCTTGAAAACTGATCTCGGTGAACACACAATTTCTTGTGCACAGTAACTTCCATACGTGATTATCATCATGCCGGCTTAGAAAATAAAAATGTAGCCGTTTCCCATAAACCCAGAATTCATGTAACAAACCTTTACAGGAATCAACTCTAACATGTAACATGTAGTTTACAATATTTGGGGGGGAAACAAAGCATTATAATTCTTGCAAATGCTTTTTTTCTTAAAAACATAAAGAACTGGAAAAGTCACTTTGTCTTTAATTTGGTTATTGAATCATTTCTTTGAATGAATGAAAACACCTGTAGCTCCACCGCTGAGGTTCGCAGCAGTTCCAGAAGTTGAGAAGAGCAAGTTCGTTGGAGCAGGCTGCCCCATTGTTCTCCAATGTGAGATCTCAGAGCCCACTGCCTCGGTCTGGTGGTACAAGGACGGATTTCAGCTACTTCCACAATCTGGAATATACACCCAATCAGAGGGCACCACGCGGACATTGATTATCCAGTCGGCAGAGTTTTCCCATTCGGGCCTTTACACTTGTAAAACAGCTGATGATATCAGCGAATTTTATGTGGATATAAAAGGTGACATACAAAACTTCACCAAAAATGACACTATTGTCATTTTACTAACAACTATTTTCTAGCCTAATGATTTTTTTTCCATTGGATGAAAGCTTTGGGAGAGATTCATTCAGCTTCTTTTAGCTACTTAACCATTCTCCTAATATAGGGCCACCTTTTCATGAAGCTGTGCAATGCTCATCAAAAGAATTGACTCTTTGTTGGCATCTGTAGATGTCATTTCTTAGACAGCTTTACGCTTTCAGCTTAATGTCAGAGGATACCAGTTGAGGAGCTATGCATGCTATGTGACCACTTGTCTTCCTGACTTAATTGCACTATGTTCTCACATCGGCTTTGATTAATAAATTTATCACTTTTGTTTTTGCTTCTTCTACTTTGACAGATCCCTCCAGAGCTTCCCAAGCAATCATCGTCAGCACTTAAAGCATGCTTAACCCATGCAAGCCATGTCCAATGTGTTCAGCAAGCCAAACCTCTGTGAATATAACAAGTACACAAAGTACACACTAACACAATTCATCTCCTTTGCAGCCCCACCAGTCACATTTCTCCATATCCCTGAAGAAGATCTCCACAAAAATGTAGTGGAACATGATACTCTTCTGTTGTCATGTGAGCTATCAAGAGCTGATGTGCTTGCACAGTGGTACAAGGATGGAGTTGAGCTACAACCAAACGAGAATACTGCAATCCAGATGGAAAATACAGTGCACACTGTGAAAATCAAGTCATCACAGCTGTCAGACTCTGGAATATACACGTGCCGTGCAGGAGATAGTGCCCTGATGTTCAAAGTCAATGTCAGAGGTATGGATAAAGATTCCTTACAGCTCATTTTAATGCATGTAGAGATAAAACATGTTGATTTGCCTGACATATTCTTCAACAGAGCCTCCGGCGATGATTGTCTACCCCAAAGAGGATGTGCATCTAGATCGGTATGTCCCTGAAGAAATAGTCCTGAGCTGTGAACTTTCCCGTCCAAATGGTTCTGTGAACTGGTACAAAGATGGGCAGAAGTTACAAGAAAGTGAGAATATCAAGCTTAAGCTAGAAGGTCCATATAGGAGACTTAAGATTCTTAAAAGTGCCACGGAGGACTCAGGGGAGTATGTATGTGACACTGCAGTTGATTCCAGATTCTTCCACCTGAATGTGACAGGTATACATGATTTCAGCTGTAATATAAACATTATGTGCCCCAAACGAACTTACTGTTCACAATAAAAAATGGTTCATGTTCTCCTCTAGAACCTCCTGTGCGGATCATGTCTCCAAGTCAGTCCCAAATGGAGCTCTGCCAGCAAACATCCGAGCGGATGGTGCTGAGTTGTGAGCTCTCAAGAGCGAACGCAGTTGTGCGCTGGTATCGTGATGGGCTTGAGGTTGAAGAAAATGATCGTCTCCTTCTGGAGGTTGATGGCATCTATCGGAGGCTAATAATTCCTGAGACAGACGTGAAAGATTCGGCCGAGTATGTGTGTGACACCATGGACGAATCGGTCACTTTCTTCGTAAATATCGCAGGTACCTTGACAAATTTTTCGAAAACAGTTTTTTGTGGACCAAAGTAAGAAATTCATATTTGGGCCAAAACAGTACAACAAAATATATAAATACACAATTCTATGTATTGCATTCAGAGCCGATTTACTTGAACCCATTAAATCGTTGAAGCATGCATTGATCCTATGCATGATTCTATGTTTAACAGAACCCCCTGTGAGGTTCATACGGCCTAGAAAAATGGCCAGTGGCGTAGAAGCCAGTGTTGGTGAAACTGTGGTGCTTGACTGTGAGGTGTCAAGAGCAAACGCTGAAGTATGCTGGAGGAAGAACGGGGAGGAGATCGAGGAAAGTGCTAATATCACCATTACTGAGGATGGTCTTGTTCGCCAGCTAACAATACACTCAAGTTCATTGGAGGACACGGGGCAATATATTTGTGACGCCAGAGATGATGTAATGGATTTCCAGGTCAAGATCTCAGGTACCTGGCATTATCTGAAGTGATCTTCTGGTTTCGCTTTACTGAGCTCTGAGTTAATTGTTTTTTTTTTTTTTTTTTTTAAGAGCCACCACTTAAAATCCTCAGAACATCTGATACTGTCACCAACAAGCACTTTGTAGTGCCAGAAGACATCGTATTAAAATGTGAGCTCTCGAGACCTAATGGCACCGTTGAATGGTACAAAAATGATGAGTGGCTGGTGGAGAATGAGCGCATCTCCTGTGAATCGGACGGACAGTTTCGATCACTCATCATCCTTAATGCTGAGGCGCCGGATGCTGGGGAATACGTTTGTGATGCGAAGGATGACACCATTAAATTCTGTGTTATTGTAGAAGGTAAGTGATTTTAAAACCCTGTCACATTAGTTCCCCTGGTAATATGAACAGCTGAGACAGTGGCAGCGGGACGGAACCTCCCAGCATTTCACACGTGAATTATGTCCATGGTATTTTCACCAAATAGTTACACAGCTGGCACAGAGTGGGTGTGAGCAAGTTTGCACATTTTTGCGTGACGTCATTAACAAACCTATCAACCAGCGTTGTGGTCTGCAGTGTCTACATGCTATATTAACTCACCAAACAGTAAACAGGCTGTTGTTTCGTTGTTTAGAGCCTCCAGTGACCATTCTAGGAAATGCTGAAAAGCCAGAGCACCATAGCCTGGTAGCAGGAGACGACCTGATTTTGGAGTGTGAGGTGTCTCGGTCTAACGCCCCCGTGGCGTGGTACCGCAATGGCCAATTACTGCGTGCCAACTCTCGAACACATATAGAAAGTCAAGGAACAGTGAGGAAGCTTGTCTTATCTGGCCTCGAACTTTCAGACTCTGGGGAATATGTGTGCAATGCCACTGAGGACAAAATGCTAATTTTGGTAACTGTCCAAGGTAAAGACAGATTAAAAACATCTAGAAAGGATGGATGTGTGATTATATTCTGCCATATAATTTGACCCATGTTTTTTTTTTTAGAGGCACCCGTGAAGTTCAATGACAAAGAAGAAGGGTCCAAAGCCGTGGCCTATGAAGATGAGAGTGTTACACTTTGTGCTAAGGTGAATCGGGAAAACGCTTGTGTGCGTTGGTTAAAGGACAAAGAAGAAATAATTGGCAATCGTTACAGGAAGAGAAGTGAGGGGAAATCACATTACCTCACCATTGAAGCTCTGAAAGAGTCAGATTCTGGAAAATACACATGCGATGCAAAAAACGATGAAATGCATTTTCTAGTTCTTGTCAAAGGTAGGTGAAAAAAAGATTTTATTCGACTTCAGAATTTAGGAGGTGGAAAGAATAATGAATTTGTTTGTTGAAATATTTTTCAACCAGCGATGAAAGTGAAATTCTCAAAGCCCCTGAAAAATGCAGTAGCCCTCAAGGACAGCGACCTTTTACTGCTATGCGAGCTTCAAAAACCAAAAGGAGATGTGCAGTGGCTCAAAGACGACAAGGAAGTCACTCCCAGCCGTCATTACATCATTAGGGCAAATGGGTGTGAGAGAAGCCTCACGATACACAATGTCACAGCAGAGGATGCAGGAGTGTACGCATGCGAATCAAAAGACGAAAGAACGTATGCCACAGTCGAAGTGCAAAGTAAGTGAGAGATTCAGGGTTGTGTTTGAAATGCCATTTAAATGCACTTGACTTGAACTTAGAGAGAAATAGCTAATGGTTTTCACCTCGTCCCCAGCACCACGTGTTGTGGAATTTGTTGCAGAGCTCCACAACGTGACAGTCATGGAAGGAGAAGATGCCACGTTCAAATGCGTGGTATCACCAGAGGACGCAAAGCTTGATTGGTGTATCAATGGCAAACTGGTTGCGCCTGACCAGAAGTTCAACATCTCCAGCACTGGCCTCTGCCACATGCTCCACATTCATAACTGTCAGGTCACAGACAGCGCCAAAGTGACGGCTGAAGCAGAGGGTCTGATATCCAAAGCCAATCTTCATGTGCAAGGTACAGTCACATTGCTTTTTCATATCTCTCTCTACACAGATGAAGTCTTGCTTTTTAGACTAATATGAATACACAGGTGTTTCATCCCACCCGAATTGGGTAGGATAGTACATTTGTAAATTAAAATATGAAAAGTCAAACTCAGTTTTAAGCATCATGCTAATTTGTATAGAATTTAATACTGTTAATATTTCATGTGCACGAGTAGTAACATTTTATTTCACACTTATTTGTTTTTAGTTTTTACCTCATTTGATTGGCTACTGGCCATCCAATAGATTTTTTTCTTGTATAATCGTGGATCTTTTTTTTTTTTTTTTACATTTTCATGGCACTCTGCGTTATAGTTGGGCATGGAATATTCATTATTTAATCGTATTTCCAAAAACAATCAAATGTGCATTTTATTCTTTTTATGTATGTATTCTAATGTATCATTTTAGGTACTGTCATATTAGTCTATTATTGTTTTGTCCTTTAAATTGACTTCTAGGAAACCCAAGGTCAGCCAAGCTGTAATCGCTGCAAAAAGAGTATTATTTGACTTAGCAATATCTGAAAGAAACAGTTATTATTTAAAATACAGGATCGGTCATGGATACACCTTAAAGAAATGGGGATGGTTGGTGACATTGAACACATTTTATAAGTGGTCAGAAACTTGTAAATAACGCGTATATAATAACTCAATAAAGTTACGTTAAAACCAAGCACACTATTGTTTTTCTTGTGAAATTACCAATAAATTTGATGTGTCACATGACCCTCTTCCTATTGAAAAAACAAAAGTTGGATCTTGAAAAAAAAAGTTGGATCTTGAAAAACCACCCATCTTGAAAAGTTTGCCCCCTCACATATACTAATGTGCCACAAACAGGACGTTAATATCACCAACCATTCCCATTTTATTAAGGTGTATCCATATAAATGGCCCACCCTGTATTCATGTGGTACTTTTGTAATTAAGGTCTTGTGTGAACTTGTTAATATCAAACCATAACATCATGTCCCCGGTCCTCTTTTCAGTGGTGAAAATGACCACACCAATGTGTTCTTTGAGAGCCTGAACAGCTCTTTAATGCCATGTCATCATATTTGTGATAAATTATGGCCTCTTCGGGCACACTTGAATTGTTGAAAAGGTGCCTGTGATGGCGTGTGCTTAGCAGCTTCTCCTGTTAAAAATTCCAGCGGTAACTGACAGAAACAAATGGCACCGCAACACAGTGCAGGGCCACGCACTATTGTAAAAATTCCTCACAGTACGCCATTAAGCACAACCACTGCTTTTGACTTTGGTTTGTTATTGGCAGTGTTCATCCAAGCAAACTTGATATTTTCAAATGTACGTTTTCAGAGGCGCAGGTAGTCTTTATTAAGGGAATGGAGACTGTGGAGGCAGAGGAGTTTGGAGAGGCCACGCTGGAAGTGAAATTAAGTTCGGATTCTGGCGAGGTGCAGTGGATGAGACAGGGGATGGTCATAAAGCCTGGGCCCAAGTTCACCCTGAAGCAGCGCGGCGCAACACGTAGCCTCACAATCCACAGGCTCGCTCTGTCCGATCGCGGGACATACAGCTGCGAAACGCTCCATGACCGCACACAGGCCAAGCTCTGCGTGGAACGTGAGTTGCACATATGTCATTGTCATTTTTTTATTGCAAAAATTAAAACACTGCATGTGACTATTTACTTTTTTTTTTTTGAAAAATTGAAATAACTGAGTTGGGGTAATATGAGCGATGGCTGGCTATTTCAGTGATGCTTGTTCCCTGGCTTGACGTCCAGGAACAGGTGACTGACACACAGCCTACTGATTCCCAGGGAGCAGATTTCTATATTGACACAAGAGCAGAGGAGCCATGATAATTTAATTAGGAATGTCAAATGAGACCCGGATTGAAAGCTAGAGGGAGGTCCTTGTTGAGTGACCTCTTAATTCCCTTTGCTTGCCTGTGAATGTGTAGCCGTTATGGGACGAGGGTTTGGGAGCCCGGCTGTTGCACTTTTAGTATATAATTTATGAGATTTTCGTTTGGGATTTTTCTGACGTGAAAAATCTAAAAGGCTAATCATAGACCTTTACTGTAACGTGTGCACATAATTAAGATACGCTTCAGCTGAGAGCAGGTCTTTGACTGCTGTTGGCATCTCTTATGAATTTGGATCTCTTTTCATTGCAGCTAAATATATGCACTGGCATTCATAATCTAGGGTGGTGTCATCAGCTTGAAAATAAATCCCTTTTTCCATGGGGAATGCCTGTCTGTATCGGAATAGAGTGCAACAAAAATGTTGGCGTTCCCGGTCGCCACTGTCTGGCCTCACAGCTACACAGGCATGCATGAAATAAGCGAAAGTCATGCATCTGTGCTAGATTTCCAGAGCTCTTATGCCGTTATTATTTCTCTTTTCCTTCCTGCAGCTCGGAAAATAAAAATAAGGAAAGGGCTGAGTGACGGCCAGACCTTTGAGCGCGAGACGGCCTCGTTTGAAGTGGAGCTGTCCCACAACAATGTCGAGGCCGCGTGGCTGAAGGACGGCGTCCGTCTCAGAAACAACAACCATTGGCGTCTGAGCGTGAAAGGTCGGGTGCACAGTCTCACAATCAGTAACCTCAGCCTGGAGGACTCAGGCACCTACGTGTTCTCAGCCGAGAGCGCGCGGACGTCCGCAAGGCTCACTGTTAAAGGTAATTAAAATTTAGGCAGCACACGGTTAATATGAATTTGCTAATTACAAAATCGACGCCATTTAGCTTGCTTCGAGCCGGAATTGAACCAGCGACCTAAGGATTACAGGCAGTACAACTAGCTTTGCTGCAGGCAAATAAGGGAATATTTGGCAGGGAACTCTCACATAAATATTACAAATAACGGCCATATTGCTGCCATATTCCATTAATATGCATGTGTGCATGTTCAAACATCTTGCAATAAACCATTACAGTGCAAATAATACAGCAGCCAAACTGAGCGTGGCTGCAGAAAGACATGGCGGCTGATTGCTCCTCATGCTTCCACGAGACACAGCTAATGGTAACAAGCGCATTGGAAATAACCAGCCCTGAGGGATAAAAGAGCAGCGATCCATCATCGGAGCAGATCAAATGTCTGACACTGATGGAAGAACAATGGAATGGGCAGAAGTCTCTGCCACCGCCTCTGCTGTGTTTCACGTTACCGATATATATATATAAAATACAGCCGTCATGTGATCAGATTAAGGCTACTGAAACTTTTCAAATATTCACAAGCACAAGTCTGTAGTGTAAGATAATCTTTTCTATGCAGAATCACTCAGTGGCCCTTATCCCTTGGACTCAGGGGTCTGTCGTTGAGGATGATAATGATATAAATACTGCTGCAGCAACACTGCCACTATATAAAAGTCTATGCCCGGATAATAAAATAAGGTCGATGTGAGCGGCCATGGAGGCATATGTCACGCTCTGTGTATAGTAAGGCCTCAGAACATCCAACGCTTCATGTCATTTTGGAGATGTTTCATCTTCTTGCCCATGTTATACTCTGTTTATGTAGAGACACCAGTGAGCATTATGAAAAAGCTGGAGGATGTGCGATTTCCAGAGGGCAGCGGGGCAACTGTTGAATGTGAATTATCACGCCATAATGTTGAGGTTAAGTGGATGAAGGTACGATTTTTTATTGGACTATATTAGGGGATACATTTACCAAAATTAATATAATTTAAATTATCTCCTTCTTAACTGAAGAATGGAGTTGAACTGAAACCTGATAAGAATCATCGAATATACTCCATGGGAAGAAAACGTCTGCTCCAGATCCTCAAGTGTGAAATGGAGGACACTGGCATTTACACGTGCAGCGCTGGAGAGACCAGCACAGCATGCTCCGTCGATGTCTATGGTACTGTTTTAACATGCTTTTAAGTCACGATCCCTAAAATTCTATGACTGTCCACAGCATCTTCAGTGTACACAAGAGTTTAAGTGAGAAGCATTGATCTAAATCTGCAGAGTACCATACTGCCACCTTGCGGTCATATTATATAAATGCACCAGTGAGATTGCAATTATTTGACAAGGAAACTCTTCTGTTTTTTGCTTTTGATTTTTTTGCCAGAGCCAGAGGTGGAAGTGCTCCAGCCCTTGGAAGATCTGGAAGTTCAGGAGGATGAAAATGCTGTGTTCATGTGTGAGCTCTCCCTCGAAAGTGTTCCCGGGGAGTGGTTCAAAAATGGCGAAAGAATCAAACCCACGAGCACAATCAAGATTCGCCAAGAAGGTCGTCAGCCATATATATTTTCTTTTCCAAACCATCACAAATGTTGATGAGCCTCTAACCATGGCCTGCTTTCTACGCAGGGTCCAAGCACTTTCTATTGATGTGCAATGTAAAAGGAGAGGACGGTGGGGAGATCAAGTTTGTCGCCAAAAATACAGAGTCTATTGCCTATCTGGAAGTAGAAGGTAACATGTTACGGTGGCAAATTTGGGCAACTATTTAAGCTTTTGGGAAGATCCCATTTACCCTGCCAAAAATTGAAATATCATGCATAATTTAGCAAATTAATTTGGAAAAGCAGTATAGTAAATGTAGATGATTATTGAGTTTTCAGATATTAATGCATTTTTCAGGTTTTCTGGGAATTGATTGAAAATGTCATTAGAATCACATGTTGAATTATTCTTTCTCTTACGCCAACATTTTTTTGTGCCGTCAGAGCTTCCGGTCAGCATAGTGAACCCCCTCCAGGACAAGACTGCGCTGGAGAAGAGCCGAGTCCTACTGGACTGTAGCGTGTCAAACCCAAGGTGCAGCATCCGCTGGTACAAGGGCAGCAACGTGATCCTGCCTTCTGAGCGCTTTGAGATCTGCAGCGAAGGATGCTATCGTAAACTAGTCATCCAGCAGGTCAACCTGGAAGATGAGGGCACTTACAGTGTCCAGGTCGGAGATTACACGTCTTCAGCTAAGCTGACAGTAGAAGGTATGGTTATCTGTGCTGAGGGGGTGAGTAGTTTTTCTGGAACTTTACAAGAGAGCACAAAGAAAAAATGAACATATTTTGGCCTAACATTGTGTTGATTTGACATTTAAAAATACACGGATGACAGCATACACATATATAATATTAATACTTATATAAAGATTTTTAAATGTCACGTCACAATAAAATGCCACCAACTGCTACTGTGTGTTCATTGTTAGGTCATTTGTTTTATGTTAAATAACTTATTAAAATTATTAAGAAGAGCTTTCATTTGATATTTTTCAGTTTTGCCCAAAATGTAATTTACGCCCAAAAGGTTATCAATAAAACATTCAACTTCTGGTCATTCTTAAATTTATCTTAAATAAGTAGACTTTACTGCCCTCTGGTGGCAGACTCGATTGTTTCAAAATAATTTCCACACAACATTTTTTTTATCTTTCTCTCTTTTTTTTATCTTTCTCTATCATATTTATAAATCTTTTTTTTTTAATGTCTGCACACAGCCCAGTCTCTGCTGATGGTTCGTGATCTTCAGGATGTAGAGGTGGTGTCTCCTGAAGAAGCATGCTTTGAATGTGAGGTGACCGTGCCAGTGCTTAAAGCTCCAGTATGGACACTAAACGGTGAAACCCTGCAGCCTGGATCTCGGGTCCTTTTGGAAAAGATGGGCAAGGTCCACAGGCTGACCCTCAGACAGACGTCAGAAGACATGAACGGCGTTGTTCAGTTCACTTCTGGAAAGGCCAAGAGCAGTGCCAAGCTTTGTGTTAAAAGTAAGCAGCATTAAAGCAGTAGTTGTCCAGAGCAAATGAGATTTTTCTTTTAAAAAATGTTATGGGCCGTGTCATGGTACTTTAAAAAAAAAAAAACACTTAAAAAAATGGACCTGGTGAGAGGTCCAGAGCACTGGGATGAAAACAAACTTGTCATATTAGGTCATTAACAAATGAGAAATTTAGAAGAAAGGTGCGTTTTAGGATTTGAAAGTAAAAATAACAAGCACAAATGAGAACAACGACATGTAGTGTATATGAAATTTCACCTGCAAGTACCTTTATAGCATATATGAAAGTCACTCTGGATAATAAGTGAAAGTGATTGTGATAAGCAGCACATCACATGGTGACACAACGAAACGTGCCCTCTCCCTTGGTGAGCAGTGGGCAGCCATGACAGGCGCTCGGGGAGCGGATCGGGTTTCGGCCCCTAAAACATACATACATGTAATTGCAAATCTAAGACAACACATGGCATTATGTGTTGCATTCAATCTATTAGACAGATATGATAGAAATCTCTCACGACTCCAGGCTCATGGGGAAAGAAGGTACAGAAGCGAAGCATATTAACAAACAAAAAAGGGATTTAATGAAACTTAAAACTGGCACGAGGGCTGAAAGGAACAGAAAATAAGAGGAACAACTGAAAATAACCTGAAGGCGTGTGCCGATTGTCAGAAACTGAAACAAACAAAGGTGAGGTTCAGTGTCCAGGTCAATGTAGCCGCAACATCTGGGTGCTGCTTCTTGGGTTTCATGGAGTCCTGATCAGCTGGGATGGATCAGGACTCCATTAAACGACGTTGCTGCCATAATTACGTGGACACTGACTCTTACCTTGAGTTAATTAACATATTGCATGGACTTGCACAGTTCAAAATGTTGAGATGTGCCTCACTGCAAACACTCACATCTCACTCGATGACCAGAGCGAAGACTCTGATGTCTACTTTCAACTGGAATCATCCTACTATATTCTTCTTGCTCGGGCTTCTCCTGTTAAGGGTGGACACAATCGACATGGCAAAAATGTCACATTGGACGCCTTTGATGACACAACCCACACCATTTACCCGGTCTTGGGACCAATAAACCTGTGTCCCCAGTGCAGATGAATTTGGACATTTACATTTACAGCATTTATCAGACGCCCTTATCCAGAGCAACTTACAATCAGTAGTTACAGGGACAGTCCCCCTGGAGCAACTTAGGGTTAAGTGTCTTGCTCAGGGACACAATAGTAGTAAGCGGGATTTGAACCTGGGTCTTCTGGTTCTTAGGCGAGTGTTTTACCCACTAGGCTACTACCACCCTGACACCTGCAGTTATGGGCAGTTATTAAAATGCTACCCCAAATTACAGCGGAGGTCACCAGCTTAAAAAATGATACATATCTTATATAGTTTTTGTAACCTCTGTTGCAGGTTCTCTTTGAGGGACACTCCAAGACATGGGTTCTTCAAGGAGGATGTGGCACTGCTCGGACTGAATAAACTGTGTGTAAAACTGAACATTTATTAAAACCATGATAACTTGAATCTGTGTATAACACACGCTTATAACACTTCACATCTCATTATGCATATTAAATGCAACTATCCAAGAGAGACTAATTAGGTATCATCATAGCTCATCATACTTTTTGCAGCTCATCATACTTTTGTGCTTAACTTTAAATGATCCAAAAACAGTGTTTCCATGTGGATGTGAAAGACAAATTGGATGTAAGAGCCAGGAAACTATTTTCCTGCCATCACATTTCAACAAGCAATATAATTTTATTCTTGTATATTTTATTATTTTTTTTCTCCTTTGTATAAACATGTTTAAATGTGTATTGTGTGGTTGAAGGTGAATCAAGAGAATGGTGAAGTAAGGGAACTCTAGTTTCAATCATGTAAATACACAGGGCCAAAAGGGTTACTTTAGGATTGTTGCTAATAAATATATATATAATCTCATTCAAGAAAATGCATATCTGCTGTAATGCATTTGTTTTCATATGCAGAAGCACTATACATTACTGGGTTTCATTAGTATCCATGCATTATTCCTTGTTTTCCTGTCAATAAAATAAGCTTTATATGAACTCATCTTCGGTCTGCTCTTATGTGTGTCTCACCAGAAGAAATGCACGGTCTTGCTCATTTCAGTTTCATTCAGGATCTAATTTTATACAGTAAAACACATTTTAACAATCAAAATAAGTTTCAACATTTAGGTTACAGTCGACTTAATTTAAACTCAGTGTTCCCAAATTACAAAGAGAGAGAGAAATTAATGCCAAATTTTCTACCTGTGTGCATTAACAAATATATACTCATGCATGTATTTAGTACAATACAGAAGGAGGATGGCAACATGGCAGATAAATGATATTTACAGATGTGTATAAGTATAGTCAGGTAGGGGTGGGTGTTAAGAGAAAATTCTTGAATCTGCCAATGGGAAGCTGCCGAAGAGTAGTGATTGCATGGACTGATTATCAAAGGCCTCTTCAATGCAGGCATTGCATAACAGTATCTCGTCCATGGAAGAGAGGAACAAATGTGAAAAAGGGTGTTGAGGGGTTGGGGGGGTCAGAGACCCTGATTTGAAGAACCCCCACGCTAAATCATATCTGTAGAGCAGTATGCACTGATTTCAGTGTATGTCATTTATAAGAAATCCAAAAATTCATTCTTCACTTGTTTAATAATACTGCCTGATTTATCAGTAATGGGACGTAGAGTGTTCTGGAGTGTAGCCTTGTGGGATTTTGGTGAAATATTTATTAAGGCTCAGAATATATGAAGATTCAGAACATTATATTAAGTGTCAAAGAAAGCTGGGTGGTTGATGTATAACAAAACTTGTGAATGAGTGATCTTTCCAATGACAGTTTAAAGCTCAAACCTGATCCGCTGTCCATCCGAGTACACACAGCCTCTTTTAAATGTCCAAATAGGTTGGTGGGATCAACTTGGAAGACTCCAAAAAAATTGCCTTGTACCTGATAAGTACCATTTAAGTGTCACAGAGAATGGACTACTGCAAGGCATTAACTGTTGAAATTATTCAAAGGCGTATTACATTCAGTGCTACTTGAAATATTGTGTGTGCTGAAAAGATGTGGCCTGCTGCAGAAGGCTTTATGGATAACAAAATGTTTCCCATGGCACAGTACTGTGAATATTATTACTATCACCATCATATCTTAGCACTTTTGTTAACACAGGCAATATGGTAGAGAATTAAGGCACTGCTTTTTAGCACAAATTTGATTAAAGATAAAAACAAAAATAGGCATCATTAAAAACTTTTAAAACCACAAAAAAAAAAAAAACATGATGTGCTTCCATCCTAACACCAAACGGGATTGCATCACATTTGCATTGCCACTTGCAGTTGCATCATATTTCAAAAACAGAAGTACATCTATAGAGTCCTAAGGGGCTTAAAATATCCTCCAGTCAACACCACACAGAAACATACAACTAGGCCCCCAACCTGTCCTTCTCTCTAGTTATCAATCCAGCTACGGTGTGACAGTGACTCTTACTTGCCAAGTCAGTGGCAGCTTTAAGCATTTAATGACTGACAATGTGATGTTTTTTTTATTATCATAGAACATAAAACCGCTGGAATTTCAGATATTAATACAGGGCGAATGAAAGAAAATCTTTTACGTCAGATTTCGTGGCTAAATTGTATATAATGAAATGATTGTGGCAGTGATAAAAGGTTTTATCAACTTTTTGAGTAAAAAGAAATAAACTATGACTAAACTATATATATATTTAAAAAAAATCTAATTTCAATTTAATTTTGGCAGACTGAAAAAAAAAAGAAAAAAAGAAAGACAACACAGAATTTGACACGATTGCCACAAAGTGATCTGTCCATACTTTTCATGTGAAAGTAAACCTATTTCAAAAAGGGAATCGGGAAAGATTAAGTCCAGGCCTCAAGACGTTCTCATTCACTCATTAAACAGCAAAATGCATGACCATTTCCCCACAGTTCCCTTGCACGAGCTTCCATCTCCTTCTCCCAAATTTCCCTCTTCAAAAATCGATGCAAAACCAGGAAGAACACATATTCAAGTGTTAAAATGATCAATACACTGATTTTTTTTCATTATAAAGCAAGTCCTGCACAGTTCCATTGCTCAACAAAGCCAAGGACCTTCCAGCTGTTGTCTATCAGCCTAATGTCCTGTGAATGGAATTCTGGGTAGGTGGCGCGGACCGAAAACAGTAGCTGATCCTTCCGGTGGGGGGGGCAATGTGGCAGACGTGCCCATTAGCCTCTCCCTGGCCCCATGCTGAACGCTGCCCCTCTGACCACGCTAGCTTGTAGTCCTGTGCTGTTTCAGGACAGCATACACATCATCCACTTTACTCAGTCTCTCGAAGAAGGGGATGAGATCGAGCAGCTCTGTGTCGGACATGTCGTCAAACCAAGAGGCTACGGGTACCTGGAAAAAAAACAGTCTACTATTAAACATATTAATGGCCTAAATGTTGATAAAACCTCTATTGTGATATGCACTTTCATACTGGTACCTATTACAAAACTGTATCTTTATTTACACATGGCCTTGTTAAAACGATCCCTACCATGTGATGATTTACTAATTCAGACATGTGTACAGGGTAAATGTCTTGCTCACGGACACAATGGTAGTAAGTGGGAATACCCACTTAGACAGTACATTAGATGGTCCATTATGTCCATAATACCCAGGTAAAAAGGCTACTGTAAGATAAGAGCTGTTGAAATGTTATGAGTGCCTAACACGTAGTTCCAACTTGTTATAAATAAAGCATGATAAAAGTCAATACCATGTAGAACCTCATTATTTAAACAGATATTTCATAATATGGCGACTATTGTGAAAAAGAATCACTTTAAAATAGCATTATATAGTTGTATTTAAGGGCATTTGGCCCAGTAGCATGAAGGCATATACAATTGAGATGCAGGAACATGCATAATGCATATGCAAATGGGAAAATGGCAAAAGATCCTTTAGATGATGTTTCAAATCAATGTAAATAAGCAGGTGACATACAGCATTGTCCGGGTGGAAGATATATGATGCAGGAGAATTGTCCACGATGATGACCTTGTTCAGGTCCCTGCCCAAGCGGCTTAGGTCCTTGACATAGTTTCCGCGGTGGAACACACACGATTCTCGAAAAAGCCGACTGCGGAAGGCACCCCACTTATCCAACAAGTCCGACACAGGATCTGCGTACTGTCATAAGAGAAAGACACAGGGGACAGATAAGGTTCAAGCAAGGCGACCGAAAGTAGGACAGCAGGGCTAACGGCGAGCATTGTTGGCTGCGCCTTGCGTGAAATCATGATGTGGTGTGAAGATGCAGCAAGAAACAGGTGCATCAGAGCCTGACGGCCTACTCGAGCGTTAAAGAGAAGTTACACACTGTTAAAGGCCGTGGTTTGCTGCACTCACCTTGGCTAAGCTGGCAGTGAAAAGCACACATTCAAACAATTCACCCATCCGTTTAAGGAACTCGTCCACATGGGGCCTCTTCAACACATAGACCTAGTTGGATGAGAAAAATAAAATTAATTAATTTATATATATATATATATACACACACACACACACACACACACATATATATATGAACATTTAAAAAATATAAATAATAATATATATATTTTACACTATTTCACATGTGAAATATGGTGAACCTCCATAAGGGGGTGAACCGGTTCACATGGGGGTAAAACTATGTCCTGTTTTTAGACACAACATAAATTTTAAATTTACGCTCTTGACTTTCACAGCTTTACGATGCCGCTGGCCGTACTCCTGAACCAAGTCATCCCGAATAGGCTTTCCCGACTTTATCAGCCTATCCTGGATTACTTGAACCAGGCCTAAGCCATGTTTTGTAAGACGTCTTCAGTCTTCCATCCGCCCCCAGCTAAGGCCATAGATGCCCTTAAAAGTCTAATCAGAGTGCCGTGCCAAGGCCAGAAAGGGGAAGATGTGCTTTGAGTGAGATTGATGGGCAGCAAGTTCTCAGAAGCCAGACAGCGTTTCCCTGTTTCGTCAGGGCATGGAAATAGCCACCTGCTGCTCATACCCGTCAAGAGTGAAGGCCATGTCTCTGTCAGGTAGTGCACCCATGGGAGAAGCAGAAGGTAAACAGAAGGAAATAAGTGTCTGAAAGTGCTCCCACTTCAATGAATGGCACAGTGGGGGGGCCACAGACAGGCAGTCCAGAACCTCAGAACATGGCAATAGACAGCTGCTCCCAAAACTCGTTTTGCTTACCTGGTGAACCGTTCCATCAATTTCCACTGGAATGATAAAATCTGCATTGTTCACCGGCTGTTGAAAGCAGAAATAATGAGATGTTAACCGCATGCTTACAGCAAATGTTCAGGCTATGGTTTCATGTACATCAATTTGAGAAAGGTCACTTTTACACCAGGGTCACATTTGGTTCCAACACATTTGTAGGTCAATGCATGAACAACAATCCAGTAAAATCACATGTTGCTCCTTCAGAGAGGAAAGCACACCCTGACCTACATTCACTATGAACACTGGCGAAACCATAAAACTACATTGCAAACCATGTTTGACGTATACATTTCAGGCATTCGCTGGCAAATACCAACACTAAAGTTGTGCAGAAAGCTGTTTTACACACTAGAAGAAAATTCAGCACATTATTACGGTCATGTACTGGCAAGACACAGACAATACAATACATATTGCAATGGATGCGTTATGCCTCAATGAATCATGAAATATTGTAAATTTTAAAAATACTGTAAGTGTAGCAAATCTTTGATTGCAAAAGAATGAAAACTCGACATTCATTCAGACCCTGTCCAAATCTGTAACCATCACTATAAGACGTTTTGGAATCCATCTTATTGTGCCAGTACACTAGTAATTGATATCGGGTTTTGGAAATTCTATTTAATTTCGCTGAATAAAAGTTTTAAGTTAAAAAGCTAGAAAAATTATAAATGGTTATGTTTAATAAATGGTTATGTTATATTTAAAATGCCTAGTTGGCCAGAGTAGAAATGAATGAAATGTCTTACATTAAATGTAAAAATGTCTTAAGAAGTATTTGTACGAGAGTCTGCAAAAACATACAAAGGTCTCAACTTATAAAATGCAGGCACGATAAACCACTTTGCAGGGAAGAGGAGCTCATCGCTCACGCCTACCTTGAATGAACTGTGGACTAGTGTTTCGTCGAGATCGATTACTACACAGATCTTCCCTGCATCTTTAGACTTAACCTGAGCAAGCAGCGGCTTAGCTGGGACCTGCAATGACAGAAATACAAAATACAATTCAAGCCAGCTTCATCCACCCGCTCTGTATATGACGCAAACCAAGGTCTTTCTTGACCAGAATATTACAGGGGACAAAAATAATTGTATATATATAAAAAAAAAGAACTTTATCGCATTATCAGTGTTTCTACTGCAAATATGTCACTGGAATCGATGCTGATTTGGATTTAAGGACGAGGCTGAAAACTAGGCTGTTGAGGAGAGCGCCCATAAGGGGGCATACAAAAGCTCTTTTAGTTCTTGTGCTCCACAGGCAGTGTCAGATCATGTGGCTGGAGAGCTCTGAGGGTGGGATGACACAGGGGTGGGCCAACGCATGCTCAACAAAAAAAAAAATGTATTAAATAAAAGTGACCACAGGGCAGGAGTCCAAAACTGAAACTAAGGAAACGCGTCTGCAGAATAGGGAATAGGCAACTGAAAACAGGGAGAAGTGTTTATCCCAGAGTTCATGATAAAATCAGGGTGGAGACCGTAGATCATATATTTGAAAGCTTCACACTTATATAACAAAAGCCATATGGCACGGAAGCAGAGCGCTTTCTTTTGCTGAGGAAAAATGCTAATTTCTTAGTGGACGCTTGCAAAAAAAAATCCAACAGTGATCCAAAACATAAATCAAGTTATTAGCTATGACTATGACTATATATTAGACTACCTGCTCAATAGATGGGAGACAAAAATCACACTGGCACGTTTCAGGGAGCTCCTCGTCATCGGACTCGTATTCAGAGGCGTCGCTCGCCTCACTGTTGTGTCTTTCATCGGCGATCTTAAAGAATTCATGAGTTGTGCCGCACTCATTGTTCTCCACGTTTTGTTCGGCACAGTTTTCAATGGATTCCTCGTATATCATTGCGTCTGCTGACAGATGCTCAGGTCTGCTTAATTCAATAAGCTGAGATGAACCTTCTGGTTGACAGGGTTTGGTGTAGACGTTAGCGTAGTCCTCCAACTCCTCTATCTGATCTTGGGAAAGCTCAGAAGCGTCAAACGCTTCGTTTCCATCATTAACGTCTACCTCTATACCATAGGGTATATGGGGCCTGCTTTGATCATTTGTTTCGTCTGGCTCATCAGCTTCTGTGAAGATGTCTCCATCTGCACTTTGAAAGCCCGTTTGAGAAGACAGAACCACGTCCAAATCCTTTTGTTCACTTTCCTCTGAATGAGATTCATCTGAGCATACATCTGAGCTTCCTTTTTCCACAGGCCATGTTTCATTGGTTTCTTTTTCAGCTTCAGCACAGGCTTCTCCTCTTTCACAAGGCCCTACATCAATCAACGGACCACATATAATATCCAGCAGACAGGCACTTTGGGCACAGGCATTCTCTGCAGAGCAACTGCATTGTTCCACAGAGGACTTTGGACTTCCACTCTCAGAAATGATCTTTCTATCAGAACATTTATCCAAATGCTCCGTTGTCCAAAAAGATGTGGATGCTTCATCCTCAGCAACCCTATCCTTGTCTAAGCCTAGTCCATAAACATCACCTGTCCCTGTGCAGGCTTCAGGATCCTCAGCATCTATATGTGGTGCACTAGTGTCATCTTCACAGCTGGGGTGACTGACCTCTACCTCGGGACACGAACCTTCAAGCTCTTCTTCAAAACTGGATTCATAGCCTTCACATCCAAAGACTCCTGTTTCTATGTTTCCCGACTTAAAATATTGATCTATCTCATATGCAGTCATATGTTCACATGAATCGTCTTGAGAGCTCACATGCTCTTCCACATTGAAGTGACATGTTTCAATCTTGTCATAAGCTGACATTAGAGACATCTTCTGCATGGAAAGATGAACAAAAGCATCAGTCTCCTCAGACTTAAAAGGGTTGGCTTTTTCAACATCAGATTCATCAGAACAGTTTTCATCTGATTCTGCTTCATCAGAGCAGGATTTAAACGATTCTTCAGTTTCGGACCCATATTGCATCCTGTCATTACAGGTAAGGTAATCCTCTTCACTGGATGAATCCAGCGAATCACCTTCTATGGGTTCATACAATGTGCTAATATCTGAAATAATTTCTTCAACATTGATCTCAAGGAAGATATTTGGATCCAAAAAAGATTCCAAAGAACCATCAGAGTATTCTTCAACACAGGCTTCATGCACGTCGCATTCTTGATCAATCTTGCATACGCCACTCTGCTCACACGGATCTTCACAACCAGTTGAACCTTCTTCGGAAACACCATCTGATTTACAAGAGCTACAACAATCAGAGAGCTCACTGTTTTGAAGGCCAGGACCATACAGTTCAGAAGCATCTTGTTCTTCTTTGACAAAGTGTTCACAACACTCCATTTGCTCATTCCCATCCACCTTTCCAGGAGAAGCAACAGGAAGCTCACAGTGAGCACAGCAATCGAGTTCTTCTAATGCCTGTAAGCTCTCTGGCTTCTTCTGAATTAGGAACTGAGACAGCCAGAGTGTCTCAAATATGTCCATCGAGCCACAAAATAGAATGTCCTGCTCGGCCCTTTGTTCAGGCTTCGGACTGCTCTGCACAGGTTGGCTTCCTTCAGGCAGCGTGTTTATTTTGGACGGGCAGCGGCACTCAGCATAGCTGCAGGCCAAGTGTTGACATGGCTTGCATTGTTCTGAGGGCTCACAATGTTCGGCAAAGCCTTCGGAGGGCTGAGAGTCTGCAACAAGGCTGCATTCCGAATCTTCGCCCGAACGCTCACTTTGCTGTGGTCGCGCAGACGACCGGACCAGATCTTCACCGGGAACGCACTGCTCCTCGCGATCACCTACTTCAAATGGCTCGTTTCCTTCACAAACTTCAAAGTCATCCATCGATTTGTCTGCTGTGGTGTCATTTTGCACATGTGACATTTGGTTTTCTGATGCCATGCTGTGTTCAGAGGGCGGGCAGCTTCCTGTGCTAAGTTGATAATCGCATTCGCACGCGTCCTCAGAAACTTGGCCGCAGGACTGCTGCGCAGGATCTTCCAAGGAATCTTCACAGAAATTGAGCTGTTCACATTGAAGGGAGACCTCGTGGAGACACTCGTGCTCTTCACATATGTCTGGATGTTTGGTATGAGGTCCCCTCAGCTCATTATATTCCGGAGGTTCAAGATGTTCTGGGGGCTTGAGTTGCTCCGTGGACTCGCTGCCCTCTGTGCCGAGATCAATAGCACACATTTGCTGAGAATTATCAAGGTCTGAGGTCTGAACATCTTCAGTTAATACACACTGTTCTGTCGATGAATTAGGACTTAGGAGGGTGGACATATCAGAAGGTATGGACAACGTTAAGTTCTCAGAAAGATCACGTTGGCTTAATTCGGAAGACTCACTGTGTTCAGAAGTGATGCAGGGCTCACTGCTTTCTTCACTCAACTCTGCTAGCACATGTTCAGGTTTTTCTCCATTCACTTGGTAGCACAGTTCCAGATGAATGGTTTGTTCTTGGAGCTTATGGTTTTCTGCAAGGTCCTCTGAGTTCCTTCTTTCCACAGAATTCATACAAGAATCTGAAGCATGATCAAAAGATTCCCAAGTACTTCTGAGCTCTCCTTGCTCCCCTTGCTTGGACTGATCTGCATAATTTTCTGCTGGCATGCTTTCTTCCAGGACCACAGTTTGCACAAACGTGGTATGTAAAAGAGGAGATTCCAAGTCCTTGGCGTGGCAGAAATCAGAAGAATCAAGATGTTCTTTTAGATGACTGGTCCCTCCAGAAAGTCGCCAATGTCTGCAAGGTTTGCGAGCTTCAGACAGATCTATCTGGAGAGGGGGCTGGGGTGTTTCACTGAGCCGACAGCCTGCCTGAGACACCAGCAGGACTGCACACGTTGACATGACAGGAGGGTCATCCACACTGAGCCTAGTAGCCAGCCCCTCTTCAGAATACCTACCAATTTATTTTGGGGCTTCAGGGACGTGACAAATAACTCCTGGAATATCAAATCACTATAAAAAGCTGAAGTAAGGCATAAATCTGAAACTGACACCTGAAACTGTCTTGACCACCTGATCTGCTCATAGTTGCTAAGAGCCATGTTGTCTCTCTAGAATGCATTCAATGGGAGCATTCTAATCCCAAAATACACATAAAAAAATCGTGTAATATTCTATGTTGCAAAAAAATCTCTTTCCAGGCATATTTGACATGAATACATCATGAGGTAAGCGCACTGGTGTAGCGTAATATGCCTGTAGCGCTCTGAATAAACAGAAAAACATCTGAGGTTTTGATTTCCTGCCTGACATAGAGGGTCTTAACCACATGCTGGCCAGTAGCGAGGAAGTGAGGGGTGATGAAGATAGATAGGGGCAACAGAGAACTCAGCTAATCTGACTATTTTGTTGTGAAATGCCACTACAGCTCAACGGTATTCTGTGACAAAACCGCCTCAAGCACTGGTGCCAAGTGACCGACGATTGAGTCATCTTACTTTTGTGACTGTTCCGTTTTCTTCCACCAAGAGCGGGGCATTGTTGTTGACAGGCACTTGGTCGTTTTCCTCATGGCAGAGGCAGCAGAAAAGGCTGTGGAATATACCCCGGTTGCGGGGCTTCTTTGATGTGGATGCAGCACGTGTTGGGGTACCTGAGAGCAAGCAAAAAAAAATGTGTAAAAAATAAATTAATTTAAAAAAATGACATTAAGTGACACTTGACCAGACAGCTGTAGGTCACAAGACTGCTGACCAACACAGTGTTTCAGTTACTAAGAGGTCATATATCACTACAACATAACCATATTAGGCCATTAGTAGTTATCAAAGCAGTTATCTGCAAAGAATAAGTACCATGCTAGCCCGAATATAAGCCAATATTTTCCCCCAAGACAAATTCAAACGTATGTTACAAAATATCACATTTGATGCCATCTACTGAGATTTAGATTCTTTGTCAAGACCACAAATTGAAGGAAAACATCCCTCTTTCAGAACCCCCAAAAAAACGTAAAAAAAAATGAAATGTCTTAAAATGTCTTACAATCAGGCTTGTTCAGTATTTTCAGCATAATAAAATAACTGGCACAGCAGCAGGCACAAAACACACTTGCCACGTCCACACAACAACTCAGGGATGCTTTCAAGTGCACTCAACTTTCATCTGATGTAGAATGTAGAGTAGTTGAAAATGTGACTATTATACCAACACTTGTACACGTTTAGCTTAATTTGGGACATTAAATGGCATATCAAAGAGATCCTTGTGATTCATGGCTTATGTAAAGCTCTGAGAGATGCACTGCCCATGAAGTGCTGCTTGAGCGAATGAGGGTGTTGAGAGGATGCCTTTGTAAGACAAAAATCTTTTGGCACATTGGGCAACCATCGGGATGGAGGACGGCCTGTCATCGTGAATCATTAGGCTGCCAGTCAAAATCCAACTTCTGCTAAGTTCATTTGCCCGACACGTGCATATTCCCAGCTCACGTTGCTTTTTTTGTTGCTGTTTCGCTGTTTTGTGTTCACACTATTTAAACGAGAAATTGTCTCCAAAAGGAACATTTTAATGTGCATATAGAAACAAATACCTCTCTGAAAATACACATTAAACATTTGAATAAACATGCATAGAAATAAATAATATTCAGACTTTCTTGATATAAAGGAATGTTAATATAACATTGAGTAGAGCGAGGAGGAGGACGAAGAAAAACACTTTTTTCTGTTGACCAATGGTGCAGCAATTAAGAGCGTGTGTACAAGCCAGGGTACGAGTGAATTACTCACGGACGAGTGAAGGAAATGTCAGGTGAGGTGAGGGGCGTCAAGAAACATCATGCAGCCATACGCACGGCGTGTTCTGATATTACACATCAGAGAGTTTTAAATAGAGCAGCGCGCAGCTGTTGACAGAGGTTAATGATGGGATCCTCAGTATATATAGACCAGCCACTCCAGGCCATCAGGCCATAAACGGAGAAGGAAAACAAAGCTCAGCTGTCCCCTGGCTGGGACAAAAGAAGTCTTTATTTTAAACGTACATCCAGCATTTGCAAAAGACAAAAAAAAAAAAAAAAAAAAAAGCTAAAAGTACGTACAGGCCGTTCGTAAAAATGTCATCTGTGGTTGGCCAAATTCTGACACCCAAGAAAATGACCTATGACCTATTCTGCTTCTCGCAGCCCATATTCCGGTGCACTGGAACGCCGATAACTATGTCGCGGCTTTCACTACAGCCGGCGGCACCCTGCCCGAGTCAGCAAGATCCAAGCCGGAGTTAAAAGTAGTTGATCTGGAACTCTTTTCGGGATGGGCCTGTGCTCCTACACCAGTCTCGGAGGACAGACGCCTATCAACATCTGACTTTACAGCGTGGACATGCAATCCTCCAGGCTACAATCCGACAACTTGTTTCACACCGGCCACAGAGTGAGAAGGACAGCAGGTTTGGTGGCAATGCGGCGGAAGCCGTGCCAGGTTTCCCTGGATATAGGACAAACAGTTTGCACTCATTACAGGGGCACAACTGCAAGAATAAAAAAAACAAAACAAAACCAAAAAGCACTGCAGTAGCAGAACACACATTTTGTGCACAAATTCGAACTAACTCGCAAATAATTCTTTTTCAGTAATAACCAGTAATAATGCAGTATTAATGAAGTATTATAGAATCAATAATAAAAAAAGGTATAGCTAAACTGGTGTCCCTGTGCTTAGGTATGTGGCACAGGTTTTTTTTTTTTTTTTATGTCTTGGGCCTTTTTTTATGTCTTGGGACAAAAAAAAAAAAAAAAGATCCCATGAGAATGCCAGAGAATGTCCCTAGCTGTGAAAAGAAAGCTTTGCTGCTTGCATAAAACTCTGTGAACAAGGGAAGCACTCAGGGGGCCTCGCTTCGTTCCCGCTCTCTGGAATGCCGCCATCTCTTAGGCCCGTCACCCTCAAGAGACAAACGGTGCCCGGCCAAACCAAAATAGGAACAGGAAGTGTGAGGAAGTGAAGTAAGAGTCCATGAGAAGCTAATGGAAGGCAGGCGGATCAGAGCTCTCTCTCTCTCTCTCTCTCTCTCTCTCCCTGCCGCGCTCTGCCGAGCCACCAGAAGATCACGTTTCACACAACAAAGCAGGTAGAGCGGGACGGGTCTGGGAATGGCGTGCCGAGATAATCCACGATGCCAGACGAAGAGAAAGGGATTCCAGCAATTGAACGTGTCAGTCATGCCCGTGGTGTCCGGGTTAAGGCCTTTCAGGTTGCACAGTTACAAAAACATGCTGCTCAAGTATGTTCAGTCCTGACTAGTTGTTGCTGAAAAATAGGACAAAAACTAGGAGGAATAACGATAAAATTTCACTTTGTGAGATTATTTAACATTAATGCGAGTTTCCCTAGCTTGTCTATGGTCCTCCAGTGGCTAGAAATGGTGATATGTATAAAGCGTGCTTTAGCTTTCAGAGAGTGGCAGCTCAGACGGTCAGATCTGGAATTTGTCCCCTTATGTCCTCATACAGGGAAAGGTTACCTCCCCTTTTTCATGCTTGTTCTGCCCAAAGAATTTCCCTCCCCTCCCCTAAAAAAATTATTCCGCCAAACGTGCGAAGCGTTGCAGTTGCTGTGTGACTGGACTTAAATGAGCACAAAAAGAACCGATGGGTTCATTTAATTTTGTCCTGGAAAAACGCAGGCGCGACTTCCTGCTTGCGCCAAACAGGAAAGGTTGATGATGTCATTTCCGTGAACGCCCCCTCAACTTCTATACGCCGCTCTCTTCCTTGTCCCGCCTCTCTCCTCCTCATTGGCATTTAAAGCTGCACACACCGAAACGGCGCGTTCTGAGGAAATCACATTTTTATATATATATATATATATATATATATATATATATATATATATATATATATATATATATATATATATATATATATATTTTTTTTTTTTTTTTTTTTTTTTTTTCATAACAGGGATGCAGGGCAAATATAATAATAATCCTATACTACAATAATAGTCTGCAGGGCAAAATGTCCATTTATAATAATTCAACAGAAAATTCATAAACATGAGAATGCACATGGCACATAAGGAACTTAGAGTGCAACCTAATTTCTCAATGGTGCGACCTTTGAATGAAGTTTTTTTTTTCTTCCACTCTGAAAGCCCACATCATATTCTGAACCAATCAGAGATTGTGAAGGGCGGGGCCTGCCTCTGATTGGCCATGGTCCAAATAAATTCCTGTATGCTTGAATGTTCACGTGCTGCAGTCAGACAGAGAGAGAGGTGAGTAGCCTGGACCCGTCAGATAGGCAGAGAGGGCGTAGCCACGGATTAGAGCTTTAATCAGAACTTAAAATGTCAGGCCTAAGCCCAAAAAGTACAGCTTTTTTTAAAAGACCTGAACCCGGTGGCGGATGTCGGCCAACACGACTGTACCAACATGCTTTGCGTAGCGTTTAACGTCGTTTTTCATGGTCAAAGTTTTACCAGTGCAACCTAGTCTTGTCACTGGATGGTACTTGATACTCTGCACTATTTTCACTACCACAGGGGGAGGAAAAAAAACAATAATATAATTTTTAAATAAATAAAATATATTTTTAGATGTTCTTAAAGCTGACAATTACGGCTTTTTAAAAGCCCGGCTTTCTTTGCACGTGCTACGAGCGCTATACTCTTGTTTCGCTTCCTCAGCATTTTCGCATCTCTCCCGCAATAATAAAACTTAATCACATGATGACAGTGGCTTGCAAATCAAATTACCATTGTATTTAAAAATAAGTATTTAGGAAAGGACAGAGCAGAAGTTCGTGTTTGCTATCAGATCCTTTACCGCGCAAGCTCGACCCGACCTGAGCATGAGGGGCTGCCTGCTGCAATGCCTGTTGAAAATTGTTGTAGTCTGCCCGTGTTTCCCTGAACCGGCAAATGCAGAACTGGAATTTAAGCATTGATATCAGTCTTAATTGGTATCGAAATCGATACAAAATTTTAGTATTGATTAATATATGAGATTTTTTTTTTTTTTTTTGACAACCCTAGTGTGACCAAAACATTAGTCCCTCCATTTTCGCGCTGATCGAAACACATCACCTGACCACGCATTCACCGCGTTAGGCCAAGGCCAAGTAAATTAAATAAATGGCTAAGTGTTCCCTTTCAGCAACCGGCAGCAGCAAACAGATCATCAGGCCGAGATGATAATCAAGTTCAAGCCCTTAAAACACTTTAAATTTAGATTTAATTTATTTTGTTTTAATTTCAGCTCAGTGACACACCCTAAGTAACAACACATTTTAAGTAAGCTGCCTTTCGGGTAGAATTCTCCTATAAAGAATAAAGAATTTTATGTTAACCAGATTGTTGGTTAAGCATTTATAAGTCAATTATGTATATATGCACGATTTAAAGAAATAAAAGTGAAGCTGTAAAACTGCTGTTAAATTTGATGCTGCAGAAAATTTGGTTCGTCTTTTGTAAGAAAAAAAAAGTGCAATCAGTGCAAAACGTTAGTCTAGAGTTAGTAATCCATCTCTGTAATAATTTCAGTCAAACTGCAATGGGATATTGCTTATAGTTGTCAATGTCCTTTCATATTTACACTACGTGTGCACCGTGGATCTGAGCCTGTGTACCTGCACATTTACATTTACAGCATTTTACAGACGCCCTTATCCAGACAATCAGTAGTGACAGGGACCCCCCCACCCCTTCCCCGGAGCAACTTAGGGTTAAGTGTCTTGCTCAGGGACACAATGGTAGTACGTGGGATTTGAACCACTAGGCTACTACCACCCTACTGCACATGACTCTGGTACACATATTCCATATAAACGGCAAAAAATTCGCCATTTCGAATACATTACATATAATTGGGAACCTCTTACGACGAGCAAGAGGCCGGGTGGGGAAAGGGCGCTGATCTGATAGTGATCTCACACATTCCTCCATGCTTTTCTAAAGGTTCTGTAGCGAGTTCTGGAGACAGAGCAGTCAAACGGCCAGGGCTGGACAGACGCGGTGATCAACACCAACGCATCCGTGATTTACGTTCAGGAAAAGCCAAAGCGTGTCCTGACATGTACATCGACAGGCTAGATTCAGGCGTACAGAATATCAGCATTTTTGTGTGTGTGCGAGTGTGTGAGCGAGATGAGAGATAAGATAATATAATCATTCTAAATGTCAAGACACGCATATTACAAGTGTGGTTTGGATAAAAAATATGGCCAGGAATGCTCTTAATAAATTTGCTCATTAACTAATTCAAACTGGAGGTCTGAGGTGGCTGTTGCACTACGGTCAAAGTGCATTAGCGTTAACCTTTCTTGCACAGAACAACGAGCACATGCAACGCACAACAAAATCTTCATCGTCAAAATGGGTGTCGCCACCAAGGGCCGGTCCAGCGTGCATTTACTCGCCGCGGAGGCCGTGCACCTGCTGGCCCGACAACAGGCTGGAGAAACCCGACAGCGGCCTTAATCTGATCAAGGAAGTCCGTTTAATGGACACAAAATGCAGTGCGTGGTCTGGCAGCGGCGCAGCTTCATCCTTAATACGAGGTCACGTGGCGCACTTTGCACTTTCTGCCGATCGGCTTCTGCAACGTGTTATGCTGCAACTTAAAAAAGAAAATTGAAAAATATCAATCTGTTGAAAGGGATTTTTTTTTGTTTTTTTACGATGTGAGAAGTGTGAAGTTTTAAAAGAAACTGCAATGGCAACAAGACAAACCTGACGTGCAAGCGTGTGGCAACAAACATGTGGAACGGCACAATGTAGAAATGGTGTTAGTCTCAAAAAAAAAAAAAAAAACAAGCGTTGCAACACGCCCACTGGATGCCATCACGCTCCATCTTTTCGAGCAAAAGCGCAAGTCAGAGGCGGCGTGAGCAAATCATACCAACCTGGGTATGAACAAGTCCCGTCCCTGACAGAGAAACAGCTTTTAAAACGGAGTCATGGGCATGTAGCACATTCACACACACACACACACACACACACACACACACACTGCGGCTCCCACGGCGGCCCCGGGGGAAAGGTGGGATTTAACCTGGCGCTTCGCCTCACCCTCGTCCAGGCCGACTGACGATCAACGGTCCCAGTAAAGTGGGGAACGCCGGTTCTCTCCCAGGCCTGATAGTGTGTCATTTTAATAAAGGCGCTAGTAGCCTAGCGGGTAAGCGGGCAGTGGTGGCCTAGCGACTAAGGAAGCGGACCCGTAATAGGAAGGTTGCCGGTTCGAATCCCGAAACTGCCATGGTGCCACCGAGCCGTCCCCACGCGCTGCCCCCCGGGCGCCGGTCATGGCTGCCCACTGCTCACCAAGGGTGACGGTTAAAAGCAGAGGACACATTTCGTTGTGTCACCGTGTGCTGTGCTGTGTATCACAATGACAATCACTACACTTTCACTGTGTGTGTGTGTGTGTGTTAGCATGTAACACACTCACCACATTTACATTTTTGGCATTTACCAGAGGCCCTTTATTAAATGTACAGGCTGTTAGGCCTGGAGGAGAACCAGTGTTGACTGCTTTACAGGTTCAACTGTCGATTATAAGGAGCTCTGGACTAGTGTGAGGTAAAGTGTGAGGTAAATTCCAATATCTTATACATAAAAGAACTTAGCAGGCGTAGAAGTAACACAAAAACAACCTTCCGCCAAACCGAACTGCTTCTCCTCAGCACCGCGGCTGCCATTTACATTTACAGCATTTATCAGACGCCCTTATCCAGAGCGACTTACAATCAGTATTTACAGGGACAGTCCCCCCCCTGGAGACACTCAGGGTTAAGTGTCTTGCTCAGGGACACAATGGTAGTAAGTGGGATTCGAACCCGGGTCTTCTGGTTCACAGGCGAGTGTGTTACCCACTAGGCTACAACCAACCACTGCGGTTTTATTTCAGCGTCGTTTCAGCTTTTTAGGAGTCGTGTGGAGGAGAAAGACGGAGCCATTTTTACTTCTATTACTTTTATTATCTTTTTTTAATAAACGTCTCCGCGGTGGGTGTCGACCGATTGGCGGGAAACGTCTGACGTCACGTTCCTCCTTCACTTTTACCCGCGGGAAAAAAAAAAAAGAGAAGAAAAAAAAAAAACTCGCAACGGCGGCGGTAACTTTGTTGGTAGATTTACGCGTGTTTTATGTGTATTTTACGTGAAATATCGGGCCGGGGTGAGCGCCGTGAGAGACGGTCCCTTTTTTACACGTTTTACTTTCCGATTCTGTCGGGCCGATATACAGGCGACTGTCAGCGCGTCTCTTCCGATCGCCGCGCATTATTACAACTTTATAAAGCGACGGCCGGGGTGAAGTTGCGGCCGCGGGGGCTGTATTTTTTTTTATCTTTTTTTGTTGTTAAGTCTGACACGTGGGCTCCGAAAAAGGACAAGTTAAAAAAAAAAAAAAAAAAAAACACTCAAAAACTTACCCTTTTCTTGCAAAGCGGCGTTCGCCTCTTCGTCGCGGCTCACTTGCGTGATTATTGACGAAGACGGGTGGTCCATGACATCCGTAAAGCCCGCACGATCCGAAATAACCTGTTCTCTTTAAATACTTCGCCGGTCTACTTTTTTCTTCCCCCCCCCCCCCTTGTTTGTTTTAAACTTCAGCAAAAGTGTCGCTCAACTAAAGCTCCGCCGCCCGTACCGCCGGAACCGCAAAATGCATTTGTGCACAATGAAAACGCGTCCCGCCCGGCTACGCCAAATGCGTAAATAAGAGACGAAGAAAAGAGAAATGAGTTTTTTAAAAAAAAAAAAAAATAAAAGAGAGTGAGAAAAGAAAAGAAAAGAAAAGAAAAACGGGGGGAGTTTCTTGTTGACAACTTAGTTACAACATGGAGTTCGGCTCCGCGCTCAACTTCAACACCAAACATGGCACGGCTGGGTCGGTTTCGTGGCGCCCGCGCCTCTTAAAGCGGCCACGTCCAATGGGCCTTTTATTTCAGAGGGCGCTCCTTCTGCTTGTATTGCTGTTTAGCTGCTAACACCCCAACTTTGTGTCCCTGAGCAAGACGTTTGACCCCCCCCCCGAGTGTCCCTGTAACTGCTGATGGTAAATGCTGTGAATGTACAGCACGGGCCAAAAGTTAGGGTTAGACACAACGTGCATTTATCAGACGCCCTTTTCCAGAGCGACTTACAATCAGTATTTACGGGGGACAGTCCCCCCCTGGAGCAACTTAAGGTTAAGTGTCTTGCTCAGGGACACAATGGTAGTAAGTGGGGTTTGAACCCGGGTCTTCTGGTTCACAGGCGAGTGTGTTACCCACTAGGCTACTACCACCTTTTCATTCAATGAGTTTTCTTTATTTTCATGACCATTTGCGTTGGTAGGTTCTCATTGAAGGCATCAAAACTATGAATGAACACATGTGGAGTTATGTACTTAACAAAAAAAAGGTGAAATAACTGAAAACATGTTTTATATTCTAGTTTCTTTGCTCTGATTACTGCTTTGCACACTCTTGGCATTCTCTCGATGAGCTTCAAGAGGTCGTCTCCTGAAATGGTTTTCCAACAGTCTTGAAGGAGTTCCCAGAGGTGTTTAGCACTTGTTGGGGTCCAGCTCACCCCAAACCATCTCGATTGGGTTCCAGTCCGGTGACTGTGGAGACCAGGTCTCCGCTTTTTGTTAAGTACATAACTCATAGTTCATTCATAGTTTTGATGCCTTCAGTGAGAATCCACCAATGTAAATTTACATTTACATTTACATTTACAGCATTTATCAGACGCCCTTATCCAGAGCGACTTACAATCAGTATTACAGGGACAGTCTCCCTGGAGCAACTTAGGGTTAAGTGTCTTGCCCAGGGACACAATGGCAGTAAGTGGGATTCGAACCCGGGTCTTCTGGTTCATAGGCGAGTGTGTTACCCACTAGGCTACTACCACCAAATAGTCATGAAAATAAAGAAAACACATTGAATGGGAAACCTTTTTAATACGGACTCTTCTGAATGTTATAATAGCCACCCTGCATTGGAACGTGTTGACAAGAGCAGCAGGGGACCATAAAAGTAGAGTGGAGGCCTGGCCGCGTCCGGGCCAGATGATGACTCTAGTAGGCCAGACCTACTGACCTAAAATCTGACCTGACTACATTTAGAATTTAGGTGCGCCAATGCTATAAAACCTGGGCCGGGAGAAGTGGGTCAGCAATGAGCGGTTTAACGGCATCATGTGGTTGTATAGATGGCCCTGGCACATCTCCTCCAACTTTGTTTAATAGGCTTCACTTGAGACAGGAACAAGATACGTCCCGCAGCAATAACGTCTTGGCGGCTTCCGCAGACCAAGAGTCTATCGCTCCATTCATCTGTCTAAAAAAAAAAAAAAAAAGGCTTTTGATGGGGGTGATTGGGTGGTGGTTAGGGGGTCACTAGTGAAAACCTTTACTATACAATGCATAGTGGAGCCATACCTGAAGAAATTTAAACAGAACTAAAATGGAATGGTTCCTAGATAAACTTTTTTTTTGTAAAAGTGTTTCTTTTTTACCGAAGGGCGCGTAAATAAACGAGTTCCTGGTTTATTACAGTTTTAATAACAGTTCAGATAAATTAGCACTAAATGTGACGCTGTAGAGCCAGGTGGGTCCCACGGAAGGTACACGCAACGCGTGCTATTAAAAACGTCCGTGATTTTACGCCGTACGTGCGATGGCAATTTACAAGTCGCACGTCGTATGCACGACGAACAACGCGGTCACGGACGCGCAGGAGTCGCGCAGGAATCGGGGTCCCCGCCGCCTCGCCCGGCCTCGCCGCGCCGCGCGTTGCCCCTTTAAATTCTGCAAAGTCCGGCGCGCAAACAAAGTTGAAAAGATCTCCCTTCTTTTTCCTTTTTTTCTTTTTTTTTTTTTTTTTTACAGCCGCAACTCTCAAAAGTTCGTTCGTTTGAGTATTTATTTATTTTTTTTATTTCAGACAGATTCGGCGTCGCGACGTCGACTGAAACTCGGCCTCCCTGCGCAGTTTTCGCGGGGACGGACCTCCCACCGCGGGGAGCCTTGACACCGGCCGCGCGGGGGGGGGTGGTGGTGGTGGGGGGGGGGGGGGGGTGGTGGTGGTGGTGGGGGGGGGGGGGTCCGCCTTTAAAAAGTTGAAAACTTCGCGTCGCGCCGCCTTTTAAACGCGGAAACGTGTCCCCACGTCGCCCCGGACCGGCGTCCGTGGGCCTGCTGTTCGCCACGCCCGATCGAAGCGCACGAGGGTCGCCGTGGGAATGTCGTCCTTCCACGGGACGGCGGAAATGTCATTTTGTCACGTGTTACAGTCACCTACCAGCTGTAACCGTCAAAACATGCACCGGTTACATAACTGATTGACATATGCAAAAGCGGGGGTTACGTAACCTGGCAGCAAGAAGCAGGGGCCTTTCTCTTCTTTTATGGGATGTACGGTTACAGCCAGGCCTTCTTCAAGCGCTCCATTCCTTTATTTCCTTACTTGGATTCACGTAATCGTTCTGCAACCATTAGCAAAGCGCATGGCCGTGATTGCGCTTGGTTGCGAGAATTCACACGACACTGTCCATAAATACGCACATTTGAATAACAATGAGATTGTGTGTTCATGTACATCGCAGGACGCACTTTTAATAAGTAATGTTGATTTCCTGCTCATACATGCTCATCTTTGCAAAGGCTCGACATAAAGAAGGATGAAATGTATTTTACCAACAAAATAACTGTATTAATAGCCAGGACAGTGACAGGTATGAGGTACGTGGGCTTGAGAAATTTGCAAGCAATCGCAGACGGATGAGATGCTGGCGAGAACGGGCCCTCACAGGACGTCCACGCGGGCGAAGGACTGGTCAGTGCCCAGACTGTTTTCTACGAAGACTTCGTACTTCCCGGCGTCTGATCGCTGGGCATTCTTGATTGTCAGGATGGTGTTGGTGTCTCCGATGTCAAAAAACACCCTGAGAAGCAGAGTAACCAGAGTAAGACGCTAGATGCACAATATCCACGGTGTATATGTCAAGTCTCGGTATTCAGAGACAAGGCGGCGTTTTAACTACACTTACTTAAAAGTATGCGAGTCATTTTAGAAAACACCCTAAATCATTTAAATCATATGTTCCCATACCATCGAAAACCCTTTACCAAGTCATCACAGAAAAAAAAAAAAATATATATATATATATATATGTGTGTGTGTGTGTATATATATATATATATATTTATTATTATTATTATTATTTTAGCCAAAAGCAAAGTGATGATACAGCACAGCTGTTTTACACACATTTTAAAAATACAGCATTCTGACGGAATAATCAGTACATCACTTCTATTACATATATTTACCTGTCATCTTCATCGATGTCTTCCCCATCCTTCAGCCAGCCAACATCAGGGGGCGGCTCGCCACTAATATCTGCCTTTAGGGTCACCGTCGACCCTTTCTTGACCTTTACACTGGGTGGACCTTTGGTCACCTTGGCTGGGACTGCAAAAAGGGCATGGGGTTTAAATTGCCTGTTCGTGGTGGGGCAGAAATATTACTGGCTGAAAAGCGGACGGTTCTGCTCACCTTCCACTATAATACAAGCAGACCCTGATGTCACGCCAAAGGGGTTTTTAATGGTGACAGTATATTTACCCAGGTCACCCAGGACCCCGTCACGTACCACCAGTGCCACCACATCAGGGTCCTCAAAGACATATCGGTACTTGGGCCCGTCTTTGAGCTCTTTCCCATCTTTCGACCAAACAATGAAGGGGTCAGGGAAAGCGCTGACCCTGCACTCCAGCTTGGCAGCACTTCCCTCCACCAGAACCACGTCCTTCAGCTCCTGCAGGATCTTTGGAGGTCCCTTTTCCCGAAGCTCCTTGCGTGATCTGCAAGATCGCAATGCCCACAACAATGGCCACAAAACGGGAAAAGTAAAAAGCAGATCCCGACACAATTCATTCCTGCGTGAGCTGCACCCGAACAGCCTTACCTGTGTCCCCGGTACGATGCCTGGATACGAATAGCGGCTTCTTGAACTTGAGGATCACTGATGTTCAACGTGCACCCAGGAGGGGGTGAAGCTTTCACTTTGGACATCTGGAGTGTGAATCAAACGTTTTTAAGTGTCACAAACCACACACTGCTATACTTCATAATTATTTTGTAGTTTATTACATTTATATACATTTGCAAAATCCAATTTATAATAACATGTACATCTACAAAAGAAATGCTAGTCACAGTATTGCTCCAAAGTCTTTAATATCAGACTTGATGATACGGTGCCCTTTTTAGATCAGTATCAGCACATTAAAGGGCTGTGGATCACAACGTGAGGAACTAGGCTGAACTGAACTCACCTCTGACGGAGCCCTGAGACGTCAGCTCACCCCGAAAGTCCAAGGCTGACGATGCCCATCGCTCTGATCCCCGCTTTATAAACGGTGGTCCGCTGGGAGCGAACTTCAATGGGGTAGTACTGCAGATACCCAGACTGCGTCTATCCATCTTTGGGCCTCCATCTTGAACTGCTAAGGTGTGGCTACGCTGATAAAAGATGGGCCCCAAATGCTGCTGAGCGTATGGAGTCGGGCCATATATAGCCTGTCCATCAAATACCCCTGAGGGCAGCCAGGGGGCAGTAATGGCGGGCGTGGCACTGGCCGTTAAGAGTTTAGTGGGTGAAACGCGAGTGCTCCCAGATGACCTCCAATGCACAGGTGGACGTCACCAGGAATGCAGCAGATGTTGCGCTAGCCCCGGCTGCATCAGCTATTTTTGGAATTTTACCCGAATATTTCCCAGTTTATTTTTCCTCATTGCTGGAAGGTCGAGACCTTTAAACACCCAAGTGAAGCCATGGAACGGCTTAAAAGACTTCACAAGGGGCAAAATATAGAAAAAATATTTTCACAATGAAGCATTATTGAGAATCAAAGTATCAATTAAGAAAAATGAGTTAATAATGAGTAATGAGTAAATGTTTTCAAAAAGCTGTGTTGTAATCAAAAAGAGAACACCGTCTTCATGATCTCTACAGTAAATCAGCATAAAGGAAACTAGAATATCTTACTAGAATACATAAGAGTGGACTTTATTTTAAAGAAACGTCTTCAACATATACACACACTTCATACTACTGTAAAACAGTCACTGTTTTAGTGCAAGAACTTGCATTCCATAACAGCATTATTCAGATTCACATTAAAGGGTTGCTCAGCATGATGAGAAAAACATGAGAACACGCACAAAATAATAAATAATACAAAAACTATATTCACAACTCACTGCGAGTTTGAGTCATATTTCCTTTATATATATTTGACTAAGATATATATTTAACTTTATTATTTAGGTTTTCACCATGTCTCACTAGCCAAATTCACATCTGATTTAGTAGGACTTTATGACTTTGCTCTATAAGTCAATAAATTAAAAATTAAAAATTAAAAAAGAAGAAAAAAAAAATCAATACACCACATTAACATTTTTTTCCTAAAACAAATTGCATTCCAGGGAATTGTATATGAACACATAGAGCCCACTCTTTTTTTTTCAAAATTAGTAAATGGGGATTCATTGGCAGTTCAGTGGATGCATTAGATCCCTTGAATTGGGTCTCTAATCAGTTTTGTCCCCTATTCTCTAAACTGACTTGAAAATACTTGATCCTAGCATGGTTCAGGGGTCCTATGGCAATAGTACCAGTGCTCCTTAAATTAATGTTAATAGTCAGTGTTATGCATATAATGGTAGCTTAATGCTGATCAGTGTATATATTATAAATAACGGTGATGAAAGTTTATTTGTAGTCCCACAAAGCAAGACTGGGGGCCGTGTAAATGTCTAGGGCTCTAACACATAGGCAATCACCTACAAACAACCAATATATCAGTTTGATCAGTTTGACCGCAATGATTCACTTTAAAAAAATAAAACTACATTGAAAATAAAACTTTTTTTTTTTTTACATTTAAAAATCTGAGTGGAACTATAGGCCCACAACATATTTATTACAAACAATTTCAAGAATTCCACTCTTTACTTATAAGCACAGGCAATTCTGCAAAACCTCTAACAAATCTGTCAAGGCTGTTTAAAGTATAAATGGGATAGGGTTAATATTTCTTAATATTTAATATTTTGTAATATTTCAAATGCACTTCTGAAGTTAAGGAAACTCTGCAAGCATACAACAGAAAAAACAGTTTCAATACACTTTGCAATATGACTAAAAATACTTTATGAACATGTATTGAAAAAGACTTGTAATTTGACAGCTGATGTCATTAAAATGCAAAATAAACTAAGAGATAAAATCAAATGACAGCTGGGCATCAGAAGTGAACATGAACATTTAATCTGCTCTCAAGTCACTTGCCGCATATAGTGAGTGTGCAGATTACCGAGGTCAACATTGTTACTGACCACACAATATTGGCATTAATTAGTGTTGAATACAGACACTTCCCTCCCTCTGAGTGATGATCATAGTCTCTAAAACTGTTACGAAGTCCTGTAGATTTGTATAAATGACAACATGAGTTTGGAAATAAAGGTCCATCACTCATGAATTGTACCTCTCTGTGTTTATGAAATGAATTCAGTGCATTTATCAGGATTTAGTCCAGAATGACTTTGATAGTATCTAAAATGTAAACTCTAGAAGAAAACAGATAGTGGCAAAACCAATAACAATATAAAATATAGTTTTTCTTTCATTATCTTTAGATTCTACAGTAACTTTGGTAGTCAAAACATGTCTTCTCAAACATCCTTTCACTTTCTTACCCTACATTATCCATTTGTTTTTCATTTAATATTTCATTGGTTAATGTATTCATTCTTACTCAATATAATAATACTTGTTTATGACAAAGAAAAAAGAAAATGCTAAAAAAAATGTCTTCTGTCTATTCAAAAGTTGCTTTATGTTATGTTATGTAAAGATGATATTGATATACTGATAATCACAACTACCAGTAGCAAAAAACGTGTTACTAAGGTCATAGACAGCAGCAGAAAAAAAAAGATATACATCATATTCTTTCACAAATTCCAAGACCTTTTTCAGTTTAGGAACACCCCACAAATGTGCACATTTAATTAACATTTTTTTTTGCAAAGTTATGGCATTCGCATAAGTGTTAATAAATGAACCTCTTGTGAAAATACCATTGCTGTGCTATACCACTATGGGTCCTCAGGAATGAGATACAGACCAGCGGACAGTTAGTAAAGCTCAGCTGAAATGTGAGTTTAAGAAGAGGGCGTGACGAGTGACAAGAATACTGAACCACTTAGCATGCTGGCCACAGCTGAGAGAGGCAAATGCATGACATTTCTAGTGTAATTGTCCTGTGCGGGAGTCCAGGCTTCGGCCAAGAACGGACATCCCTGTGCTGGCGTGAGGAAAAGCTGGATCAAAATGTTCATATACAAAGCCAGCCCCTTCCCAGTTCTGCCAGGCCCTCCTGGAGTGGCCTCCTCAAGCAGTGTCCATCCCACTCTGAAGCTCCGACTGGGGTCACTGGCCAACTGAGGTGACAGGTGTGCTGGGAGAGGCTGGACTTGTGGGAGAGGTCGGGGTCTGTGGGGTGCTCTGGTAGGAGCGCAGGAGAACTTTGTGCTTTGTGGCCACCTCAGCCCTGTGGAGCTGCTGCTGGCCCAGGAACTCCTTGAGACGGTTAGTGGTGAAAGTGAGAGTCTGCCTTCGCAGTCTCATCAGGTATGCGTCCTGCAGCCAGGAATTGTTGAAGCAGTCCTTAATGGAAGGCCGAGCCCTGCACGAGAAAACAATGCATGAATAATGAAAGACATCTTTTACATGTCATGTCATATAAATATATAAACTGGCATGTTGCTTAATATATATATATTCTGTAGGCACTTATTTATTAAAATCATCCAAAATGTTAACTGGAGACATGCCTTTGGGTTTCTGTTGCTTTTAGAGACCACGAGGGGGCAGTATTAACTAACTCAGCCATAAAGTCAAGAAGAAAAACGTTTACATTTACATTTCCAGAATTTATCAGACGTCCTTATCCAGAGCGACTTATAATCAGTAGTTACAGGGACAGTCCCCCCCTGGAGCAACTTAGGGTAAAGTGTCTTGCTCAGGGACACAATGGAAGTAAGTGGAATTTGAACCTGGGTCTTCTGGTCCATAGGCGAGTGTGTTACCCACTGGGCTACTACCACCCAAAAACAGGCAGTTCAATTCCTTACTTCTTCCATGATTACTTAAATGTTGGTTCCAGATGTTGCATCAGTGTTGTAATACGTGACAATCACGACAAAAATGAGCTGATGGCTTTATAGTGGGCAGGCAGCAAATAGAAATAAAAAAAAAAACATTCACCAAGGGTAGCTGCACAGGATCTTCTTGAGGAACAGAGAGGCACTTTGAGAGACATTCTGATAGAGCTTGCTGAGGTCGAACTTTGCAGCCTGGATCCTGGCCTCGGTTTCAGCTGGGTCATTCTCTGTGAAAGGTGACCTTCCGCTGAGCCTGAATCAAAGTTCAGGGTTATAAAACAAATATGGAGATATTCAATTGATCAACTGTGCATCAAAATAAAGTGTATGTTGAAAATTTCTGCTAAATTAGATTATTTATTAACATCAAGACAATTGGCAGGGGAGCACATGGTTACTACACCATGGGGAATCTGTACTGTAATCCATCAGAAGAGAGGAGGTGGTGCTCACATGATGTAGGTCAAAACGCCCACACTCCAGATGTCAGCCGGAGGGCCCACCACATCCCCTTTCAACATCTCAGGAGCTTCCAGCAAGCAGCAAGGGTTTAAAGACACACATTACACATCACAGTGCCAGGAGCAGAACAGATTTAAACAAGTGGATCCAAATTTCTCCACATTTCATGGTGGATTAAGAGCAGCACAGACAATGCATACAGTCAAGGCAACTTACACATGTACTCCATAGTGCCGATGGGAGGGCTGAATTGCTTAAGGAATAAGGGGTTGAAGGTCTGAGCACTGCCAAAGTCTATGATCTTCACCACATTCATGTAAGTTACTATGATGTTGTCAGTTTTGAGATCTAAGTGAAGGATTCGTCGATTGTGAAGATAATCTAGGCCTTGCAGTATTTGAACGACGTAGCCCACCACATCATCTTCAGAGTATCGGAACCTGTGATGTGAAAATAGGGCCGTTCAATATATTTGATGGGTGTCTTCTTTGGTTTTATTGATTATGTGAGAAACTATGAACACTACCTGTCAGTGAGGCTGTACAAAATCTCCTTTCCCGCACAGAACTCAGCGATAAGCACCAGGTAGCGCGGGGTGACGTAGGCTTCATGCAAGGCCATAATCTTGTCATGGTGGAGGGACTTCAGGATGTCGTACTCCTGAAGCACCGTCTGCTTATTCTCTGGCTCATATGGCACGATTTTGGCCATGAAGAGATTTCCAGTGGCATTTTCACGGCACTCTCTAATAACACCGAATCGTCCTCTGTTGTAAAAACAAAAGTTTTTGATCACAATGATATCACAATGATAATCACTTCCCCTTCACTACAAAACAGGTTAGAAATAACCTGGTATTGGGATTTGCATTGGAATGATAGGTCTCCTAATATTACATGCAAAATAATAGAATAGCACAAAAGTTCAGTGCAGAAAATCAATATACAGATCAATATTCATGTCTGATATAGAACCAAGTTTAAATAAGTTTACTGATATGTTAATATGACCATATATATATACATATCTATTTTTCGATGTACATATATATTTTCCATATACATATATTTCTCTTTTATGATTGCACTCTGGGGGGGTCTGTGTGAAACATTATTTCAATACACGGTATACTGCATATACTGTTGTACTACATTTACATTACATTTAAGGCATTTGGCAGACTATCCAGAGCGACTTACAACGTGGTCAGGTGACTACTGACAATAAACCAATCTTGAATCTTGAATCTTGGATAAACATCCTTGATTCATCTGTTTCTGCTGCATGCTTGAAAACTAGGTGCCTAGTTAATAATGTTATAAAATGACTGTTCTTCTATAACGCGCTGACCCATAAATATTTAGCAAGAACAGGGGAACAGTCGTTTTTAATCCCTTATTACAGATAAAATGCACATTCACCTGGCCTTCTCGTCCATGAAGGTGTATGGTTTCTGAGGCACCCCCTGACGTAAAGTAGACTCGCCAGGCTTTCCTGTTGGAGTCTGACGACCTGAGGGTGTGGCACGCCCCGATAGTGTCACCTGACCACTGGGTGTCATGTGGCAAGGTGTAGCAGTGCCTTCTCCAACAGGACTCAGGCTGGTGACCAGCACTACAGGTGGTGCGAGGGCAGGGGAAGGAGTGGTAGAGGTGACTTGAGCACCAGTAGTCGTGGACGGGATGTACATGGGCACAGAGGAAATGGGCTTGCCAATGGCCGGTGGAGGTGACAGAAGCGGAGGCGGGGAGACCGATCGACTCTTTGCCATGGGGGAAACAACATTGATGGGGCTCTGTGGTTTGGGGAGGATTACAGGTGGAGAAGACTTGGTGACAGATGGCACTTGAGTCTGAGGAGCACTGGGGGTTGGTTTGGCCATTGTAATGTTGAGGGTGGTCTTGGCTTTGGCTGTGGTGGGCGTGCCAGGAGCAGGCGGCGGCATCTCAGAGACAGAGCGGTGCGAGAGTGCCGAATGAGCAGGTACTGGTGCTGGGACAGCGGCCTGGGCTGAAACAGCAGGCGCAGGAGCAGAAAGAGTGGGTTTGCTTGACTGTGCTGGAGCTGTGGTGACAGGAGGTGGACCAGCAGGCTTGGTGGCGGCAGGCTTCAGTGGCACAGTCATTGAAGAGGTGACCACTGTAGCTGGAGGAAGCGTCTTCACCACAGCGGCTCCTGTGGTTTTTGGAGGGGCTATGAAAAATAAATAAAGAAATTAAACTGTGTCAAATAACAAATAAGTAAAAAGGAAGATGAAGTATACTACATACCTGCTGTGTCCAGATTCACTATATCTGACAGGTTGCTGTAGGGACCTTGGCCGGCCTTGTTCACACAGGCTACTCTAAACCTGAAATTGCCACCAGCTGGCAGGTCTGTGACATTGCAATAACAGTCAGCTATGCCAGTGGCCACCATAAGCCAGTTGCTCTCGCCTGTGAAAAGACCAGAACATGGATGCGTGAGTTAACGCATAATTCTACAAACCATATTTTATGGAAATGTCGTCCCATGCAGTACAAGATCAAATCTTGCAGAAAATCAAATGATAGAGGCAAACAACCAATATACTCTGTAGTGGATTATATGGTGTATAATGTATGTTATATGCATATATAAATTGCACATATATAAATATAGTGATAATGCTAAAATATACAATATAATGGCACTACATAATGATGTAGTAGAAACAACATTTTGTAAAGGCCAGTTTTATTGCTTCTTTAATCAGTCCAACTGTTTTCAGATCTACTAAGAACATTGTAAATAGCTACATCAAAGACACAACAAATTGTTTATAATTGGGTCTGTCAGGAAGACAGACCATTTATTATTGTGCTGAGAATGGCAAAAAAGAACATTAAAGAACGTTAAAGACCGCCACGCGAAGACCGTCAAACGTAAAGAAACAACGGATTTGTAAAATAAAACTTCTTTGAAGTGATACTGCAGTACCACAGTAAAGAAGACCCATTTTACAAATTCCATGCCCGCAGCTGTGACCAATGCCCGGACAGACCCATCAAAATTTCCCCCGGAATTTTGGCTTCTAGTTAAAATTAATATCTTATTATATTTAGCCCCCCTGCAGTAAATCAGTTCATGATTTTGGCCTTCTGTTTCATTTTTGTAGGCATATTTGCATTGGCCAGCCTTAGACAATTGGGAAAAACACATCAATTCACAGCAGCCCTAGAGGAAATAAGCTGCCTTTGGACATCTGCAGATCTAGTAATCACAGTGAGAGTGCCAGAGCCTGAGCCTTATTATCCAAAGAAATGCCTGGAAAGGTGTCATCTGACAACCACCCAACACATCAAAAAATGGGCACTATCGTATGTCCGTAGAGGAACAAGATAATTAAATAAGGAACAAATAGAAAATAGTGCATGTATTTACAAAAACATGTATTTACAAAAACGGACGAATGCTAACCCTCTGTCCTCCGCTCCAGTGAGTAGGTACACGGGGCCAGGGTGTCTGAGGGCCTCCACACCACCAGAGCAGTGTTCCTGTATTTCTGTGGAACCTCAGGTGTTCCAGGACGATTTGGAAGGCCTAAAAACATTGAATGCATATAGAGTATTTTGATACATAATAAAACTGCTGACAATAGCCATCACTAATATGCTAGATGGGTATCCTCAGTAAATACTTGCTATTCGTATTATAGTTAACGTGTACATCAAATGATGATGCGGTATGGTACATGGTATGGTATGGTATAAGCACACACACACACACACACACACACACACACATGATGATATGGTAATACAATAGAACCTCCTTGTCATAGATCTTAACTGGTGCTTGCTGATACATAATTTACTGTCAAACTGTATGCCTTGGCGAGCAGTAAATTAGCTGTCCCACGCATCTGTCCTGACAGCCCCGCCCCACCCACAACTTGATGCAGAGAAGTAATGCCAGCCCCAGTCGCTTTGATCAGATGTAGTACGCTTACGGGCGAGGGAGATGGTGCATGAACTGGTGACAGTGGCCAGGGGGTTGGTAGCAACACATTCGTAAACCCCTGCATCTCTTTTGGTGGTTTTCATGATCATAAGCAGCTGTCTCCCATCAGGGCAGGAGATCATGTTCATCCTCGCATCAATCTCAAGAGGCTTCTTATCTGAGGAAGCAGAAACCGAGAGCCCCTTTCTGTTAGTGCACAAATTCTTTACATATTTTTGTGTTGAAGTGCTATTTGTAATCTTTTGAGAAGCTTCAAAGCTTCAGCATGGCATGTGGAACTGGGTTTGGCAATATACCCAGCACAATTTGACTCTGAGGTGACATTTAACCAAATAAAGCACACAATAAAGCCTTGGGACTTGCATCTTAGATACAGTGCTTATTCATGCTAAATATGGCATTAACTTAATCATATAAATGAATATTAGATGTTGTTTTTTTTTTACAACTACAATATATAGTGTCTTACAATAGATCAAACATCAATGTTTTAATTATTGGCTTACGTCTACAAATTTCTAATTAATTTGTCTACGGAAGAAGTCATCAAAGGAAGACACTCACCTTTGGTCCACTGGATGTGCGGATGTGGACTGCCTGCTGGGAGGCAGCTGAGGGTTACAGGGTCTCCTTCCAAAAGGACATGGTCCCTCAGTTTAATGTGGAATACTGGAGGAAAATCTAAGTGAAATAAAAAGCCTCTTTTAACGATGAGGAGGGACTAGTTTGACAATCCACTGCACTAAAGATGTGACGCCTATTTGATCAAATCACTTGGTGAGGGTCATGCCTTTCATTACAGATTTTACAGACAGTTTTTGCTGGTGCGGAAAATCACATTAGCTGAGCGCACCTGAGGCAAGGCGTGAATACTGGTGAGACCTCAATGAACCATTCTCTCTGGCAATGGCAGTGGGGATGTCAGGCTGGGATGCTGTTTTGTCCCTCCGGCCTCTAGTAAGGCCCCATCTGTCCCAGCGTGATCTTCGGTCACTTTCCATACCTGACGAACAAATAACAGATGAGGCTGAGACAAGACAAAAAGGGGTTCCTGCTTAAACAATTCTCGGACATAAAAAAAGGAAAATAAGTTCATACTCTTGCTTGCTGTTTCTGACTGGATGCTGGACATGGATTCCAAAGACTCCGTGGAAGCCCCAGCGGCCGACTGAGAAGCCAGCTGATTCTGCGGGACATTGTTCCTTCTTAGACCCCCACCCTCAGAGGTGGAACGCCGCAACATGGAGAACAAAGGTGTCCTTTTAGTCTCCTTAGCCTCTTCCTCCTTTGCCTTCTTCTCCTCCCTCCTTTCTTCTGAGTAGCTACGGATTCTCATAGATATTCCAGCCACTGTGGACCCTATCTTCTTTCGCATGGCCAGAACAGGTGACTCTTCAGACTTCTTACTAGATTCTGGTTCACCTATATCTGCTCCTCCATCCAGTCTTATCATTTCAACCTCCTTCTTATCCTGAGAACCTCTGCGGCCCAATGCCCAGGAAAGACGACGCCGTGGAGTTTCATCCTCCTTTGATTTCTCATCTGTCCTCTCCTCAGAAGGTGTCCTCCTCAGCCGCAATGAAAGTCTCCTCATGAAGCCCTGGTCCTTTTGTGCCTCACGTAGATCCTGCACTGACTTTGACTTCTCCTCTAGTCTTCTTTGAACAAACTCTAGAGGTGAACCTGTGTGTCCAGGTCGGTAGACCTCTTCCACCTCTTCCGAAGCAACTGCCACAGGCTTCTCCTCTTTCTGCCAAGAAAGAAGTTTCAAGCCCCGAGTTAGCGAGGATTCACGCTTCTTAAAGCGAGCCTCAAAGACTTCTTCAGATGCAATATCCTTTAAGTTGCTAGCAGGCACCGACTCCCTCATTGGAGAGGTACGAGGGGAAGCCTTTGGTGGACTTGGTTCTTTGGGTGGATATTCTGTGGAAGCAACCCTAGAAAACACTGCAGGGTGCTCTTTCGACTGTAGGCTATCGGTTTTGGTTGGTGTAAGGGTGACTGTTGGAATTGGTAGAGGACTTGGTGCTGCTGTGGGTGCATACATGGGGGCCGAGGCAGCTGTAGGTGCTGGTGCAGCAGTCGTTGTACTGACTGACTGGACTGATGGAACCATAATAGTCTGCATTATGCTAGCGTAAGCTGAGGTCCTTCCATCTGGAAGTACAACTCGGGCAGCAGGAGAAGGGTTTACATAGGTGGAAACAACCGAGGTGGCTGTTATGGGTGCAGGTGCCATGGCAGAGCTGGTGGTTATAAGGGTGTCCGGAGATTTCAGAGGAGCTATAACTTTTTCCATTTTCTCATCTGTCTCAACATTGTACATTATCATATCTTCTTCTTCCTTTTTGACTTCATCTTCTTCCTCAATTTTTTCTTCTACCACATTCCTAGAAACTACAGTAGGGGTGAGGGTACTTGGGACCAAATTTTGATGTTCCTTAGCAATGCCTTCCATGCTTCTATCCTTCTCTAAGACACCAGTTTCAGCAGATTCCTGATCATCCTTACTCTCTGGACACACCACCTTAATATCTATGTCAGCAACTTTACTTTCTTTCTCCTCTGATACATCATCTCCTTTTTTGGCTGTGGCATCCTGCTTCTTCTCATCTGGTGTTGTCAGTTTTGGAGTAACAGGACGAGAAGTCTGCTTGGGCGGCTCAGCAAGTGCAGACATGGACACAGCCTCTTGTAGCCTCCGTTCTTCAATCTGGGCCAGTGGAATTTCAAGAGGGGCTCCTAAACGCCTGTGGAGGGGCATTGGCTCTGTGTCTCCCTGACTGAAAGAAGCACTCTTACGAAGAACCTTGGTTTTGGGGATGTCATCCCTTGGAGATTCACTAGACGCAGCCCTAGTAAGTGGAGGAACACCTAATCGTGGTGCTCGACCAAAACGCTTCTCATCGCCCATGCCCAGTGTCTCCAGTAGAGGGCCTCGCAGGCCACTCATCTTATTGTCTACAGAGCCACCTCTGAGAAGCCTCTGTCTCATGAGTTCCAGTTTGAGGGCATAGTCCTCTTGGCCCAATTTACCAGCTCCTGGACTTGTGCTCCTCCGAGGAAGCTCCATTGACACTGCCTTCTTGATGATTCTTCTACCATCATCAGTGCCTTCGTCACCTGCTCCCTCTTCAGGAGTAATGTGAAGGAGCAGGGCGCTGTCAGCAGAGCTTCCTCTACGCAGCTCACCTCTTCTACGACTAGGTCCCTCAGACTTATCTGAGTCCATGCTTGAGCCTCTGCGCAGGGGCCTCTTGGCATGCTCTACTCTTTGAGGTAACTCTGATGGGTCCTCATCTGAAGACCCCTTCTCATTTTCCTGTGTTCTTTTCTTTGCCCGCCCCTTGCTTGCCATTTCTTCCCCCTCCTTGAGCTTCTCTGTCGGATCACACTCCATTGGCTCTTGCCCATGTCCAGCCGATCTAGAACTTTCAGTAGTGCCATTAGCTCTGCTCATTGCTTCATCCTCCCCTGTGATATCAGTCAAAGACATTCTTGATGCAGAAAAATCCATGTTTAGAGGCATTGGTATAAAGGGCAGTTCATCAATGTCTTCATCAGAGTCAGATGAAGAGGAAGGTGGAGGGGAGCCCTCTTTCATGTGTCTTGGCACTGCAATGGAGATGTGACTTGAAGAATCATTCAGCAACTCGGGTATGGATCTCATCACCATTTTGGATTTATAGCTGATAAGGGACCGCTGAAAAGACAAGGCATAGAATACAATTAAACAGACCATTGATATGCTTAATTTCAAGAAATAGTATGTGCATCAGAAACATATGCATTTAATGACTCACCTGCCATTTTCTTCTGGATAAAACTTTTTTTAGGAATTCAGTGCTGATGGATTTTCCTTTGTTTAGAATCTAAAAGTAAAAACAATTATAATACAGCCACAATATAATGAGGTAATTAAAATGCATGCATAGCACACATCACTAAATAACCCTAAAGTGATTTAAATAGACATCCCCTGTGACTGTTCATTCCATCAGCATTGACAATGTTAGTCTATTTTATTTCCAAAATGTTTAGATAAATGTAATTTTCTGTACTTCTAGCCGGATAGATGAATGACTAGGCTGTTAATGTTGCCTATTCCTTCACTGCATAACCTGCATCCCGCTGCATCAGCTCTGTTCAGAAATAGAAGCATGCATATTGTATTTGAATTTACCTTAAACCATGGATGACGAAGGCATTCAATTGCATCAGGTCTCCTAAAATTTGAGATTACCATTAAGAAAGTCTATCTCAAAAACATGCATTTACAGAGCCTGCTCACTGACTTGTACTCACAGTCTATCAGCCACCAGTAATTTGATGACAAATCCTTTGGCTTCATGACAAAGATCAGCAAACATACTTTCCTCAAAAGCAACATTATAGTTCCTGATGTTGAGTACAGTGCTGCGGTCATTCTCCCCCGCAAAAGGTGACACACCAGTCAGACTGAAAGAGAGTTATATAAAGAGAAAGCTGTTATTAAAATTTCAACATTACATCACAAGGAAAAAGGCAAACAAAGTGTAATTCCTGCTCAAAATACTTTATGAAATGTTTTCATATATATATATATATATATATATATATAGAGAGAGAGAGAGAGAGAGAGAGAGAGAGACATAACTACTTGTTTGCCTAATCCTAAACATTAAAAATGACTTACCACAGATATGATATCACTCCAATTGGCCTGGAAGAACAGAGGGAATAACACATCAGTAATTACATGTCACACCATTCAAATGAAAGTCACTTCAAGAAAATAAATATATTCGAGACATTGTATTGCAGGGGACCAGGTGCTTTACCAGATGTCTGTTGCCTTGGAGACAGGTGTCTGGTTAACTATCTCTGGAGCAACAAATTCTGGAGTGCCATATTTGCAGTACTGTGCTTCATCAGGCATGATTTTAACCGCATTGCCAAAATCACATATGCGGATTTGGTCACTGGTAGAGTCTGCCATCAGGATGTTGTCAGGCTTGAATAAAAGAGTAATAATCAATATAATCAATCACTGATGTCCTTACTTGTAGTTTGCATGAGAGAGTTCAAATGTCATCTCAGGATATATAAGAGAAGAGAGAGAATAGAGGATTTTACCTTGATATCCAGATGTAAAATGCTGTGATCATGAAGGTAGCCAATACCCTCTAGCAACTGTCTCATGCTGGAACGGATCTATAGAGGAGGAATCATAGAAAATATTCCTGTTAATACCATATTCATAATTCATCGTTAGTCTTCATCATTGATTTCTGTCAGAGAAAGAGAACTTACATCTGACTCAGTCACTGTGGATTTTTTGGCCATCCTTTCCAGAAGCTCCTCATGGCATCTTCACAACTTTGTCAAGGGCACAGTTCAGAATGACTGCTACAAGCAGAGCTATACATTTGTATATTTTGGATCCAGGTCAGTGTGTGTGTGTGTGTGTGTGTGTGTTTAACTATCCCAATCCTCTAGGCCAACTGGAGATGTTATTTGGAAGAGCATGTTCCCTAAGTAGCTCTGACAGCATAGCCACAGGGGAAAGCAAAACCGCGCTTGCTGGCTGATTCCAGACATCTGACAGGGCCAGGTGTGAGATAGGTATTAGATATCACAGGCAGCTGCTGCAGCTCTTCACCGCCCACAGCCAGATTCATTTAGAAAGGTATGGCTTTACACCCAGAAACAACAGCAACTGAGCAATTCACATGCAAAAGATACAATTCTGTGATGATGATGATGCCGTTCTTCTTCTCAAAGGCATCGTGGAAGTACATGATCCTCTCATGGTCCAGCTGAGACAACAGGTTAATCTCCCTGAGAGCCAAGGCCTTCCGTTTGGCATGAGCAGAGATGAATTTCGCAGCGTACTCCGTTTTCACTGCCTTCTGCGTGACTCGCTTCACATATGAAAAGGCTCCCCTGAAAGAAAAGAGTACACTTTCTTTACGGAGGACAGCCATTGTGAAGAAAAGCCAACTTGACATATTTTTTTACGGTCTGTATTATGCATTATCTTAGAATATATCTAGAATATAATTTAATACTGGTGTAAAGACAATCTGAGCAGGACTGAAAATGTGCTTGCAGGTTCTGGCACAGCCGCTGTTGTATGAGTCAGTGGGTCGGCCCACCGCTCTGTTTCAGAGCCTGGCTTAGCAGCAGCAGCAGAAGGCTGGGGAATTGGCAGCAAAGTGGATGCATTATAATTACAGTGCATGATCATGGTGTGTTTGTGTGTGCGCCTGACAAAATGAGCAAAGCAGAGATACGGATAAACAGGACTGCTCTGTAGAAGACCCGTCCAAGTGTAGAATATGTTGTCTTTTTTTCTGACAAATTGCAGGGTTGGTGTCCCTCTGCCAAGGTGGCATTTGTAGCATATCATTATCTATCCTTACTTAGGCATTTGGATTTTTAAAAATGATCAATGTTCATTTGATCATGTTCAATGGATGCGTTAATGTCAAAGATGAGCTAAAGCACTCGCAAAGGAGTTTCTACTAAAAACTAAATTAGAAACAGTTCTGCAATACAGTATTCAAAGTTGTGGGCAAGCGGCTGGCACAGGACTGCATCTTGATATGAAAAATAATAAACCATCATCATAAAATGCAAACACCCTTCACTTTATATAAACTGGCTCAGTGAATCAATGCTATAATTTGCATGATTAATTTACAAAGTCTGTAACTTTCCCCCCCCCAAAATCATCACTCATTTTAACTAAATGGTCCAATCTCACCAGGAGGATGGTCTTGATGACTCACCTCCCAATCTCCTTGTGTACGTCATAGTAATCAGTCAGCCTGCGCATCTTTCTCAGGATAGACTCCTCGTCCTCCATGGGGACATCCCCCTCCTCTTTGGCTGCAGGGTCACATTCACCGGGGAGGGAGAACAATCACAAGCTAATCATACAAAGCCATTTCACACAAATGAACAGCCTAAACTTCTGCCTTGCCTGTGTGTCCTATTTGATTTGCTGGTTATTATGACAAATTATTGATTGCCATCATCTGTGTATATATAATCCATTTTCAGATTAACACTAGGCAGAATCAACCATGCTTTACATAAAAGCAGTGCAAAGTGTACTAAGATTAGTAATGGTCCTTATGGTGACAAAAAACATCATAAAATGGCATAAAGGAATTTGGTCTTCATGATCTACCAGAAGCTGATAGATATAAGATCTAGAGCATTGGGTGTGTATATAAACCTGATTAGTTGTCAATCAGCATTGTGGAAAAATATATCAACATGTTTTGGTATGGTAGAGGATGTGGATAAAATGCAGTGTTGCCAGATTGGACAGTTTAAACCTTGAGATATCAGAATATTTCCTTGTTGAGAATTGTTAACATGGAACACAATTCTTTTTTGAAGGATAAAAAGTGGTCACAACACTTAAATATTTATCAGAGAATTTTCTGTGTTTTACTGATTTTTTGTAAAACTGTGGATAAAGAAAATGTGGCACCACTGATTGTGCTACTTTGGGCAGGTAATGCTACTACTTTGGGCAGGTACAGTTCATCATCAGGGTGCCAGAAATTATGACATTCAAAAGCGGCTTCTCCACATACATATAACTAATAAGACATTATTGATGTGACATTAGCAAACACTCCTCATACACTACGTCTATTCTAAACTCAGTGGATTCTTCCGAAATGTATTCCGTCATGATGTTAAAGATGTTGATCCAAAATCCCTTAGATTTGAAGGCTTATGATTTATTTACATATCCAAACCAAATCCAAATGTGTCTATTTATCATTCCTTCAAACTATAAGGAGAAGAAACTATTGCTAAATACTTATGGACATATTCAAAAGGGGTAGAAATATGTCCTCACCTGTGTGGACAGAGAGTTCAGCTTTGCAGGACACTGCACCAGCCAGGTTCTTAGCTGTGCAGGTATAAACCCCACAGTCTTCAGGCCGTGTGTTGAGGACCACCAGAGAGCACTCGTTGTCATCATACACAAAAGTAAAGTGGCTGCTCTCTGACAGCAGAGTGTCATTCTGAAACCCACCCACAAGCAAAACAATGAGCATGCTGTCTGGAGGCAGACACCCTTTTCCAACACTAAAATCCTGCACAGGAATTACATCATTTGTGTGGGCATGAGCTGGAAAGGATCTACAAGTGGTCAAATCAAAGTCACAGCCCAAAGGCAGTGGCAGTGGCTTATGAGGCATGCACATTGCCATTTCAAGACACAAGATACGAGTCCAAAGTCCAAAACCTAAATATCCATAAAATCAATAAAATATCCATATCTAACTGAACCAAAATTGTACGACAGACAGACAGACAGACAGACAGACAGACAGACAGACAGACAGACAGACAGACAGACAGACAGACAGACAGACAGACAGACAGACAGATAGATAGATAGATAGATAGATAGATAGATAGATAGATAGATAGATAGATAGATAGATAGATAGATAGATAGATAGATAGATAGATAGATAGAGCCTACCTTATACCAAAGGATATCTGGCACAGGCTTTCCTTCAACAATCACAGCAAAGCGAGGAGTCTCCCCTACAGTGACATCCAAGTCTTCCATAATGGTCTCAAATGTCGGAGGTGCTATAGAAGCCATATACAGTATTGTGTCAGCAATAACTGCATCTTTACAGTTATTTTTAAAGAATTTTCTTAACAAATAGCCCTGCAGTAATATATATTTATTTGTTTTCAAAATGTTATTGTAAGTATTGTAAGTATCATTAGTTAGCTAAGGCAGATGACAGTCATTAGCAAAGGCACAATTTTTCAAAAGCTAATTTTAGAAACAAATAAAGGTCACATGACTTCACCTGCCAAGTCCAGGGTAAGATTGCAGGAGTCACTGCCATACTGGTTGCCTGCCACACACAGCAGCTGACCTACATCAATATTCTTCGCCTTTACTATCTTCATGTTGTGCTGGTCATCATCAGGCATGCTCATCTCATACACGCCAGGCTTATTTGGAAGGGTCACGCCTTTCCTGAAGGCACAACACAACACAGATTATTTTTTAAGCAAATACCAGCCAGACACACTATGGTCTATGATGGACTATTTCTACTTGGTCCCTAGACGAGTGACTCATAAGACCATTATAGAATGATGAAATGGGCCAGAAACATTTTTGAGATTCAGGAACTTGCCTTTTCCAGGTCACTGAAGCGTTGACGTGATTAAGTGTGATGGTGATACTGACTGATTGGTTTTCTACCATGTAGACAATGTCTGGCTTGTCAGTGATGACCGGGGCTTCTTTGAGATAGGGTCCTGCAGGCAGAGAGATGGGTGAAAAAAAACCCCAGCAAGCCCAGCATACTCTGGTGTATTTGTTGTGGGTTCACACCTCTGTCTAGAAGCTGTACTGGGTCTGTGGCTGGAGAAGGCTTGCTGAAGGCTTTGTTGGTGATTGATAGGATCCTGAAGGCATAGCGAACTCCTTTGGAAAGGGATGTTATTGTGTAGGACGTCTCCTTTAAACAGGACGCTATGATAGTCCACTGGATGGAACCCAGTGCTTGTTGCTGGATGGCGTACATCAGTGAACTGGGGTCTGAAATTACAGTGTTTTACAATCATGTTCACCTACAATGTTAATGTCCCTGTAAATTACTGTTATTTTAACATTCAGGGGAGCACATTAGATCAAGGTTTTACAGCTTAGGTTACCCCACAAAGCAGTAAATCTCTTTAAGCTTCGATTTTCGACAAACCTGCTGAAAAGTATGTCCATTGATACTGGAATGTTTCTTCATTTTTTTAAACACAGTGGAGGTCAGATACTCTAGGTATACCGAGTAATGTCGTAGAACTTCTAACAATTCGAAATAAATAAAATCCTTTCTTTCTTTCTTTTGATGAATGTCTTGATTAGATACCTTACATACACATAAATGTTTCTCTCTGTCAGGGTCTCTCTTCTATGATAGGGTCCTGACTCCATCAATGCTGTGTCAACCAAATGAAGGGGCATTCTGTCTGTTTTCAACAAATTCTAGAAAAATTGTGGTATCATTCCAATTACTTATGGTAATATAAACATACCAATTGAAGGGTCAAGCCTCTTAGGTTTATTCCATCTCAAGGTGATGGTCTTGCCAGTGATTGATTCTATCACTGGAGCTGCGTTGGGTGGATCTGGGAGAACATCTGGACAAGAAAAAAGAAACAAAAATATTGTAAGAGTACAACTACACTGAAAAAAGTAAACCATAGCTTTAATTTGTTTAATGTGTTCAATCAGGTATGGTCGCTTATGTCTCATCCGCCCCGTTATTTAAACCCACGTGTTCGGAGATCCACAGAGCAGTTCTCCAATATGAATTCCGAAGGAGTCCTGACAGATAATGTTTTCCCCAAGTCTGGTTTGTGCTTGTGTAAATGTCTGTCTATCTTTGTACCATACAGGACCATGCTTAACCAAGGGCCATGCTTAACCATGACCTATGTGTTTTTGCTATAATCCACTGAACTCATAAAGTCATAGGACCTGGGAGTTAGACAAAGTGGACATTAGTGTCATATAGCACAGAGACAATCCATACAGACTCATACGGGACCCCTCTCAAAGAGTGGTGGATTTATTTGTTCCCAAAAATTCCCCGGAGTCTGTTTTTCCTCTCTGTTCTCCTTTGAATGTGACAGAGCCAGTGTTTTTTTTATTGTATTTATTATCAGACCTAGTATTTCCATTACCCTGCTTCTTATCACTTATGAAAAGCTCATGAAGACCATTAAGTTCACACAAATTTCCATTACATTGGCCGGTTAAGTACCATTTTAGGGCATAATGTGACATTATAAATTTCCTCTCACCTGTCACATATAGATGGGAGTAGCAGGTGGCCTTCCCCACCTTGTTGGAGATGACGCTCTTGTAGACCCCACCATGAGCGTGGCAGACAGAACGGATAACAAGACTGTGGATGTCTCTGACTGTGAGCGAAACAGGAGAGTGGGCCATGTGGGTGAAGGCCGAACACAGGTGGAGCATGAATAACGCACTGTTACATCCCCTCACTGACACTTTCAATTCCACAGAGGCTGCCTGACACTTACAGCGCCGCACCTTTACTGCACAAACACCATTAAAGCCCACAGGGTCCAAGGGGAAGATTTTACTAACATTGAGTCATCTTCCTGTCCTCGGTGCTGTCGATTCTCTTCCCGTTGTGGAACCAGGCAATGGTCGGGTACGGCAGACCAGCCACTTTGCACTTGAGAATGGCTTCTCGCCCCTCGATTACGTCCATATCATACAGTGGCTTGACAAAGTCTGGCATGGTGAAGCGTTCCATTTCATTCTCTGGGACCTCTGGCTCCTCTGGAATTGAAGGCATCTTCTCAAGTTTAGCCCTGAAGGAGGTTAAAAGAAAAAATCTAACTTCTTGTCTGCCATCAGTATTCTGTTTGGGGATAGCTGCAGCCTAAAATAACTGATTTTACACCAACATTTCTTAATACGTGTTGCCATGTTTTTTAAGAAATTAAAAAAATTGCTGCCTTTGTCTCATTTGTTTAAAACAAAGGCAACTTGTTTCAGTGAAAACAAAACAGTCACATGACTGCCTGATGGTGTCTAGCCAATTCTCAAAATGGTGCTATGTACAGTGGTATGCATTAACTTAATTTTTATTCACATGCGCTATGCCTAACAGGAGTTTTGGCAGAAAATTGGAGTAAAGAGTGTGGTTTATGTAAATGAGCTTGAAAAGTGGGAATTGAAAGTTGATGCAAGATCTTTAACCACAATCACTAATCAGTAATTGTGGTTATGCCTGGTGGGCTGCTATGGTTATTGAAATTCAAGAGACAGTGCTTATTGGTCAAATTTGTGAAAAGGTAGCAGTGATTGCACTCATGATTGCATGTCGCAATTGTGACTTGTCTTATCATTGAGCAGTGCTGAAGACAGTTAAGAGCATTGAAGCACTTACATTTGTGAGGAGATAGCAGGACGAGGCTCTTGCACATAAAGTTCAGCTGAGCACTCTGCCTCGCCGTGCATATTTTGGGCTACCACCATGTAGAAACCCTCATCTTCGTTGCATACATGAGAAATAACTAAGGAGTGACGGCCTCCTTCTTTCAAAATGTGAATATCTTCACTCTCCATCAGAGGATGGTCTGGGGGCAGGAAGAAAATACAATGCCAGCTCTCATTCAAACAGTGTGACTACTTTCTACCTGAAATGCGACCCATGGGGGTTTGTTACTTACCAAAATGGCTCCATGTCACCTTGGGTGGAGGTGTGCCACTGACCTTGCAGTCAAAACGAGCATTTCGCCCCTCAATCACTTCCAGCACATCCAGCTTTCGAGTGAAGAGAGGCTCCACAGATGGAATGACTTTGAGTTTGGCACTGGAGGTCAGTTCCTCTAAAACATATTTCACGATTGACCTAAGTTAGGGTGCTTTCAAGTGTAAATTTAAATGGACTCAGAAAGTTTTTGCTTTCAAATGACACTTCTGACATGCAAAAAAAGTGCCTCACCTTTAGCAGTGCTCAGTTTACAGGTGTAAGTACCGCTGTCATCCTCATGTACAGAGTTGAGAAGGAGCCGACACCTCTTCCCATCGTAATGCATCTTGCAGTTGAGCAGCGCGGGCTGGATTAACTTCCCATCCGACAGCCAGTCCACATCCACGTCCTGTGGACCACTCACCTGGCACTCGAACAGAGCTGATTCACCAGCTTGCACCACCATGTCCTTCACAGGCTTGATGATGGCCAGTCCAGGTTCCACTGGGGGTACTGGAACAGACAAGATAAAAAACAGAGCTGAAATCCTCACAAATCCTGAAAAATAAAAGACAATGATGAATGTGGGGCATCGTGGCTGCTAATAAATTGGGAACTCTGCTTCCATACTGATGGACATGATGAGTTTATTTTTAGGTTCATACCATTTCACTGAAGCTTATTTTACTTCAAATTGATCATGCTTAAAGTCATCAAAATATGCTTTATCACACCAATAAATGTCTAAATAAAAATACTTACAAAATTACACAAATACAATTGTAATACACAAAAACAATTAGACTGATTTGTAGCTTCACATGCAACAAATTGCTGAACATATCATTCCTGTGTCAGAAATGATCATTATTCTGTATGCTCAGGATTTAGACCTTATTTAAATTAATTACAGTGTATGAGTGGTGTACCATGGTAAAGCATTACCTTTGACCTCTAATCTGGCCTCACATTGCTTTGTCCCATATTCATTAATGATCTTGCAGGTATAGACCCCAGCATCAGACATTTGTGCAGACTTGATGATCATCTCAAAGTTTCCATCCTCTGTTTCACGCACAATATGCCTGGCGCCTGTTTTTACGGTGACTCTGTCTCTGAGCCTGCAGACAGGGAAAGTATTCTTCAGTATTTAACTTCTATTTACTCTCAACAAATATTCATGCAACATACGTGTAAAACATATAATGCTTACATAATACATATAATGCCTACATATAATATTTTATACAAGATATTTACACTGGCTTTACCGCAGGTGCCTAAAAGGCACATTATGCAGAGAGAAGCAGATATGGAATTTCTTATAAACATGAGGAAAATTAAATTCAATTTTCTGTACTTTCTAATCTTCTGCCATTTCTGGAATGAGTACTATGTCGGGAAAAAAACTTCTCACCAGTACAACATAGGTTTTGGCTGCCCACTCATTCGAACAGACATTGTCACCTCTTGGCCCTCCATGATTATCTGGTCACTAAGAGTAGCCTGTTCCAATAAGAAAGTGAAAGAAACTCAACTGAAATGAGATGATCAAAAACATAGCACTTGATTAAGAATTTTTTTAAACCTGAAAAGAGGGCGGCTCTTTGAACCGAGTGTCAACAATCCTCCTAGGCTCTGGACCTCTGAAAGGTGATCCAGCAAAGTCCATGGCCTCTTCCAGGGGACTGAGGTACTCCTCATCAGATGTGATGGGACTGCTGACGTCCATTGGCACGCCGAGGTTCCCAGAGTGGTCCTGTGTTGGCTCTGTGTATCACATTGCACAAGCTGCTGAACTTCAGCCATACATGCGGCACATGTATCAGAGGTTTTCAATGATAGCAAAATAACTATACGGTCAAAGAAGGTTGCTAATAAATAGGTTTTAATACATACATGTATAGATAGAACAATTAGCATTTTCTATTATTAAAAATGTATGAACCACGAAATAGATATATACCATATTAAAACACAAAATCTTGTCAGCTCTACTTTGAATAAAACATTGAATAAAAAACATAAGGAATAAATAACAGTCTAGCTAAACCAACAGCAACGCACGCTCCCAGAAAATTACTCACCCAACTCCATTACATTAGTGAAAACCTTCAACAGGTGCACCTATAGCTGAACTGGTACACCACTGGTGCTGGATCTCTCTCCTGTAACCCTTCTGTTCCCCCTCGCCTTCATCCCTCCCTTCCATCTTATCGCTCTCTGTCACTCTCTGCATGCCTTTCTTTGCCTCTCTCGGAGGCATTTGAGCAAACACTCAGACATACAGTAGAAACACCGCCTTTTAGGTGTAGTTAGTTGTTCCTCTTGGCAACCATACTATTTATAAAGCTTTATTTTTTTTCACCTTTATTGCTTTGAGCCTAGGATCTGATCCTTTGAAGTCGACTGCAATTTATACTAATTTCAACACAAGCCAATTCTTTTCCCTTAACAATAACCATATTGGCAATGCATGCATTTATGTAATGTCCTAAATGTACATTTACATTTTATATTTCTTAAGAATGTGTGATAATTCCCTAAAACAAATAGTGTGTATTCACATCTGAAACAAAAACACTAACCTCGTAAAACAGGTGTTTTGCATAATTTTCATATAACGGAAATAGAACAGGACATGATCAGTTTCTGGGAACAAAGAGCTCTATGAATATTTTATGGCAAGTATATAAACTTTTCACTTTTACAAAAAATGCAACAAATTGTTCTGCAACTCCAATGTCCTGATACTGCTTTCAAATGACTTTTAAAAGACAGAAATTGAATGCATTCTATAATTTCACTCAATAATCCAGTCTCTAACTTTTGACTGTTTTTGTTCCAGTGAAAGGCCATGCATATTTAATGCAATGGAGAGGAATGTCCCTGGCACAATTAATTAATTAAGGTCTGGTACTTTTCCATACCAGTGTTGCCCTACCCTTAATGACAAACTATGAAAATTGCTGCTACAGCTTGTTTAGCTTGAGCACTATGGAAATGCAATTAGCAGCACTGGATGGTGACATACTCACACACATGCACAAAACACACAAACTTTATCCATTTATTAACGTTTCAATTCTTTGACAGAAACACAGAAATCATGGTTAAACATAGGTACCAGCTTCTGCCCAACTAACGCTTTCTCAATGGTGAAATTCATCAGGAGGCCGGTACGCCTTTAACAATTTATAAGTTCAATTTAGCCCCTGGGTTGCTATGGTAACTATCAGCAAGGAGGCACTGCTGGAATACTGTGCAGTGGTAGAGAGAGAGGCGGAGGAGGGAGGGAGGGAGGGAGAAACAGGAGGTACACAGAAGATGAAATTGAAAATAAAAGGCGGCTGCAATTACTGGTAAGCTCAGAACAAGTGTTATGTAAAACATATTGCTCCATAAAATATGTAATGATGTTCAATTTATTTTGTGCAGTTTTCCTGCTGTATTGTCAATATGAAGCAAACAAAACAAGGTTGAGAATAGTGAGTATGACACACACAATCTGGCCACAGCCCAC